>NW_008794707.1:563256-581447 GCF_000699145.1 Aptenodytes forsteri
GTCGCGGCAGTGGTGCTGCGCTGGCGGTAACCGTAACGAGGAGATCCCGAGCAATCGACCCCCCTGCTGCCCAAAAAGCCGGGAATCGGCCAGCGGTCGCGCAGAACCGCTTGCTCCGTTGGCAGGCCCAGGGGGAGCTGCCAGGACGCACTTGGACCAACCCTCGGGAGCCGTCAGGGCGTGACTTCCCTGTCTGTTAAAGCTGAGGAGCGCTTGCTTTGGTGTATATGGCGTGGAGGTGCCATGGGGGAAAAGAACGATTGGGAACAACACGAAGACGAGGTCAGGGGTGGTCAAAGGCTGAAAGAGTGGTGAAACATTGGAACAGGCTGCCCAGGGAAGTGGTGGAGTCCCCATCCCTGGAGGTATTTAAAAGATGAGTAGATAGGCACTTAGGGACATGGTTTAGGACATGGTGGTGTTGGGTTGACGGTTGACTCGATGATCTTAGAGGTCTTTTCCAACCTCAATGATTCTATGATTCTATGATTCTATGAAAGGCAGACCAGCGGCGTGTGAGGGAGGGGAAAGTGTCACCAGTCCAGGGCAACGGGTGCTTTCCGTGAGGGAAACAACTGGGACCTCCTGGTGTAAATTATAATTGTGCATGTGGCCCTTGATAATCATCGCAGTGCTGGATTTCCTTGATGTCTCTGCCACCCAGCCGGCGTCTCCTGAACACCTGTCCCCTCTCCCCCCAGCCTCCTGCCGTGTGACTCCATGAGGTGGCTGAGTGTGCAGTCCTCTTGCCCTGTCAGGTGGGAGCTTCAGGGCTGCTCCAGGAACCTGCTGGCGCAAGGTGCCTTCATAACCCTGGTAGGTCTCCCAAGAAGTTGCTTGATTCCTGAGAGCCCAATAAAAGTGCTACTCTGTAGCAGTGGGAGACTTTTAAATCATAGTGTTAATTTTGTAACTACTAAAATAGATGTGGCGGGGGGATATTCAGATGAAGCTCCAGGGACTGGGAGTTAATTACTCACTTGACAATAACGTTCATTAACAGACAAAACAATCAGTGGAAGAAGCAAGCACTCCCTGTGTTCTCCCGTGTTCCTTCACTGCTGGATGCTTTGGGAAGTTCCTCTTCAACTCCTGCACTAGTGAGGGAGGGGAATGGACTGGATCAGTGGGGTTGTTAGCAAGATATCAATCCTCTAGCCTCCAAGTTGCTTCCAGCTGTCCTGGAAGACTGTTGCCACGTGATGGCTGTAGGAGCTATTGGTAGTGCATATAGCATAAGTGTTGTCTCAGCTGGCAGCGTTAGTGAAAAGGCTACCAGTGAGGTTTTTTTTTTCCAACTGCTAGATTAAAGCATGGTGAGAAAAACTTGCATAGTGTTATGACTTAGCGTATTTTGTATGTAAAGTTGGGATTTCGGTCTCCAGGGTTTATAAAAACAGCTCCTGTTTTTTGCCCGGGGTCTGCTGTGACTTGAGTGGAAATCAGGCATATTAAAGTTTCTGAGAAATTAGGGCTATTATCTAGGGGAATGGAAGAAATGTAACTTGAAGTCGTCTTCTAGGGAGTAGCTTGTGGTCAGTCTTTAATGCTTCAGGCTCCTCCTGAAGATCACGGCTTTCCTTTTTTCTAAAGGAAGTGTCATACCACAGACCCGCTGACCAAATAAGGTTGCTAGATAGCTGTGGGTGTTCTTGTTTGTCTGTGTCTGCGTTTAGACATTAAGCAAACCAAGAAATCCAGAAAATCAGGAAGAAATGTGGCTAGCTGAGTTCAGTTTGGTCTCGATCATCCCTGCTTTATGAGGAGGCAAGAATCCCTTCTTACGTTTTGTGCTTTGGTTCAAGCTGCTACTACAAGAAAGTACAGATGCTTGAGCCCTTGAGACAATCTTACCTTCTTAAGGTCTTCCCTGGAGTCTGGTTTGGAGCAAAGTGGTCTCTGGCTTGCTTGGTGTTGCCGTAAGATTACTGACAGTCCTTTCTGTCACTGTGTGGCCCCCCCTGCTTCCCCACAAGTTGTGCAGAATCTGTCCTTGGTCCATGCTGACTCTTATTCATATCATAATGCACACAGGTTAAATTAATTGAATGTTACTTATTTATTTTTACCCAAATCTAATCATGATGCTCCCATCTCCATTACTGACAAGAATAAATACTTGCTAGCTAAAGCTTTAATTTCCTTGGAGTACTATTTTTCTTGAAATGAGCTAGCATGTTTGTGTTCATCATGTGTCCTGCTGACACCCTCCCAGGCACTTGGTACCTGGCTGCACCATCTGTGTGAGGTGGGCCTTGGCTGAGGGCACTTGCACAGGTAAAATTGTTATGAGTTAGAAGTGCTTTGCAGTAGAGCATCCACATCTAGGAGTTGGTAGGCTTCTTGCTGTGTGGAGGGAGCTTGGGTCAGGTGGAGGGTGAATCAGATGGATTAGTATTCGTGCGTACTTCAAATTTTTGGCTTTGTCCATACTGGAAAGGCTTTAATGGCTAACATTTTTTAGCACTGGGATAGATCACATTGCCTGTAATGTGTGTGTGTATAAGCCTAAAGGACTCACCTCCCACCCCTGCAAAGAAGCCACCCTGTGTGTTGTGATTGTACCCACTTATTAGTTTATTAACGCTTCCTTAAGAGACAACAATAATGCAAACCAGTTGGGATAGTACTCTCACCCTGCAGAAGAGCCATATAGCAAGGGAAACCAAAAGTGCAGAGACTACCCCATGCTGATCAGTGGTCAGAGCCACGGATCTGCCGAAGTGGAGCCACAGCTGAAGCTGGAGTCAGGTGGAACTTGTACATAAATCTCTCTGATTTTGTGTTCAGTGTCTGCAGTATCTCTTGAGAGAGGAAAAAATGTTCTTGTGTTCTGCCTCTATCAGTCACTTCAGGGGGATGTTAATGGACTATTGGGATGCTTCTTGGCTCGTTTAAGTCATTCTGCCTTCTGTCTTGAGTATTACTAGTCCCTCAGGACACTTAACACTGATGCTGCTTGGAAAAAAAGTATCTATTTGGAACCAATCCTGCCAGCATACCATATGTTATGAGTTTACGGTTTCCTTGTTTGGCGACTTGGGGCACCTGTGTGAAAACATTGTTGCTTTTGATTTTTATCTCTTGTCACTGTTTATGCTTGTTATGTCACAAGCTGGTTGCTCCAGAGATAATTGTGCTGTCCAAAGTGGAGGACGCAGTACCTAGGAAAACTAGTGATTGGCACTCCATAAGCATCACGAGACTTAGAGCAAGAAAGGAGAGCGAGGAGCAGAGGAAATTCATTTCCATGTACCAGAAACCAAATACATGTGAAATAGGATTTGGTTTTGTTTTGTGACAGTCTGGTAAATGGAGTTTAGAGGGGCTCTTCAGCAGTGGGATGAGTACCATGAAGTGAAAAACTCTTGAGGTAGTGGTAGTTGGCGGCATGGCAAGGGAGCATTCACCTGCATCAGAAGGGATGCTGTTAGGGTCAATCAAGGTGCATCCAAAAAAACCACATTGTTGGTACTGTTGTTGGAAGCCATCAGTGCCCTTGGGAGGTGATGTCCTTTCCCACCTCCCCTCGTCTCCAGTGGTACAGTTAATTTAGCCTGGAAGGTTTCTGTACTAGCATTGACCACCCTCATCAGTGCTGTGACATGTCCCTGGACTGGAAGGTTGGGACCATGGCTAGGTAGGATATCTACACCACTCCTTTGTTTCCAGCTGGGAGTGGAGGTCAGAGTGCCTGATAGCAGATGATGCCGGTTTGGTGTAGCTGTCTCTTGTCCCTGGTGGGCCGTGGTGGAGGGTGGTATTGGGATAAAGCAAAAATAGCAGCAACTTTATGTCAAAATCCAGTAGTCTCACTAGTATGTGGGGTGGATGGCTGGGCTGAAACACAAAGAGGATGTCCTGCATTCTTCCCACCCTTCAGTATGTGAACAAGAGGGAGTGGTATCTGTGAGGGGCTAGATTTGGGAAAGAGCCTTAGTCTAAGCATCGCACCTCCCAGCTTTGGAGTCATCAGGCAACTACTGTAATACCAAATACTCTTCTGATTTAGGGCCTAGCCTTCCCCTGTTATGTATGAGAACAGTTACTGCGTGAGAAGGTGATTTAGAAAAGCCAGAATGTGGATCCATGAGGTCGACAGACAGAAATGCTTAGGACAAATATGTAGCTTAAGCTTTATCCTTTGTCTTCCATGCCAAGGAGAACACCTGTTTCAGCTTGGGATATACAGCAATGAATCTTCTCCTTTTTCTGTATTCTGACTGATACCTAATTATTTATGCAGAGAGGGGGAGATACTGAGATATTGAGTCCTGCCCCAGAAGGGCCAGCAGACCAAGAGTTGGAGCACTTCTCTTGAGAGGACCTGGCTTCAGGTCTATCAAGCAGACAACAGCACTGAGCCTGATCTTTGTTAGAAGGGTGCTGGCTATGCAAGACAAGGGGATCATGAGAGCATTGCTTCATTTTGTTTTACATGTGGCCTGCCTGTTGCAAAGGCAGAAGATGGTTCAGTGGATGAATTAGATGGGAAACAATGTGCAAGGCTGCTGCCAGGCTGTTTGGTCTTTGAGACTTAGGTGGTCTCCATGCACTCCACGCTAGAAGGGGGAAAAAGGATATCTAAAGTATTTTGTTGGCAGACACTCAAGTGTCTTTAGGATTAGGTGGGAGGTTGAGGATTGACATTTTGGATGTCGGCATTTGAATCAGGGGTTAGTTATCTAAGCCTCCCTCTAGCAAGGTGTCAGCACATTTTTCAGATTCTCTTCTGTTAAATGCCATAGATAAAATCAGAAAATGCTTCTGGAAAAAGCCTCCATTAGACTCTGCCTCAACTCTTTCATTTGTCAACAAGCTGCTGCCTCTCAAATAAACAATTTTTTTGCAGGGAGTAGTTGAAGCAAAGGAAACAAATATTTCAGGTATTCCTTAAGTGCCTCACATGTCACTTTTTCTTTCCTGAAGCATGCATCCTCGATTGCTTCTTTAATTAGTACTTTAAAAATCTCTCGCTATTCCCATTTATAAATAAGTCAAAATAGAAATTCAGAGTATTAATTTATCACGCATTCAATGTGCATTCTAGAGAGGAAATTTAACACCTATACATGAAAGGACTGAGTGCCCCCCACAAGTTCCTGAGCCACTGACTTTGGTGGTGGCTGTGGAGCATCCAGGAGCATCTCTCATAGCCCGACTTCATTAACAAGGATGCAAAAAAGCCATGAGAAAAACAAATTGCTTGTGCAATTGCATTTAATTTTCATTCTAGCAGGTTTCCCAGTTCACTTGGCAGCTATTCTTTCTTCCTTTTTTTATTTTCCCAATTCATGCTTTCTTTCATTTTTTTCATTCTTTCTTGGTCCTTTTGACTGAACAAAAGCAGTCCCACAAGGGCAGGCTAATGTATTCATAGTTTTGCTGCAACTTGGCTGATAGAATAAGCTGAAAAATTGCTGCCTCCCATTGTTTACGGAGAATCTTTGTTGTGCTTTGTAGAGTTGAAATAAGTGCTGTCTAGTACCCTCTGCTCCCCTTCCTTACAGAACAGAGCCTGTTGCGCTGAACCTGCTCAGGCTGGAGATGGTGGAAAGGCTAAAGTTCAAGTTCACAGACCCAAAAGTAAGTTACAGAAGTGATTGCTTGTTTGAGCATTCGCTTGCTTGCTCTGGCCTTTCATTCTCCTTGATCTAAGCACGGTGTATTGTTAATGCCTATCTGAACATTGCATTAAGCTCTAATTAAGCCTGCCAATCAAAAAAACCCCCAGAAAGCAGGCTTCTAATGTGCCTGGTAGTAAGTCATATTTTCCCCCTCAATTTTCCGACTACGAACATGTAACTTGTAAGTGTGGGTTTGTTGTTGTTGTTTTTTTCTCTGAACTGCAGACAAGTGCTTAATGAACTTGTACCACAGTGTTTACCTTAAGGGCTAGCTTTCACTATAAAATGGCTTTGGACAAGCATCACATGAAAGGTCCAGACTTTGCCAGGCTGTAGCTAAGGCTGTACTGGAGCATCATAGAGAAGTCAAAGTTGTTGTTAGCTTTCATGCAATGTCAGAAAACACGCTAGAAGTAACATGATCAGGAGGAGTGAATATGACAAAGCTGCCTGGAAGGTCTTTCTGGAAATAGGAGAGAAGGTACAACATCTAGAGTACTGGATCCTCTATCTAACATTGGAGCAAGAGCCACTGATGGTTACAGCTAATTTGTAAATCCTAATTTGCTAACCAAAATCCAAAAATGGAAGTATCAAAATGATATGGCTTTGGACCTTCCACTGAGGCATTGGGAGTGAGGAAGCTACAGGGCAAAGCCACAGTCTAGTCTTAGCATTTTATAAACAACCATAAAAGCAGAGAGGTGGCTTCTAAACCACAGCATATTTGTAAAATAAAGCATATTGGTAGGATTGAGATTACAGTGGTTTTTACAAGAAGATTTTCATGACTGTAAGGAAAAACAAATTGGGATCACACATTACAAAAAAGTCCCAAACCTCAAAGTCAGTAATAATCTTCCTTTCAGGAAGACACCAGAAGTTTAGCTGCCTTATTTTGATATAAAATGAACAGGATAAAATAATAGCATAAACCAGACACTAGAGCGACCAGACAAGATACCCCAATAGGTCTTTCCCATCTCTAACCCTCAGCATCTATTTTCCTGTGGAGCACGATGATGGTTTCTGCCCTTCTGAGCTGCTGAGTCACATACTTTTGCACTTGTGAAGTTTGCATCAAGTGTGGAAATTGGCAAGCCAATGCTAGACATCTGAAAGGCTGTGGAGGAAAGTTGTGACTCGCAGCTCCTAGATAGGCTATCCTGGCTCACAGACCTTAATAAGAGATCTCAGACTAATTAAGCTTTAATACTGTGGGTAGGGAAGGCTGACAGCTCTGCTCTAGCCTGACCCGTTTCTCAATGTGCTTTTGTGCCTGCCTGATTTTTTTCCCCTTCCTTCCCCTGCTGTAATCCTTATGGAACATCTGCCCCAGCCAGGAACAAACGGCAGCTTGTTCTCTGGATGCCACATCCTTGTCAGTATGCTCAGGTCCTGAAATCCTTCCGCTCTTTGTTCCTCTGCTGCTTTTTTTCCCCCCCTCTAACACCGCAAGACTTGATTAATCCAAATGCTGAAATCCCGCAGGCACTGTAGTTATTTTTAGCATTAATGTTAGAGCTCTGCAAAGGGTGGATGAAGATTTATGATTTTGTCTCCTCAAAACTCATGGCCTTTCCTTTCTCTGCTACAACTTGGATGGGTTCCAACATCCCCCTCCAATGCCCAAAATTGCCTTTTATTTCTTTAATTAAAGAGCTGTGAGGGCCAGCAGTCTTGCCTCATGACCATGGGGCAGAGTGGGTCCCATGTCCCTTCTGGAGTTCAGCACATCTAGAATTTCTGCTCTTGTTTGTGGTCATTAAAACTTCATAAATCTTCAGCCTGGAAAGAGCCTTTTTAGCGCTTTCTGTTGTGAGCTGGGAGGAGAAAGGTTGCTTAAGCATGTGAGCACACAAACAGAACTTTCATGGTGGAAACTTGCTTTATTTTCTACTTTAATGTTTTCATCCACCCTTCCATTTCCTCCTGCAGCTAACATACCCACACTTGACTTCAGTGGGCACTGAGTTTGCCCTTGTGAGGGCATGGGGAAAGGTGGGGTTTTTTTCAGTAAGAAATGTCAAGAATGAACTTGGGTCTCTCTCTGCTTGTGTCTTGTCCATTACTCTCCTTCCTGGGCTCTGCATGTCCAAGCACGACTGTGGTGTTACAGTCTGACTGGGATACAGTCGTTCCCACAGATTATTTTTTCTCCCCAAGTCAGGAACGCTGTACACCATAGCTGTTTCCTGGCATACCTAAGCCTAGTTTCCAGTTTACACCCCAAAACCCCACTTAAAATTAATTTAATGCATCGGGGAGGCAGCTGTAATTACCATATATTTTGCAGCACATGCTTAGGCATGCAAGTGTGCCCACTTCTGCCAGTTGGGAGCTGCTGTTTTCTCCCTGTGTCTTCCTCCTGCTTGCAGTGTAGCTCCCCATACACTGGGAAGGCTGCACTCCGGGTCTGTGGAGGCACAGAATGCTCCTTGTTGACAGAATCAGGTGCTTAGGAAAAGTTATTACTATCTAAATTATTCTGCTTTTCTAAGAGCAAAATTTCTCTCTTTGGTGCAACATTTTCTAAAATCTAGATGATTATTAGCAATTCCTAGTAATGTGCCTTTGCAGCAGTGCTGTAGACTTTGGGAAGCTGTGGTGTGTTTTTTTTTTGTGGCTCTGGACACAGCAGCAGTTGCCACGTTAGAGCATCCCACCTTTTTCTCCACCAAGGAGGGTTTCCAGCACGGCAGTGAGCAGCGTGGCTGTGTCGTGGCACCAGCTGCTGGAGGGCTAACAAGCTAGGGGTGTCTCCAGCTATACATTTCCCCATACAAACATGAAATCAATAGGCTGAAGCAATTAACTAGACTTCATAAACTTCAACTGGCAAGCTTTCTGGAGTCTATTCAAAAAGGCAGCAACAGTTCCTGGGTTGCCTGAGAGGGAAATAAGCTCAGGGCATTCCTTTTGTTTAACTGGTGAGGAGGACACAGGCAAGCTGAAAGGGGAGAAGATTTAATGACCTTGTTTCAACCTCAAATAAAAAAAAAAAAAATTGAGGCATCTCTATATCTTCTTCTGTTCCACTGTTACAAGTAGAGAAATCAATCTTCTCAACATCTGAATAGGATTAAAAAATTGCCCTTGCTTCCTACCATCACCACTACCTCTTTTTGGTAAGCATTAGTGAGTAGATTCTGGTAACTTTTTATTTGGCAAATGGTGGTTCATTTGCCTGAAGAGCTGAATGAGGCAACTGCTCTTTTGACAAGCAGAGCAAAGCTGTCAGGCTCCTTTTCTCTGTAGGTGACTATACTTCATGTTCCTCGTGCCAGATGATATTTGATATTTAATTTAAGACCCTCAGTGCCTGCATATAAAACTTTACTATGATAATAGTGATAAAGCAGCCGAGTGTTGTATTTGACAGTCTTTTCTTCCTCTCTCCTGGTTCATCCCCATGCTCAGTTTCGGCTGAAGGATCTGACTTGAATTAAGGAGAGGAGAAGACTTAACCCTGAATTTTTATGAATTGAGGAGACCTGACTTGCAGATAAAGATCTAATAATGAATCTTATCCTCGCTGTGAGTTCTTTCACTGGCTCACTCCTAAGACGCCAGACAGAGTTTATGCAGAGAAGAAGGAATGGGTGAGGGATAGTGTCAGCAGAAGAGAAGGACCTTCTGTTTGTAATTCATCCAATTACTCATCTTCTCACAAAGTAGCACATACTGTATTGATCAGTAATGCATTTCCCACAGAAAAAATAGCACTAGTAGTATCGACAAGGCTATGTTTGTACTGAGGAGGAGATTTTTCTGAAATCATGTTGAGCTGTATCAGTGCTGATGGTGCTCTAGTCTATCCTGCAGGCGGAAGTAGGTCAGGCTGGTGGCTCCTGGGAGGAGAGGTCAGTGATGCTGTGGCAGCTTGTCCCCTTTGGGGAGCATGGGCTGCACTCTCCTGCAGGGTGCGATGGAGGAGCAAATGACAGGGACAATACATCTGTCTTTCATAAGCAGTCAAACTTGGTAAGAGCTGAGGTGATAATGCTGGGGCCCTGGCTGTATCAGGTCAGTGGTACTTTGTCCATGCAGTTCCCCTCGCTGGTGCACTTCCACAGGCTGCTGTATCCCACTGTGCCTCTCTGCGGCAGCAGAAGTTGGACTTCATGGTGTCAGTGCCTCAGGATCTTAAATGCATGTGTTATTTTTCGTGCCTAACATACACATGGTAGCTGTTGCGCCCTCTGACTGCACCCCAAGTCCTGGAGAAGGCAGGCTGGTTCACCCGGCAGTCTTTTGATCCTAGACAAGGTGGCACAGAGACAGTCCCCGTCTCAGCAGGTGTAGGGACACAGTGGAAACTGAGCTAATTTTTTTTCTCCTTTTGCCTTCCCCCATTTAAAAAATATCCTGTTACTGGGATCAACACCAATGCTTTGTCACTTTTGTTAGCTGAGTGGGGAGAAAAAGCCATGGCTTTTAATGTGGAGATTAAAATATTAGTCGTGAGTACGTGTTGGAGACAGTATTTGCGCTACTGCTGGTGGAAAGCAACTGGGAGGGAAATTCTTACGGGAAGAAAAAATGTTTTACAGGGTCTCTGGGATCTAACATGCTTCCCATGAAGAAGTTATGTACCCAGTCCTACAGCAGACACTAGAAAGAGTAGATGGATTGTGTTTGAAGTCTTTCAATTTAAAGTGAGTGGACATGGCACAGTATGGGGGAATGGATTTTCTCTGAGCAGAACAAACATTCCACGTCAGGGTTTAAAAATAGTGCCTGCTTCCATGAAGGCCCCCAGCTCCTTGTGTCACTTCCAACCACCCACTTCCTCTGTAATTGTCTGGAGTGCACTTGTTTCTCTCCAGGTTTTAGTAGTTGATAAGATAGCTGTTTAAAAAAAAAACAAACCCCAAACAAACACCCAAAACCCAAAGCCAAAAACCCCAAATAAACCCAAAATTGCCCTGTTACTTTTGGAGAGTCCTGGGGCTACTTTAGGATATATGTGATGGAGAGGGTGTGTAGTTGTTTATGATGTGGTTAAAGCATGGTAAAGAGAGAGCTCACACCAAGGGGATAAAAGTCCACTGACAAAACATAGCTCCAGTGCATACCTATATTCTTGTGATTGAGAAAAGCCAGTG
The DNA here is from genome assembly GCF_000699145.1 of Aptenodytes forsteri. Classification (NCBI taxonomy): domain Eukaryota; kingdom Metazoa; phylum Chordata; class Aves; order Sphenisciformes; family Spheniscidae; genus Aptenodytes; species Aptenodytes forsteri. Next base: position 573,992 of record NW_008794707.1, read on the forward strand.
GAGACTAGCCATGACCCTCACTGCCAGTCCACATGGTAAACAGTCTGTGTCCATGCTGATGCTGCTTTTTTGTACATTTTCTGTGTTGAGATTCTTTAGCCTGGATTCCAGGGCTTTTCATACCTCAGCAGATAGAGTTGCCTGAGGGATGGCTGGCAGGGCTTGCCCCGCCTTGCTCAAACTTCACTCAGGGGTTGGTTTTGACCCACCACCACCTTTTTGCTGAAGCTGTTGCATGGCATACTTTGCAGTGCTGTGGAGGAGTAGCTCTTGACTGTGGGTTAGGCTTTTTACACGTGAGATATTGGCTCTGGTGATGGCAGGATCTGAGACGGTGGGGCTCAGAGGGGGCTGTCCGTGGCAGGGGGCAGCCACTGCCACAGCCATCGCCTTGGTGCTGCCAGAGCAGAAGATAGAAACCCACAAAAAAATGCAGATGGAAAGATGCTCCAGGGAGCATCAAAGTCTGCCCTTCCCTCAGGGCAGGATCATTTGTATCTGGCATTTTCAACAGAAATTTGTCTAACCTTGTAATGCAAGCCTTCAGTGGTGGTATTCCACAGCCTCTTTGGGAAGTCAGCACAAGTCTCTTACTACCCTGAGCATTAGAAAGCTTTTCCTAATGTCTGTTTTAAATATTCCTTGCTGTAATTTAAATCCACTATTATTAGCTCTTGAGTACTCCTACCACTACCACCTTCCATTTTTCATTAAGAATAACTATTGCAAGCACTTATTCCTTATTAATAAGTGACTTGTTCAGTGTTCCCACTTACAAAAAATGCTTCATACCAGATGCTCTGACATGAATTTCAGATTAATTCATTAAGTAAAATGAGGGAAGGGTTGGCGGGATCTGGCTGAAGCAATCTAGAATAATCAGCTGTGTTATTAGTTAGAAAATATGTCAGGCCACAGAAGCACTGGATGATAGTGCCATTTATGAAATCGCAAAGTAGAAAGAAGACATTTGCCAGTTTTTGATGTAATTGCACAGACTGCTGTAAGATTTTTCATTGCCTGAGTGGGACAGCAAAAAGGAGGTGAAGGGGCTGAGGAGTTGCAGGAAGAGGCAGTTTTGGGAGGGTTACCTTACCTCAGGTGCCTGGTGGTCACTCTGAGTCTCTGCTGCTAGAATAGTCCTCCAGCACCACCCGTGAGCTGCGGGAATGCTAAGACGATGCTCTGCTGGAAGGCAGGGACTGCCAAAAGCAGATGATTCGCATGCATATTGCTTATTTCTGGCTCTGCAGCTGGGATAGTGTGCCAAAAATGAGTGAAATCAAAGATCAGTTGAAGAGGTCTGGAAGGGTTTCTTACCACTTGATACAGCCATTGGGAGCTATGACTCATGCACTCAGAGATGACGCTTTAACATTCGCTCTAGATCTATATAATTCTGCTGGTGTGACTGAATTACTAACAGCAGCTTTTGCAGAGAGATGCGTTCAGCTGTCTTAACTTGCACCCCCACTCCCTTTTTCTTGACTGATATTTGCAACGATGATAATAAAATACATAGTTCTTAAATTTTATTTATTTATATTATTCCTTTTGGAATGATCTTGAACCCCTGTTTAGTGGGAAGACTAAGCAAGGAGGGAACAAATGAAGGGGGTGTGTGGTATAGTTTATGTCCTCACTTGGAGCTAGACCTGGTTAGCAGGATGTAATGTACTCTGTGGCAATCACTGAATGTATTATAATATACAAATTCCCTCTCTTTGCTACTGCTTCCGCTGCACTAATAGGCAAAATAGTGGAGGACGCACCATTTTGGGCCCATTCCCAGGCAGGATGGTTAAAGTGACACCCAAAACACTCACTAGCCTATTCACCTGCACTGCTAGATGCTGAGTTTACAGCTTTGTGAACTATGACTCTGTCTTGTTACGCTGTAATCTCTTCTGCTGCCATCTCTGGACTTTTCACCTTGTTCTCTAATCTGAAACAGCCAGTGTCTGTGTTCAGGATCTGCTTATTCTGAAAATAAATCTCCTCACGGCCATAAGAGGACCTTATCTGAACCATCAAAGGTAAGGGAAGTCACCAGAGTGCTGGCTCTTTGAGAAGCTTGAGGTGGGGGTGGATTGTCTTGTTTTTCTAACTGATCTTTTCTATATTAACCCAAAAAGTAAGTAGGAATCCATATGGGGTTATAGCTCTTAAAGAGCAGGCTGGGGTGAAAGCAGCTCACTTTTTAGCGGAGCTAAGGGTAAACGGTACAGGAAAATAAACTGGAATTTGGGGAACAAAGGTTAAGTGTCACAGAAGGATAAATACACTGAAAGCAGGTCCAAGGAAGCAGGAGATAAAGTAGTCGTGGGGAGGTGCTGAGAGCTCAGAAGTATAGGGACTGTGGGAAAGATGCTGGAGAGTTTCTCACTGCCAGCCCAGGAGCCCATGCTTTTGCTGCAGTTGCTGCACAGCAGAGCAGGAAGGATTAGGTGCAGGTAATCCCACGCTGAACTCCAGGCTGTTAAACTGCATGGGTTTGACATGTACATTTCAATGTTTCATGTGTAATTATAAGATGGCTGGGCAACATCACACTGCAAACCTGCTGGGCAGAGTTGCTCTTAGACCATGTATTTCTTTATCATTTCCTTACAGGGTTTATTATTTCACAGCGGAGAAACTAGCACCTGCCCCAGGATTTTAAATAAATAGATATGCTCTAGCAAGACACAAAGTGTTAGCTGAATATGTATAGAAAATTAAGTATTCTTCAGCTGTGTTGAAAAAGGGCTGTTGTTCATTAACCCTCCTTTATACTGGCCAATCTACCTGGCACTCCAAGCAAGTGGCCATCAAAAGGTAAAGTGCACATTGTGCTAATGAGATGCTAAGCTATTGTTAGAGACATCGTTTCTGAGGGAACTAAACTGCATGTTAAACAGATGAACTTGGATATTTGTGAAGGACTGTTCCTGAAATTGCTGAGAGGGGAAAATGTGGTTTTAATTGCCTGCTTTTTACGCTCATGAGTGTCTGGACCAGGAACAAAGAAGTGTGTTTGTCCTATCTTGTCAGCCGTCTGAAAGAGCAGGCGGGCTCACTCTGCCCTCTGTCAAGGACTGCACGAGGTGCAAAGCAACAGAACAAAGTATGAGCGTCAGGAAACATGAACTCAGCGTCTTGTCAGCCATAAACTTGATCTGACCCTGAGCAAGTCACTCATACTGGGTGCCTGCATCCCCCTCGGCTGCTCAGCGCTGGTCGTTTCACAGCACCACTGCTGCAGGGAAGTGGATGTGGGTGAGTCCTCTCTAGTCTTGCAGTTGCTTATGCAGCTGCTCTATGCATCACTCTCTGTATTACATGAACTGTTGTTCTCAAGTGAAAGCTTTCCTTTTTGTAAAGTACAGTGCTTGAAATCTTACAGATGCATGAAATTGAGTATAAACCTGCCTTTGCACAGCCAGAATTTTTTTTTTAGAACCCAAAAGAACTGTTAAAGCTATGTTTTAAAAAATAAAACACCAAAACAAGCTAAAAGTCAAGTATCCGTCTGCACTTTTCCTCTTCGAGCACCCAACAAGTGTACTGCAAAAATCAGTGACAGTTTGAGAGCAAAGTAGAATTTGATGTCCTGATTGCTTGCTGGTGCTGGTATGTTTTCAGTAAGGCTTTACTGTATTTTCAGGGGCTTTTGGGCAAAGGCTGAGGTCTTTCTCCCCTCATTAATTCCCTGATCCACTGAGGGGCTAAGACCTTTTTGAGAATTTTACCTGGTGCGTGGAGGCTGTAGATCAAGGTGGCTGTGGCATTTGGTGTGGCATGTGGATTAAAATGTCTCCTGCCACCAGCGAGTATGGTTGTTACCCAGAGGGCAGGAAGGGGACCCTTGGCTCCAAGGGGGAGCGTTCTCTTGTCATCATTCACAGTAGACTACTTTCCCCAACTGGGGATTCCCAGCGTGGGTGGTGAGCGAGGCCAGATGGAGAGGGTGCATGTCCTCACTCGCTGCTGGCGTCTGCCTGCCTTTGTAGTGGTGGAGCACAGAACTGCTTTGGCAGGACAGACCCAGCTCTTTCCAATTTTTTTTTTTTTAAATTTTCTTTTTACATTCAGTTATTACTTGACAGGCTGCCGTTGTTTTCTGAGGAACACAAACAAGGGAAAGGAAGTTGCATTTTTTTCCTGATGTTTATAAAGCAATAAAACTTGGATGGAATTTCAAGGAGTAGGGAAAAGGCACTTTGCTAGCTTGAGGGCTTTTCTCCATGACATTAGAAAGATGGATCCTTTCCAGGGAGGCATCAGTGCCAGACTTTTCCTAACAAAGATTGGGTTAATCTCTCATTCTGGAAGGTCCCACTTAGCCAGCATAAGGGGGAAGACTGCCTGCTTTCTTACTGTGAATTTTGTTGTAGGTGTGAGTACTCTCTAATTTCCCAAGGCAGTGCTGAATTTAACCATGCAACAGTTGGTGAGTAATGTGGCAGTCAAAAGTTGTTGAAAGTTGCAGTAGTTTGACTGTAGTGTTGGAAGTAGGTAGCTCTAAAGTGTAACACATGGTGCTGTCACATTGCTGCCATTTCCCTGACTTCTCAGGAAGCTGCTTTACAGCAGTCTGACTGCATACAGTGCCTCCTGCAAGAGAGACATTAAATTTAAATTCAGATTGGAAATGTGTAGTTATTCTGCTATCCCCCCGTGCAAAGAATATTTCCAGATATGTGCTATATGAGCATCTGAAGCTTCAAAAACAATTAGCTGATGAGCAGATACCCGGTAAGTGCCACTGAGAAATACCACCATCTGACTGGTCTCTACCTTTTTTTCATCCTCCCAAATGAATGAAGAGCAAAGCTGGACTGAAAATAGTGTGAGGATTGCAAATTCTCTCAAGGCATGGCCCTTACTTACAGTAATCAGGTTTTATTTTGGGAAGAACTCTGTGCAGAGGGTATTTTTGGCACTCGGTTCCAGTTGCCTAATTAAACTTCTCAAGACAACAACAAAATGCATCACCCCTGGGGCAGACCAGAGCTTTGGAAAAGAGCCAGATAAATCTACTAAGAACAAATGGAGAAATTCCCATTCCAGGCCTATAAACTTCAAAATCCGGATGGGGTAGCGCTCCAGCAACTGTTCCTGCTGTGCAGACAGGGCAGGGCAGACCCTGGCAGGAAGAGGATGTCCCCTTGCTCTTTTGCTTACCTCTCTCCTTCTTCTTGTCAAAACAGCGACCACTCAGATAAGTACCTGGGATGATGCTGCTGCCTTGATTTTTATTATTAGATCTCCACTTCCAATTCTGCTGTCATTTCAATCCTTGCCTCATAAGGTGAGGTGCAGAGCCTTTGTACCCGGCAGGACAGCTGATTAATAGGATAAGTGCATCTGCAGTGAGTGTGCTGGTTCGGCTGCCTGCCTGTGCTGCTTCCTGCCCTTGACCCTCGTGAGTTTTTGCTGGAGGATGCCCTGTGAGCAGTTTTGAAGAGAACTTTCCGCACAGGTTTCCACCGATATCTAACCATGTTAATTAAAAGGAAACCTATAGTGTAGAAAGCTACCTGCTGGTACCAGCCTTGCCCATCAATGGGGGTTAACCTGTGCCAGTTCAGAAATGCTGCCTGTGGATGGTATCTAGCATGAGCTGTAAAGGATATTTTTTTTTCTGTCTCTCTTCTAATTGCAGTAAGAAATTTTGGTAGTACACCTATTAAGATCACCTCAGCTCTCTGTCCTAAGCAGTTCTCAATTGATTATAGTGTTATCAAATCATAAGCATTTTGGCTGAAATTTTGTGTCTGGGCTATCTATCTCACCATGTTGTTATTTTTAGGTTTTCATCCAAAAAAATGCCCAGCCTTTTCCAGGAACAAGACTAGGAGGAGAGCATTGCTTTACATTAAAACTAATGAGCAAACACATCCTGGCAGCTGCCTTCTCCATGAGCTGGATTGCCTCAAATGCTTGGAAGCCAGTTTTGGGATTTGGCAGAGGGGTGGCCTTTGGGCTCGTGAGTGAGCATTTCCCCTTCTGTGACAAGTTTTAAGCCATATCATGTGTATGCAGCAGTGACTTCAAAATTTTCTTGCTGAACATTAAGGTTTTCTGTTCACTGAAAGGCTAAACCTGTTCTATATGCTACTATACTGTAGTATATGGTCACTACTATATGGTAGTGACAGTTAGCTGAGTGGTTTTTGGATAAGAAGATGGTGTTGGCTTGACAGAGAAAGCCTTCTGGAGCTGGATTCCTGGGTTCTGAGATGACTTTTCTTCTGATGATGAAGAAAAATAAGATGTCCATTTTGGTACTGTTGCACTGGAATTGCTGTAGTCATGCTACTTTTCTCTGAAAGTTGCCCAGTTTTGACCTGGGCAGTATCTATCCTATAGAGTAGATACTGGCAAACCTGGTCCCACCACTTATCTGTGGATAATGTGGATAACAGCCTTTCCAAGTTTCAGCTCATTGTCAAGGACATCTGATGTGAGAACCTTTTGACAGAGAAGTCTGAGTTCACAGGGTGAAGAAGTGCTGTTGCCTCTGCAAGCTCTTGCTCTTCTTACAGAGGAGAATCTGAGGTTGTGCATTTCTAGGACATGTTGTAATGCCTGTGGGAGGAAAGGTGGGCACGGTATATAGGCACTGGGTGGAAACTTGCCTTCAGGGACTGGGATAAATGAAAAAAGGTTTCAGAGTGCTCATCATGTTTTGTGCTAAACAATTTGAGAATCTGTCCGTTGGAGTCATTACAGGAACTTCTTGGTTCCTATAGCACAAATAAGTGCTAAGTCACTGTCATGAAAATGAGTGATTTAGATCGCTTAAAGAATCACCATCAAAGGTATTAGCAAATGTGGTTTTAATATGATGTTGTAAAAGTGTGACTTAACAAAGTTCAATGGCAAGGTTCACTATTAATTACTGCATAGAAGAAACATACAAAAGAAAATTGAGTTACACTCAAATTAGAATGATTCACAGAGAGACTGGAGACACAAAGGGTAAGGAAGACCCTCCTGTTGAGTCATGAGGTTCAGAGTGGACCCCCTTGCTTTCTTAACTCCTTCTCAGAGAAGAGTCTAGGTGCAGCTTAGGTCCAAACTAGTCTCAGACTTGGTCAACGGTTTATGTCTAAGGATTATATATGCAAAGTTTCATTAACATCAATTCAGCATGCAATCAAAGTTACCAAGACAAAATCAAAGTTACCATACCTTGTAAGGTTATGTGTGATATCAGTTGCTTACCAAACATCTGTCGTTGGTAAAAAGTGTCTCTGCCTGGAGGAGCAAGCTTGATCACTGCCATGCAGCCATGCTGCCTAGCAGGGAGGGCTCAAAGAAGGCTCACTTGGGCTGTCATATTTATGGAATAAAGTGGTTGGCTTGTAGTCAAATTACATGAAATGGAAAAGGTATGCATGAGACTCCTTGTACCCACAACATTCTTTGTTCCTTGATAAATGAGTCTTGGAAAAGCCACCCGCTATTC
>NW_008794707.1:581926-585075 GCF_000699145.1 Aptenodytes forsteri
TGTGACTTAACAAAGTTCAATGGCAAGGTTCACTATTAATTACTGCATAGAAGAAACATACAAAAGAAAATTGAGTTACACTCAAATTAGAATGATTCACAGAGAGACTGGAGACACAGAGGGTAAGGAAGACCCTCCTGTTGAGTCACGAAGTTCAGAGTGGACCCCCTTGCTTTCTTAACTCCTTCTCAGAGAAGAGTCTAGGTGCAGCTAGGTCCAAACCTAGTCTCAGACTTGGTCAACGGTTTATGTCTAAGGATTATATATGCAAAGTTTCATTAACATCAATTCAGCATGCAATCAAAGTTACCAAGACAAAATCAAAGTTACCATACCTTGTAAGGTTATGTGTGATATCAGTTGCTTACCAAACATCTGTCGTTGGTAAAAAGTGTCTCTGCCTGGAGGAGCAAGCTTGATCACTGCCATGCAGCCATGCTGCCTAGCAGGGAGGGCTCAAAGAAGGCTCACTTGGGCTGTCATATTTATGGAATAAAGTGGTTGGCTTGTAGTCAAATTACATGAAATGGAAAAGGTATGCATGAGACTCCTTGTACCCACAACATTCTTTGTTCCTTGATAAATGAGTCTTGGAAAAGCTACCTGCTATTCATGTGTTAATCGCGTGATCAGTGTTCCAAGCTCATATGCATCGATGCTCACTGTGTCACTCTGTTCCTTTGTGGGTTTTCAGAGAACAGATTGGAACTAGAGGAGTTCTTGGCCTGGCCCCGGCTCAAGCCTTTACCTCCTTTGGAGCCTGTACCAAACTACTGCTAATTTGGTTAAGGGGTCAAGTGCATCTGTCACAGTCACTTACTCAAAGTCATCCTGGTGTTTTGCTTTAAAACCTGAACTGTTCTTCATATCTTCCTTTTGCCACCATTTTCTCCACAGATAAAACAAAAATGTTTGCTTTGACTGTTGTAAGGCACTTGTCACTTGTGAACTGTTGGCATTTAATTAATGGTGTTAATTGTTAATGGAATCTAGTCCCATTAAGTCACAACAAAATTAAAAACAGTGAGGTTAGATGTGAGGGAAAAATAATAGCATTATTGTCCATCAGTTGCAAATGAAACTTTCCTTGGAGGTCAGAACTGGCCAGCTCCACAGAGGTCACCCTGCTTTGCAGGACAAGGATGTCTCTCAGAAAACTGCTTGGTGGAAACGTCACCTTTTTGCGTGTGTGGCAGAGTTTGTAGATTGTCTGTGGCAATTACTATTCTGTAACTGTTCCTAGTGATCCTATTTTCAGTTCCCACCTTCAATGATTGGTATTTGGTGATCATCTTCCTCTGGTAGATTCTCCTTTCCACAGAGAAGAATGTTTTGTAGTTTAGCCCCAGGATCTTCTGGATCATGAGGATGTCTGTCTCTTCAGGCTTCCATGGTAACAGTGAAGACCCACAGGATTTTTGCTTTATTTTTGGGGCTACATCAGGGTATGGGGCCCACATGGTACTGGCTACCCATTAAAAATGCTAATTATTTGCTTGTGTTTCCCCTAGAATGTTTATTTTGCCATCAAATGCAATTAATTATAATATCTCAGGGAATTGCATGAAGTATGTATGTTAAGGGGAGAAAAATACGTTTTGTTCATGTACCAGTGGTATGTGTATGGCCTTAGTATTGAGGCCTGAACTTTGAGAACACAGTGGTTTTCTTTGCTATGTACATATAGTCATATGCAGGTAATATTTAATTAATTGAAATACAAAGGACAAGCCAAAGTGGAAAAATGGGTGGAGAATATTATATTTTGATGGTTTCCAAAAGATGTCCTGTTTGAGAGGTGTGAATTTATGCATTGCATTTCAGGCTCCTGCTCAGAGGAGAGTGAATATGCATTGGGATTAGCAGCATCTTCTGCATGAGAGGTGTCAAAACGGGCTGTCAGCATAATGAACTTGTTCCTGTTGTTCTCTGGTTTGAGACTCATTCTGTCAATTCAATGCATCTTTTAAAAACTTCTTATTTATTTATGTGATGCCAATTATCTACTGAGGTCTGTAGACACAGGCTAGATCCAAAAAGATGGACAGACATTTCACTGTATTCAGGGGTGGTTCGATACTATAAGCGGCATTACTCTTAATTTGCCTCTGGCAGGGCAAATTCCCCTCTGTCAATCTAGGGCAAAAGAGGTTTAGTTTGGCATTGGCCCTGTGCTTTCATTTCCACAAATGTCAGGACCCAGATCTATGTCTCAAAGACCTTTGTTTAGAGATAAAGGCAATAAATTAAAAATATGTATACTAGTCTTGCATGCTCTGCCTTTCGTGGAGAGGGGAGAGATAATTAATTGATAAGAAAAACTGTTTGTTTATTCATATCAGTCACTGTGGTGAAACCAGAAAATCAGCCATGAAACTAAATTTCATGTCCCTGGGACTTTGTGACCCATTATAGAATACACTCTGTCAAGAAAGAAAATCAGTTTAACAGGCTTTAAATTTAGGAGCATGCTGAACCTGTAACTACCATCCAGTTTTTGAACGTGATTTGTTTTGTTCATTGATTATTTTTGTTTGGTGTGTTGTCAAAGTTGTGACAATCTAAGGATGTAGGAATCCAGGGTTTGTAGCGATAATGTATTGTATTAAACCAGCAAATATAGCTGGAAAGGTCAAAGATGCTTTCAAACACACAGGCAGCACCTAATTATGATTTGTGTGTCTAAAAGCCTCTCTGCTTCTCCCAGCTGTACTGTTTGGTCTAATCTGAGGTAGTCTGTCTGACCACAAACGCTGTCCTACCCAGTCCTTCGCTGGTACCTACAGGCCACAGGAACATTGCTGGGTTCTGCTGGTTAAGTTACACAGCCTGCCTCTGCTCACTCACGTATTTTTTCCAGAAACAAGTGAACAAAATGGATTTTTCACCAAACAATTTTTTTGTAGGTAAGGTAGGAAGCCTTGAAGCAATGAAGGAATGATACAGTCTTGTTGGGAAAATAGTCCTCCACCCTGCTGCTGTAGCTGTTTATAACTAACTACTTCTTAGAATCATAGAATCATAGAATAGTTTGGGTTGGAAGGGACCTTTAAAGGTCATCTAGTCCAACCCCCCCTGCAATGAGCAGGGACATCTTCAACTACATCAGGTTGCTCAGAGCCTCATCCAACCTGACCTTGAACATTTCT
>NW_008794707.1:586299-612842 GCF_000699145.1 Aptenodytes forsteri
AAATATGATGGATAGTGGCTTAGCAACTTCATCTGCCAGTTCCTTCAGGACCCGCAGATGTATCTCATCGGGTCCCATGGACTTGTGCACCTTCAGGTTCCTTAGATGGTCTCAAACCTGACCTTCTCCTACGGTGGGTGCTTCTTCATTCTCCCAATCCCTGCCTTTGTCTTCTGTGACTTGGGCGGTGAGGCTTGAGCACTTGCCGGTGAAGACCAAGGCAAAAAAGTCATTGAGTACCTCTGCCTTCTCCGTATCCTGGGTAACCAGGTCTCCCGTTTCCTTCCAGAGAAGGCCCACATTTTCCCTCGTCTTCCTTTTATCCCCAATGTACCTATAGAATCTTTTCTTGTTGCCCTTGACATCCCTGGCCACATTTAATTGTATCAGGGCTTTACCTTTCCTAACCTGATCCCTGGCTGCTTGGACAATTTCTCTGTATTCCTCCCAGGCTACCTGTCCTTGCTTCCACCCTCTGTAAGCTTCCTTTTTGTGTTTGAGTTTGTCCAGGAGTGCCTTATTCATCCATGCAGGCCTCCTGGCGTTTTTGCCTGACTTCCTTTTACTATGAGTCCGTTTTTTAGTATTAGTTTTTGAAACCTTCCCAGTTAAAATCAAATTAATTTAATAGAGTTTCTTTTTACTGCTTGTAGCCTAATTGTTGGTAATTGAGATAAGAGGTTTGGAAGTGGCTGTTACCTGGTAATTGACCATGTCAGTTTTGTTAAGTCTTCATAGCTTTAGCTTATCCCACCTCTACATCCACTAGTCTCAAGTCATACATTAATTCTTAGAGAAGATGTTGTTTTCCAGAATCTCTTCTTCACCAATACAGTGCTCATCGGACTCTACATGTAGTGATGTTCTTCTCAGTAGGAACAGAGACTCAGAAGTACCCTGGTGCGAAGGAGTATTATGGGTTCTGTAGAGATAATAGGGGTTTGCTGCCTTCTAGGTCTGGCAGCAGATCTGTGCTGTATCCCAGGAGCTGTAAGTGCTGTATTTCTAGAGGATGATCAGGATTCACTGAAGGAAGGGGGGAATGAATTTCAGGGTGAAACTCACCCCTTCAAGACACAGTCCTATATGGACTCTGTTCTGAGGCCATGTACAGGAGTATAGCCCAAGTTCAGTTATCTGTTTCAGTACGCTTTATCTGTATCCAGGCAGTCCTTTGAGGATGAACAGGGTAGACTTTATAAAAAGGGATTTTTCTCTCCTAAGATCTGCAGGTAACCTGGAGAGGCAAAAATATATATTCAGCAGGAGTTTGATAAAGCATGGCAGCTTGTCTGGCAGGAAGAGCAGAATGCTCTCTGCCTTGAGGACCTGCGGGAAGCAGTGGCTGCTGCTTATCTAACTGTGGTGCTGGCTGAAATCCATGTCCACGTGGCAAATCTTGATCAGCAGAAACCTAAAGGCAACCAAACACCTGCCTTCAATGAGCTGGCCTTGCTCAAACCTGAAGTAAAAACCTAAGAACAGGTAAAGTGGATTACTCTTTGGCTTACTCTTCTGTTGCTTATATCAGCATTAAATATGTTCATAAATGCCACTAAGTATCCAGGGTGATAAGCCATGATGTAAGCAATAATGCAGGACAAGTTGTGCGATGACATTTAGATGCCCACATATTTTCAGTGGTTATGAGGGGCAAAAAGCCAAATGTCTTCAGCCACTTAATACTGGATTTCTGGCATATTGTACATAAAATTCTTGAGAGATGCTGTGCTTCATAAAGAGTGAAAGACTGCTTTATCATTTTTATAACTCAGCTGACAAATAGGGATACCCAGCTATTCAAAGTTCCCTTATAGTCCAATCACTTCTCTGCAATAATGCTTTTTGAAAGCAAGAACTGTTGCAGAAGCAATATTGCATGTGTATTTCTAGATAAAGAAACTGTTGTTACTGTTACAGACACCGTTCTTAATTCATCTAGATCCCCAAGAGCCTGTGCATCTCTAAGCTTTCTCCTCATTGCCTGGGTCCTGGATGGCTGTGTGTGGAGGGTAGATCGGTGAAGGATTGCCCTTCTTGCCTGATACAAGCCAGATTTTGGATATGGATTTGCTGAATTATAGTTTGAAGTCTTCGTATTCAAAATTCTGCTTAGCACATTGTAGAAATGAAAGAGAGCAATGAAGGTTTGAGCAGTGCACACTCTTACTTGGACAAAACAACCTTGATGTTGAACTCCCTTAATGTTATAGCTCTTCACATGGAGGCTGTAAGTCATTTTGAGTATTGCATGTCTAGAAACTCGGTTTCTGGCACAGATGTGTGCATACGGAGAAATTCCAACAAACCCAAGGAAGACAAAAATTAATTTGGTCCCTTAGAAAACAGAGCTAAACAGATGAGAGGGTGTAGTAAGACTGGTAATTCTGATTGCATGGAGATATAAGCTGCTCTTGATTTTTGGGAGCTCTGAGTCTGTATTTTAAAGCCCTACCTTCCTGGATTTTCTGCACTGAGTGATACTGGGATGTCCTAGAGAGAGGTGGGTGAAGAACAGTTGAATTTTCTCTTCAACTCTGTACCACATAGGAAGGCTGGCAGAGATGTATTGAATTTTCACTCAAAAGAAAGAATTTTGCAGGGAGCAGCAACACTAACAGCTGAACCAACTGGGTTTCTTGTTATTCTGCAAATAGGCATAGCTAATCAGCTTCCATTAGTAAACTTGTCCTTAGAGCTAGCAATCTATACAAACAAAAACCTCACATGTCCAAACATTATCCTTAGTTATATTAAGGTTTCTGCATGTGTCCTAGAATGTATTCGTTTTTCTTTCTGTTTCCTGGAGGGGAAATGTTATGCTTTCGTTCTTTTTTAGTGCTTGCCCACTTCGGTGCTAAGTATTGGGTAGCTAAGGTTTGGGTTGGATAAACTGCCATCCAAAATTCACTTACAAAATTCACATCCAAATTTCATAGTTCATGCACCTGAAATAAGTCTCATATGACACCTCTGGTTCTATAGTCCTGGTCTGAATCCAAACCACAAAGATGTTTAGGGGAAACTGTGGTTGTGGGAAGAAGAGAAGCCTATCCAAACATTTGGAAAAACGTACAGATTGTATTTTTCTTGTAAACTTTAAAAATCTGTGATATGGTTTCTGTTTTTTCCTCAGACAGCTTTGACTTTTCCACATTAATCATTTTACTCATCAATTTGTTTTCCTTTGTCCTTCACTCAGCAAAAGCTTCATAAAACCCTTGCTGTTTATAGTTTTGATATTTGTTGCAAGGTGAGGAAAATTGCTCTTATTAGATCATAAAACAACACAAGTGCTGGATACACATGTATCAGTCGGGGCTTCAGGTTTCCAAACCAGAGCTGTGGAGCCTGTTCTTCACATGGGGCTCCTAAATAGATGTTTAAATTAGTGCTAAGCCCATAAAATGGCTGTTCACATGCTTGAATATCTGGTCTCAGTATGGAATTTAAAAAAATTTCATGTGGTCAATCAGCTCCATAGGCAAGGTGAGTACCTCATGTGCTTAGCACTGCATAGGTGCTTGGTAAGACACCAAGAGAGTTTGCAGTTCAATATCAGTATTTCCTGAAGGCTTAAATATGTCAACTGGAAGCTTATCATCTCAATATGTACACTTTTAATTCACATAATTCTTTTAAGTCAGTCCTTCAAAACTCAGCTCTGCTGAAATTCGTTGGACGTTCAATTCATTGGTGTTACAGCAGGGAGGAATTTTTAAGAAACTCAGATTTGAAAGAGCCCAACAAGTCTGCACTGAAACTAACTTTTTTTTTAATGCTATAGGGAGAGATTAATTCTGCTCAATCACTTCTGATTCACCTGCAGCATAAAGGGAACTGCAGACACTTTTAATAGCTGAGTTGAAAGGTTGTTGAGTCACCAGTATATCTCTGTAGTCTTTGTTCATTTGCTATTTTGCAGCTGCTTTTACCGTTATTCACTGAGTTGCCACAGAAATCTCTGATAGTGGTACGATGAGATTTTTATTTCCCTGGCAGTGGGAGACTCACAGTGCTAATCCAAATCATTACTGCTAGCACCAGGGGGCTTTGCATTTAAAGTTCAGGTTGTACAGTAGACTTTGTAGCAGCAAGTGACTATCTCCAAATGTTAGGAAAGAGTGTCTTGGGTTTTGTGTATAAGGTCCCTACACTTTTGAATCAGGCTTTAGAGGACTTACATGAAATGTGCCTCGTCTGGGACTTGGGACCTTGGGTGCTACCATATTATAAGTCATTAATAACTCGATAAGTATGTTGTTGAATCTCTGCATTTCAGCTATATGAACTGAACTGGATTCTCTCTTATGTGCAGGCTGTAATTCACGAGTAGCACCAGATTAAGTTGCATTGTCCTGCTCGTTTCTCAGAGGTTATCATGGAAGATGACTTCATGGGTCCTGAAGTACCTTCTACACTTTGGAACGGTACACAGCCTGGAACGCTGAGGAAAAACAGAATTGGTGTTTGCTACCTTTACCTTACTACATCTGGGTAGAAACTGTAAGGGCATAGGTTTTGAGAAACTGTGGTTGTGGGAAGGAGAAGAGAAGCCTATCCAAACATTTGGAAAAACGTACAGATTGTATTTTTCTTGTAAACTTTAAAAATCTGTGATATGGTTTCTGTTTTTTCCTCAGACAGCTTTGACTTTTCCACATTAATCATTTTACTCATCAATTTGTTTTCCTTTGTCCTTCACTCAGCAAAAGCTTCATAAAACCCTTGCTGTTTATAGTTTTGATATTTGTTGCAAGGTGAGGAAAATTGCTCTTATTAGATCATAAAACAACACAAGTGCTGGATACACATGTATCAGTCGGGGCTTCAGGTTTCCAAACCAGAGCTGTGGAGCCTGTTCTTCACATGGGGCTCCTAAATAGATGTTTAAATTAGTGCTAAGCCCATAAAATGGCTGTTCACATGCTTGAATATCTGGTCTCAGTATGGAATTTAAAAAAATTTCATGTGGTCAATCAGCTCCATAGGCAAGGTGAGTACCTCATGTGCTTAGCACTGCATAGGTGCTTGGTAAGACACCAAGAGAGTTTGCAGTTCAATATCAGTATTTCCTGAAGGCTTAAATATGTCAACTGGAAGCTTATCATCTCAATATGTACACTTTTAATTCACATAATTCTTTTAAGTCAGTCCTTCAAAACTCAGCTCTGCTGAAATTCGTTGGACGTTCAATTCATTGGTGTTACAGCAGGGAGGAATTTTTAAGAAACTCAGATTTGAAAGAGCCCAACAAGTCTGCACTGAAACTAACTTTTTTTTTAATGCTATAGGGAGAGATTAATTCTGCTCAATCACTTCTGATTCACCTGCAGCATAAAGGGAACTGCAGACACTTTTAATAGCTGAGTTGAAAGGTTGTTGAGTCACCAGTATATCTCTGTAGTCTTTGTTCATTTGCTATTTTGCAGCTGCTTTTACCGTTATTCACTGAGTTGCCACAGAAATCTCTGATAGTGGTACGATGAGATTTTTATTTCCCTGGCAGTGGGAGACTCACAGTGCTAATCCAAATCATTACTGCTAGCACCAGGGGGCTTTGCATTTAAAGTTCAGGTTGTACAGTAGACTTTGTAGCAGCAAGTGACTATCTCCAAATGTTAGGAAAGAGTGTCTTGGGTTTTGTGTATAAGGTCCCTACACTTTTGAATCAGGCTTTAGAGGACTTACATGAAATGTGCCTCGTCTGGGACTTGGGACCTTGGGTGCTACCATATTATAAGTCATTAATAACTCGATAAGTATGTTGTTGAATCTCTGCATTTCAGCTATATGAACTGAACTGGATTCTCTCTTATGTGCAGGCTGTAATTCACGAGTAGCACCAGATTAAGTTGCATTGTCCTGCTCGTTTCTCAGAGGTTATCATGGAAGATGACTTCATGGGTCCTGAAGTACCTTCTACACTTTGGAACGGTACACAGCCTGGAACGCTGAGGAAAAACAGAATTGGTGTTTGCTACCTTTACCTTACTACATCTGGGTAGAAACTGTAAGGGCATAGGTTTTGGGTGATGACTGGCTTTACCATGTGGGCCATGAGGTTTCCAGTACAGAGGCATGGGCTCAGCTGTTCCAATATAATCAGGTACAGTGCACCAAGGCCCTTATAACTTGCCACGCCATAAAGAAACGACTAAAATAAAATATTCTGAGGGGAGTTTCCTAGTCTGACTGAAACAATGAGGAAAAGTTGATCCTTAATTCTGCTCTTCTACCCAGTGTGTATGAAGAGAGGAGCAAATCAGAGCAACTGTGTGCTACACAAGGTCTCCCAATTACCCAATGGCTGCAGGGAACCATAGCAGCAGTGTTACACAGTAAGTTCAAAAGACACTTTAAGCAATTTTTTACTGTTCAGATGAGTAAAATTGGATAAAAAAGCTGCCATTCTGATCTAAGAGTTTGATAATTAGTGTATTTCATCATCACATTTCATTTCGTAATCAGTTTGTGCAACTGTGAGAGCTTAAAGCATGTTGCATCAAGTCAGACAGACCTAGTGCAGCTTTCTGACGAAGCTGGTTGGTAGGCTTACGCAGGAGCTGGCCTGCTCTTTCCAAACCCAAAGGAGCAATCAGTACATACTTTAAACCTAGACACTTCAGAGTAGTTATGCCAGGGTCCCACTAACTGGACTCAGATGTGTTAGGAGTTTAGATTCCCTTATGCTACACATAGCCTTTGATCAGGTATTAACCAAATTTGTATCTGGTGCCTCCTTTCTTGGGTGTGCAATTGGTGATGCACAGGATTAGCCTTTTCATTGCTCGAAGGGAAAGGAAAATGATTTTTAGAATGCTGTGTGTGTTTGGAGGGGAGGTAGAAGCAGCAAATATTTTGTATTTTTTCCTCTTCATTCAAATAAGTCCATCGATGTGATGCTTGCAATGATGTTTGTGACCCAGGCTTGAGTGTCTCTGTGTTAGCACAGGCGAAACAATGACATGGATTGCAAGCCTGGATCTCACTTGTGCTCTCCTCAGAGTTCAGAATTAAAATGAACTGTAAACAAAAGTAACAGTGTTTCCCTTACCCATTTCTCCTGGGAGAAAGGGAAATAAGAAAGAGACAGCATCATAATGAAAAGAAAACCATGTTTTTAGAATTCTGTCTCTCATAGCCAGCAGTCTGGTGAATAGTCTTGGAGAAGGGATTTGCTTTCTAAGAGCCTAACTGGTTCTTCGCTTGACCACAGGCTTTGTGTTTTACTCTATATCTCAGGACTTTTGCAAGCCTCTCTCTTGTTGTTGACCACAAGGCTGATAGACAAGGGTGAAAAATAGTAGGGTGCGTGAATATATCCGGACAGATTTCTGTCCTTGCCCTGATGGATGGTGAGGAATTAACAGCAAGAGGAGAAAGCAATCTACATTGTCATAGTTCACGTAAATGCCTAAATAATAATAAGAAAATCATCTGTAAGCAAAGGTGTCTTAATGTAATGTCTTTCAAACTGCTGTCCACAAGGCTTCAGTTGACCTACAAGGCAAATGCTTGAAGTGGTCTGAGGTGTGCTGAGGTATGCTGTAGATGTTTATTTGCTTCCTTATGCAAAGCATGTTAAATTGCATGACTGCTTTGGTTTATGTAACATAATTCCCTTCCGGATTGTCCAAGGCTTGCTTAGTACAGCTCTGTCCCTCTGCTTTTCTCTGGGTGAAAGTAGTGGGGAGCAGGGGAAAAGGTGGGTTCTTTGCATATGCCCATTGCAAAAACTGCAGTCTGCACAGATCTTGTGTCATTGATGCAGTTACGATCACCTGATATAAGTAATCTTGATGCCTTCCATAACATGTATGGCTTCAAAGAACATTGATTCTCTTCTGATACTTGTTTTACACCTCTATTTTTGCTGACTTGACTGGAGTTTGTTCTTATTGCAGTGGTTTGTGAGAAGAAAGAATCTGTCCCTATGTGTTTTGCAGCATTTGCAGTTTAATTTAAACTCTGCTATGAAACAGAAGTGGGATCTCTGAAACGCTAGGTATCGTTAGGCTCCTGGTATTTACACACCATCTGCTTCAGTATACAATGGATAGCTGAACAGTTCCTTTCTCTAGCAGGTGGTACCATGGTGTTACTGTGAGTGGATAATATTGGTCCCAGTTCTCTACTAGGGTAAAAGGAAAGAAAATAGGGCTTAAAGAGGGTGTACATGTATTTTAATCCTTCGTAAACTTCTGTGATCATATGTTGTTGTGCTATCTAAATGCAATAACAAAAGCATTTGGCCCGTTAGCTCCTTCCTGACCCAGTCATATGTGAGGATGATGCCCTCAGCCATCAGACTGTAAGGTCTTGTCTCCCCTAATGGCAGCAGGTGATAGACTCTCCTGTTGCTAAGTGTTTGATTCAGAAAGGACCTCGTCTTTCTCTCTCTTTTTTTTTTTTTTTCGCCTGCAGAGCCAAGGTGAGGAATGCA
Source organism: Aptenodytes forsteri (assembly GCF_000699145.1). NCBI lineage: Eukaryota > Metazoa > Chordata > Aves > Sphenisciformes > Spheniscidae > Aptenodytes > Aptenodytes forsteri. The sequence continues at coordinate 594,746 of NW_008794707.1, forward strand.
GGCAAGAATACTCTTTTGCCCTGCTTTTCTAATCCTGCCTTCTTTGATATCTGAAATTCAGTTTTGAGAGCTGATGCTTTTAGAAATTTGTGTGGACCAGTAGGGACTGGTCACAGCATTAATGCTGAAAAACCTCCTTCTAATCCAATTTGTGCCAAAAGGTGCTTGTTGTTAAAATGCTCAAACACACATATCTAAAAGCATGCTGAAATCGTTTGTTCTTAGCATGTGTTATGCATCCACAGCTCCCATTAGCTTTGACTGGACCTGTACTTCGACTTTTGTTTATTTACGAACCAGTTTTAACACTACATTCTTTTATGCCTGACTGGAGTGGAGAAGAAAGCTTGCAACCATCAGATGAAGTAAGTTCTTGACCAAAAGAAGTAAGAGGACAAGATACCAAAGAGTTCTAGCATTGTTATGTTTATTAAAGGAATTATGTGCTTGAATCAAGAAGGAGCTTGGGCTGCTGGCAGAGGGAAATATGAACTGGTGGACATGTAGTGTTTTAAATAGCCATGGTACAAAGGCAAAAGTTAGCAAATAAAGTTATTGAAGTCTTAGGTGTTTGTGGGTATGGGTTCTTCAGCTTACAGTATTACTTTCAATTTTATAGCTATAAGCCAGAAGCTGGGGAAACTGTGGATGCTGACCCATTGGTAACTAGTATTATATATAACCTGTATTCAGTCTGAAATCTTTTCCCTTAAAAATGAAATTAATGAGCACAGGAACGTGAGAAACAAGCATTGAATATGGTGCTCCATACTACTTTCTATTTTTTATCTTATTCTTTTAGCATCTCCAGCCTCTTATTTATCTGCTTACAGAATTACTTATGCACAAGTCCACCTGCTACATTGCATTTGGGAAAAAATGGGGATTAATCTGGAGAACATCTGATGCGACACTTAGGAAGCATTTTTTTCTTGACTAATGTCAGCTAGTCAGCAATATTTAAGCTGTAAGCTCGTAAGTTGACATGCTGAATGGCTCTTTCTAGTTCTTCTTTTCCCAGATTCCTGCTGGACTTTTAGAACCCCTTGCTGTTCTGCACCGAAGCTGTCTAGTTTAATTCTGCACTGACACCCAATGTTCTCAGATTTCCAGAGGAAACTGGTAGCATTTATAGACTGTCAGTCTAGCTGAGATTCAGGAGGGATGCCTACTTTTCTGAGGACCCACCCTCTCCTACCTGGATGAAATCTTGAAGATCTTTGACTTTGTGGATAGACTGAGTTGAATGCTGGGGTGAGAATGAGTTGATGAAGGTAACTGGGTGATGGAGAAAAAGCAGATCTTCCTGTTATATGGTTGTGGGACTCTTGGTCTGGTGGCATATGTTTTAATGTCATTTTGAGACTAAAGCCAGGAAATAGGAAAGAGCGCTAACTTCTTAGAAGCCAGTGCTGCCTCCACAGAGCTGCCCTGCTACACTTGTTGGTGCTAATTAGTTTGTGTCTGTTGAGCTTCCTTGTGACTCGGTCTGTTCTAATTAACACTTCCCTGTAGATTGCTGCTGAACTCCAGAAATCTCATTCGTGACACACATTTCACCATCCCAGGGAGGCAAATATATTTTGTTGACAAAGGTGCTGATAACACTGTCGGACTGCGGTTTAATGTGTGTGTCTCAGAGATGGAGAGAGGTGACAAGACAGGGAGAACGGAGTTAAAAATAACACTAAGAATTGCAGCTGCAGTTTGTCTACCGGTTTGAATTGTTTGGAGCCCCAGACCGTGTGATACTCTATCTGCTACAGACAATTATAGGCAGTGTTTATTCCTTCTATCTCTGCCTCTTTATCCTATGTAGTAACATCAAAAGATACAATTGTTAGAATGAGAAGCTTAGGAATTATATATTTACTGTGTATATATTTATATATAAAACACTATATACAGATATAGTCTCTGTCTCTCTATGTAGTCTATATATATAGTTTGCTTTAAAAAATAAAAAATCAGGAGCTAGTCTGTTAGTTAAATATAGGCATTGCAAATAGAATATACCTGAAACTACTGCAAAATTTGCATCAGAGGCTGCAGCACCCAGGTACCTTGCAACAGGTTTTAGAAATAATTTGCAACTGAGTATATGAGACCTTTTTTACTTGGGCTCTGGCAGCTGTCAGTGAGGCTGTCTGCTGCAGTAGAGAAAGGAGTAACTGCAAAAGGCAGTCTGACTCCATAGGTTCTGATGAAACAGCATTGGGTGGGGAGACCTGTGCTATTTCCATCCCAGCAAAGAACTCTGGAAATTCTGGAAAGTCTTCCCCTACCACCATAACTCCTCCTGCACCCTCTCCATAGACACAGTGCATTGTCTATGGAGACTGAAGCCTATCTGAAAGTGGGAAGTGCTGGCCCAACAGCCAGGGCATTTGGTTCCTTCCAGTAGGAGGAAGTACCTAGAAGGCACTGCCCTTCTAGTTTACATGATCTACTCTATGTAAAAGTCCATATCTTATAGTTAAAACCTTTGAAGTCAGAAGTTTGTATGGATGTTAACGTGTGGCCTTCATGAGATGGGCTTGTCCTTGATGTTCTTGGTCTTTCCCCTTCTCTGCATCTTATTCGTTGCCTTCTGCGTGGGCTTTGTGTTTTACTGCTGTTCAGTAGCATGACGAAAGCTCCTCTGGAAATGCAGAAGGCAATTTTTCTGCCTTAATGGCTAACTCAGAATGACTTTGCTTTTGCCATTTATCTTCAATCCTCTGTGCAACATAACAAATGGCTCATCTCATAGCGTTGTTTCCTTTAGCCATTTCTGTGTTGGCAATGCTAATATACTGCGGTATGCCGGAAACTATATTTTCCTGGGTCCAGTTAGTAGTTATTCTAAGCATCACTTACATCCATAAGAAAGCTGAAGAGACTGGCCTAAAATTGACAAGGACAAAATGAGCCTTGAGCACTCTGGTAGAGCACATGGTGTATGGAGCCTGCATGGAGTTCTCTGAATTTTGGTGATATTGGACTCTAATTCTGTTTTTTATGGCCACGGGTTTCTTTTTCAGCCTCAGTTACATAGAACCTTCAATTTTATGTATCAAGGATGATCTCTGTTGTTGAAATAACTTCTAAAAGTGACTTTGGGCACCCATTCAACCCTGGACTGCCTTTGGGGAATCCAAGCTGAGCTAAAGCTTTGTCCATCACAGTAAAGAGATGTTAACAGGATCCCAGCAGAAGAATAAATTATGAACCAGAACAGTCTGCTCACCTTACACAGACCAATACTGAGCTAATAGCTTAGCTTTGCCACCGGGGAGTAATTGTTCATTGTCTTTCCATCTGCCCTTCTTCTGTCTCAGCTTGATTAGAAATGGCTTGAGTGGGGGCATATGGATGTGGCTGGAAATGGAGATTTAACTAATGCTTAGTAATTTTAAAAGGGTTTTTGCAAAGAATAGGTTTGCAGAGTGGATGTTTAAACAGGAAGCTTCCTGTTTTGAAGAAACATTTTTCTATTCTCTTTCTGCTCTTCCTGAGTTTTCTGTTCAGCTTGACTATACCCTTCCCATGTTTAATCTGAAGGGAAAATGTTAAACTATGGCAAATGTCGTGGAAAAGCCTACCAGCCCAAGCACAAAATCTTCCTGGGATGATGAAAAAGCAAGTGGTTTGCTTGATTTGACAGGCAAGTATTTACCCTATCTTTTATATATCAAAAAGCAATATTACAGCTTCCAGGCTCCATATAATGCTCATGTCACTTTTCCTGTCCCCAGTATAAGCCATACTTTGCTTTAGTAGTAAGTTGTATACAAGAAAAGGCACGAAATAATTGGAAACTCAAGCGATAACATCTTTACAGTTTGCAGTTGCTAGAATAGAGACCTTCAGTGTTTCCTATGCCAGGACTCCTCATGGAGGGATAGCCTAGCTTTAGAAATACCACTCTGCTCTTGTAGAGCTGATCAGCTTTCCCATACTGGGAACAGAGGCCTGATTCCTCTCATGCTGAGGTGAGAACAGTGTAATTCAAAAATTAATCAAAATAGTTCCCAATTTCCCTAGGTACACATAACAGGAGATTCTGGCTTCTGTTTTCACTTTAACATTAGCATTTTTATTAGAGATAGTTGGTACTGAGTAAAGCATCCATACTGGTGACCTGAGCAACATCATCTGCTTTGAAGCATCTGTTTCATTAATCCTTTGCCCACTGCTGTGCGTTAGACACAAAAAGTGCTTCTCCAGCCACTTTGTGGTGCAAAGAGCAAGAGCATTGCTTCAGCCAATTCTTTCCTTTCTTCAGTTCCTCGTCCATTGCTCTGTTGTTGCATTATCTTAATTTCAGTGCATTTGTGAAGAAACACGGGCATGTGGCATGAGGCTAGGGAAGCGTGGGATGTGGGAGCATATAGCCATTCATCAAAGAGATGTTGAGGCATTCATGTAGGACTGGCACATGAAGTCCTCTCACAGTGCAGATAAGCTGAGTCCTTTTCCTCTTCTCCTCTCATGTAAGATGAAAGTGTTTTGTATAAATTTAGGCAGTTTTTCTTTTAGTTTAATTTCTAATAAAATGAAGTAGTAATTCATTTTCAGAATAAACAGCTCAGTAATCATGGCTCTCACTATGTAAACTTTAGCATGCTTCTGACAGACTCTCCTCCAAAACAGAACACGTGAAGTGGTCTGTTAATTGCTTATTGTATTGATTTAATGAGGCCATCTTAATTTACGATAGTTTGGATTTAACAGCAATCTTCTCCATAAATCCTCGTGCTTTCATTTTCTACTAACATCTTCCTAGCATCTTCAGTGGACTTGCCTACATGCCACGTACTTTTTAAGCATACCTTTTGCACATTAATTAAAAAAAGGGAAAGAAGATCAACGTTCAGAACAGGCAGTAATAAAAACCCAAGTAACAATACTTTGCTCTATGTTGTGCATATGACTCAAGGAACTTCCCAGAAGACAAATCTCATCCATTTGATGTATAGAGAAATGGACACTAGGAAGTTTTGCTAAATTTCTAGAGGTAACAGTTGCAGAAGCCAAAGTAAGATTTGAGAGTTTCTTGGCCAATTTCTCAGGCCAATAGCCCTTTTCTTACTCCTGTATGTTCTCAGTTATGTTGTTCAGTACTGTCTTTGAGGAGGAGAAATTTTGCAGAAGCCACAGCTGGTCAGTTGTCCTCCTAAGTGAAGGACCCTACTCTGGTTGTGATGGTGTTCTTGTAGTGAGGAGGTGAGAGGGTTGTTCAGAGCAGCAAACAGCCAGGCAGTGCATTACGCTGCTTTTTGGAGAACAGCAGAGCACACAGGGAATGCAGCCGTGTCAAAGGGTTTCAGTAAATGCCTCAGTGCAAGTCCCTATGGCATGTGTGGTCTATCTTACTTTTTGATGTTAATTGTTTATCAAAAGCAGCTCCCGTGTTGGGAAACCAATAACTTCTTTTAGTCTGTTCTGTTACAGAGCTTTTGGTAGCTGTCTTCAGGCCATGCCTACATCATCTAGGCTTTGAAGCAACTTCAGCGTCCTGAGAGCACCCTAGTTAGTATGCTATGGGCAAACCTCAGGAGTGCTCAATCCATCCCTATGTAGTATCCTCTGGCATGGTCTGGATGACCCCACTCCAATAACACGTGTGGTATGCAGACATACTCCATACATTGCTGGTGCAACTGTGCCAGGCCTCCTGTGTCTGCCCATAGGAACATAGAATATCTCGAGTTGGAAGGGACCCATAAGGATCATTGAGTCTAACTCCCTGCTCCTCTCAGGGGAGACATGGCGAGTTTGAGGTAGTGTGATATAATATAATCAGTCCGCAGGCTTCCCCATATTGATATTTCAGCCACCGTCCTCTATACCAGAGAGGCTTTAGCCACTTGGCTGTTTGATTATGGTGCGTGTTTTGCATTCATGGATAACCTGTGCAATGGTGTCAATGGTAAAGTTCCACAGTGTCCCGAGGATGGAAGACAGGTCTGTAGCTAAAACCAGAATGGAGCCTTGTGCTATCCCTATTCTGATCTTCACCAAGGTCTCTTTGGTATTGCCAACCAAATACTGACTGTTTTGCCCGGAGCCCTGACCAGCCTGGTGCTGAGCTCCCACACAGCCCTGAATGGCAAGAAACAGGCTTATGAACATGTTCGAAACACTGCTGAGAAGAGGGTGGATTCTCCCAGAGTGGCACATACCCCAGGAATGGACAGAATGCTGTGCTTACAGGCATATGTCGAAGGGACACGGTGGGGGTATCCTTCTTCAGGAAGGCTGAGCACTGTGGAGAGCCAAAAGCCATTGGCAGAGGGGTGCTGCTGCTTGAGGGATTTCCATGCAGTGCTGGGTGCTTTTATCAATCTTACCAGTGGCAACATTGCCTGCTTGAGTGTCACCTTTCAGAGTAAGCCAGGCTGAGCAACAAGACAAACTCCTCTCCCTCCAGTCCCTCTATATCAGTCTGTTGAGGCAAGTGCTTTTCTTTGAGCAGCAGTGACAGTGGCCTTTTCTTTGCCCACAGTTTATGCAAGTGGGGATAGACAAAATGTTTTTTTTTCCAGGCAGCCATAGCAGTAGTTCTGTGATCTTTGTAGAAACAACACGTGAGACTTCAGGGTATCTCGGCCCTTAGTCAGACAGCAGTGAGGTGATGGAGGGGGCCTGCAAGACACGGAAATAAGTATGTTCTGGTCCTAAAGTCTTTGGAAAGAGCCAGCTGTGCTCCACAATGGTGTTCAGGTGGACCAAGCCTATATAAGGAGCTACTGGTTTCTCTGGCCTGCGTGAGCTCCTAGAGATAGGTGCACACAGACCTTGGGAGTGCAGTGTAGGGGTTTGGCTCCTGGGCTTGTTCCCTCCTGCCCATGAAAAGCACTGGTCAGGCAGTGAGCCTTACTCAAGGCTGTGGGACGAGTCACTGGGATGTGATGGAGCAGGTAAGTATGGGGTAGGGCAGTTATTTGGAGGCCTCTCCTCGGCTGTGCTGCAAAGGTTTGTGTGTACAAGGTGGGGTTTTGGGGTGCCCAACCACTGCTCTGGGCAATCTGGAAGACCATGCTGTGTGGAATCTCTGGAGGGGCTGCTGGAGCATTCCTCCCTCATAGGGGGTTTCCAACGCTCGCTGGGGATGTGGCTGCAGAGTCATCAGTAGTGGCTGGAGGGAGAAGAGATGGGGCATGGGGAGAAAAATTTCACAGCAAACTTCTGTGTCTGGGTATGTACAGTGATTTCTCCAGGGGCTTGACTTATGGCAGAAAACATCTGATAATTATTTATGAAATCTGGGAATTACTTATTAGCAAGAATGGCTCAGTGCCCTGACACAATATCCCTCTGGAGTCACTGAACTCAGTACTAACATCAACTGTCCTACCATCCCTTTCAGAGCTGCTGGTAGCGCCTTTTGGTATTGTTGGCATTAACGTCTGTTGTTTCACCATAGGAAAGCAGAAGGAATCAGTGAGCTACTTTCTCAACCTGATTTAAAGGTAGGATTTTACTGAGGAGTTATAATGTGGTGCTCCTTTCTCACCTAACAGACAGACAGCTGACTGAAGCGCTTTGCTCTGACCTATCTTTCTCTGATATATTTTCATTTTAATAGTTAAGAACAGTTTTAGCAATAAATGATCAGGCATTTCATCCAAAAATAGTCAATACATCAGCTGGGAACTGAAAGCCCACAAGATCATGCAGATAAAATGAAAGTCCTTGGAGAGGGTCATGTTTTTATTGTTAATTTTATTTTTGCCAGAGATGTGATTGACTCTTCAAATGCCCTGGCAATTTTTTCATGACCACATCATTTTCAGTTTTCGAATGTTGCTCGACCCACTTTGCCCATAATTAACAAAGAGTGTTGTACAAGGGCTCAGTGGGTGACCTGTCAGTATGGATGGGGCAGAAATCTGTAATGAGGGTCTGACCCATTTTAATTATTGGCCAGTGGACTCTCTTGATTTGCGTGGGTTTGGTTGTGAGGCTGTTCCTGTTAATAGGGCATCATTGAAGTGATTGTCAGGCTGGGCAGGCTGAGGGAGATCTCAGCTTTAGAAAAGCCCAAGAAAATAAATAAAAGAGAAGGCGAAAGTGTTTTTCTTTTGTGCCCAATATTAAATATTCATGCAGTTTTCAACTTTCTCCGCTCTTGCTGGTATCCTATGGTTCATAATAAAATTTCATATTCATTTTATGATCCAGCCCAGCTGGTGGACTTTGTGCTGAGCAAAAAAAAGAAAAATCAGATAAAATCACTTAAGTTTATTTGGGAACTTACATTGTGGCATCTTTGTCAAAGTCCTGTCATTTTGTGTTACAGGAGGTGCAGGCCTGAGTTGAGGTCTTAAATGCATGCATTTTTCCTCACTAACTTAAAGTAATCTGATCATTCTGAAATACCAAGTTTTCCAATCTGATATAAAATGGTATTTAAAAGCAAAATAACGCAAACCCCACAGATTTATCTTTAAGTAAGCAGTTAATGAGTCAGATGCACAGAAAAAAAGGCACATTCAAAATACTTTTATGCAGCCATTGTGATTCAAAGCTTCTGTGAGTGCCCCCCTGCCCAGCGCTGAGAAGTCCCACTGAATTTGGGGAATTTGATTCCCCAAACAAAGGGTCTGTGCTCAGGGGTGCAAAGAGCTGAAGGGCTCTTAGAGGAAGGCTGTCGTTTCTACTATCTAATCCAAATGCTGCTGAAAAAACAAAAAAAAAAGACGGTGGCCTGCATCCAGCTTTGCTTCTGTTTTCAAATCCTGCTCCAGACCTTGTATTGGCTGAAGTGGGGTCTCGGGCCATGTCAGAATTACTTCTGCAGTATCTTTTTTTTTTTTTTTAATTGATTCAGCTATTTAAAAAATAAATAATATTTGTGTGACAAAGTAGCAGTTAATGTTGCTGACCCTTTTTTTGAGAGCTGGGTGCTCTTTTCTCTGCTACTGAGTCTCTCTGGACTTGGGAAAGTGTCTTTTAAAATCCCAGCCATTACTTGTGCAGCACCCCTCGGAATACATACACAGCTCATCAGGATGACAGCCTCAAAGATGCTGCTGACAGCTAGACATCAAATAGCAGAAGAAAGGAAGGTTGCCCTCTCCCAAAGCTGCAGGGACTGACCTGTTGTCCCCAGGGGCAGGAAAAGCCAAGTGTGTGCAGCATACTGGAAGGAGGTGGCGCAGGTCACTGCCGAAAGCTCTCCTGGTCCCTTGGCTCTAACTGCCTCACTGGATCATGAGCAGTTTCCCGCAGCCACAAGAAGCTGCCTGCTGTCATGCTCACTCAGCAAACAGAGGATTTGTTCCCATCTTCTTAGCTGAGTTTCTGTTTTCAGCTGCCTCCCAGAGGCTGAGTGGCCAGGGACAAAGGAAAGGTCATTTATTACCCTGTTGGTGCAGGGTTTTCTTCTCCTTTTCCCTCCCCAGAGGTTGCATTTCACGTGTAGCGTAATAAAAGGGGATATTGCAGGTGAAGTTAATGGATAGGTCAGGCCCTCTCAGTGAGAAGGCTTTTTTGATTAAAGGCTGCTGCTGAGAAACCTCTCAAGTCTCATGCAGGTGTACCCTTGCTAGCAACTCAGTCAGCACCTGGGAAAAGGGACCATAAAATGATGGAGGTGGGAAAAAATAGGCTTGGTGGTGTGTCCCCCAAGAGGGACTTTTGTGTCTTCTGTCTCTGCAACTTCTTTACTAAAAATGGTTGAAGTAGAGAAATTTAGCATCCTGCAATTGATGCGGTGTTCTGTATCTTACTGAAGTAGCTTATTTGCATATAAGATGCATAAGGCTCTTGTGTGGTAACAAGGCACAGACATGGGGAAAGCTGCCTGCTGCTCAGCTGTCAGAACTAGTAATCAGGTTGGTCTGTCTGTCTTGAGGGTCCCACACAGGGCTCACAATATGGCCAAGGCTTTGCTGCTTTTCTTTCTTCAGTTGTTGCTCTTCTTACATGGCAAACTCGCTTGAAGTTTGTGGCAAAGACCACATGGCACAAAGAGGAGGTCTGGGTACATCTCTCTTCTGTGTGGCTGCTTTAAAGCCACACAGGAACCCCAGGAGGTCTAATTGCAGGGAGAGGAGTGATTCCACCTGTGTATGTGCTGCAGCTATGTGGGACAGGTACTGGGTGGCACTTCCGGGTTTTTACAGAGAGTTTTCACGAGGTAAACTTTATCGAGGAACAACTCCTCTGCTTTTGGCAGAACAGGACCTCAACAATTAGTCAAGTGGACTGGAAACCTCTTAGCTGGCTTGTTTGTCCCCGTTCAGAATAAAGCTGGTCCTTGTTGTGTAATTTCTCTTTCTTTTCTTTTTTTTTTTTTTTTCCTTGTCCCTTTTCAAGTATCGCAGTGGTTAGGGGTCCCTTTATTCCTTTCCTCTCAGGCAGCTGTTTCAGGGCCCCTACTCCATGGACTTCCCTGCAAGCAAGCTTTTTGTTGGTGGGTAAGTTTTCTGTTCTTTAACATTTTGCAACTGTTTCCTGTTTTCACCCTCAGTGAAAAGTGATTAAAAAGGTATAATTTGGTTTCTTATTTCCTTCCTTCAAATACTTTCTTTCTCAGATATATTTTTTTTTTTCCCCAGGAATCTTACTTTCTCTGCTCCCGCCTTTGCTTGTCCATTAGCAAATAAGTGCTCGTTAGAAATATGTTTTCTTGTGTACTGTTTTCCAGGCTTATTGGGGTGGGAGGGAGCTCACTGTAAGGTACTAGGTGTGTACGTAGTGTCAGAACTATTTCTGCAATTACCAAGTCTGGGGAGTTGGTGTGCGTCAGCTGGAGCTGACTAACACTTCTCCTGAACGAAAAGCAATGCTCTGTCAGTTATCCTTAAAAGACCCCTGGGGTGGAGGGAAAGGAGAACCCCTCTGTGGTTTGGCAGCGATATGTCGCGATAACCACCTGGTTTTCCTGCACAAAGCACCTGACAAATGACTACTGGCCCAAAGCTGTTAATGCTTTACTAAGGCCCAAACTCTGACTTGCGTGGTTGCATAAAATCTTCTTGTGTAAACCCCATTTTCTGATAGCGGCTGTGGAAGACCAATACTTTATTGTTTTACAATGTTTTCGTTCTCAGACGAAGCGTTATGCTTTTATTGCAGATGAAAGTACGGAGAAGTTATGGCTCTATTTTTCACAAGCAAGGTGTCAGGTTTAGCTTCCTTGTTCACACTTACCTGTGTTTAGTTTCTCAAAGAGATCTTCAGTTCCCTTTTGTTACCAGATGGAAAGGTGGGAGAACACCACCTTTGAAATTTATTTATTTATTTAAGACAAACTGGAAATACCTCAAATTTAAGAACGGAGCTGAACGCCCTTACCGAGTGCAAGCAAGTTGGTGGCAGGGCTGCAGGTGCTAGGTCACCCTGCTGTCATTGGGCACATATCCTCTTGCCGCAGTAGATCTTGCTCCCTCCATGACACCTCACCTCCCACCTCTGCCCAGCAGCATCCCTCCTCGCTCTCCCTGCGACTTCCCTGCTCCCTTGCCCCAAGGAGATATTAAACACTCTCTGGGAAGCAGCTTCTCTTGGTCACGGCTCTGTGTCTTATCTAAAAGATAACAGCGTGTAACTCCCTTCTTGTTGTCCTGGTCCTTAGCTTAGGGCTGAGCAGAAGGACATGGGTGTCACCTTCCAACTTACCACACTGCCCTTTGCGGCACTGGTTTCTCCTCGGCCAGCCCTCTCAAGATGCGACTGGGCTTGACCCTGTCTCATCTATAAGACGATGGCTCGCAGGGAGAGCTGTTTGGCTTCACAGGCTGCTGCTGGGGATGAGCTCTGCTGCATGCCACGGTGGTGCCCCAAGGGCTGCGGCTGAGATGGTCTGGGCAGGAGAGGTTACGGGGGGGAGATGTGGTAGATGGATGTGCCCTAACGAAGCGCCCTAACGAAGTAACCTACTTCTGACCAACCTGCCGGGATGTCTGCAGCTCCCACTGTTAAAACAACAGACTCCAGCTAGCCAAAGCCTCCCAGAGCTGCTGTTGGTTTTACTTAATAAGATGAACTGTCTGGGTTTCTTTCCTCTCCTCTTCCTGGAGTTTTATTGCTTGACAAGAAGCTGTTGGAATCTGGAGAAAAGCGATTAATGATGGAGTTGGGGTTTTTGACTGACATAGTAATTACACTGGAAAATGTAATTTTCCCTGCATATTAGAGATGGCATTATTTTAAGGAGATCTCATTAATGTGCTGTTCACCAACAAAGAGCCCAGTAGCCTCTCTCTTAATAAGATTAGTGTGGGGGTCATAATGCAGAAGGCTGCTAGGGTGATATATTCAAGTTTTTGTTCTAAAGAAATAAATTATCTTCTGCTGTCTGGTAAGGGCATACAGGAGTAGATTTCATTTAAAAAGAGGGAGTATTTCATTTAAAAAGAGCCTGACGTACTTATTTCCTGATAGCTAGTGGATAACCTGTGCCCATCTTCCTTTGTCCAGATGCTGTACATCAGCAGTGAAACCCCAGGACTCGGGAGGGAGCCTGGAGCGGTGGTCAGAGCAGCTGAGGACAGGCAGGCAGGTAGCTCCCCTGGCATCCCTCCTTAGATCAGTGACTTGTCTCCTGTATGACTGTAAGCATGACCCTCTACTGTCTGCTTCTCTTTGTCTATCTATAACGTGGATAATAATTGCCCAGAGCTTATCTAAGATTAATGGCTGTTTGTGCAGTGTTCCAGCTTCTTTGGAGCAAGGTCTGCACCCCTCGTCAGAGAGCACAGGTGCTGCCATCATGTATGACCTGTTGTGCTCTGAAGGGGAAGGAAATGGTAATACAGAGCAATGGGAAGAGGTGCTGTCAGTTTGGTTGTAGTTTGATCAACATGTGAAAATTCAGGCCTTTCTGGGTCACTATGTAGGCGATGAAGATGCTTTTTCTGGTTGTGCAAGACTTCCTTCACTCCCTGCTGATGGCTGTGGGGTGTTTTTGGGTAAACCAGAGAGTGACACTGCTAAAAACATTTCCAGGCAGCTTTCCCCTTCCTGACTGCGCTCACATCTGTCTACCATCTGTTTTGATTTTACCTCTGCTGTGCTACTTGTAAACATCCTCTTGAAACATCCAGGACACGGAAAGCTTGGGAGCTCTCCCCTTCCAGCTCAACGGGGTGTGAGGGGCAGTCTCCTGCTGCTGCATAAAACATGAGAGATGCTGACCAGTGCCAAAGAGGAAAACCAGCTGGTATTTATTATTGGCACTGCTGGTCTGCGGAGGCCTCTCAGTTGTGGGTCAGGAATCCCTGTCATTGAGCTAAATGTGCAAACAACAACAGAGTCCAGTCCCGTAGTGTCCTGTGCTAACCCTTCCATAGCAAGCTCTACCACTGTCTAGAAATATTTTAAAAGTTAAAACCACAAGTCAACTCTACCCCAAAAAGGGAGATGTGCCAGATGGTAGAGTGTTGAATGTCACTATTGATTTTTACCTGAAAGGCACTGATTTATTGTAATGGAGTGCAGTGGTGTAAAACCCCTTGATAGTTTACCAAGGGAATTCAGAACCACTCTTGCATACAAGCTGTGTGTTTAACTGCTTTAATGCAGTTAATTAAAACAAATAAATAAAGCATTGCTTATCCTCTTGGTTTCATGATATCTCATTTAACTTTCAGACAATATGCAGAAATAGGAGTAGGGAAATGCTACTTCAAATTTATGTAGGTTGAAAGTTTTTTCAGCACAGTGGTAATGAGCTGCAGTTAGGAAGTATATTTTGATGCCATTTGCTTATGAGCTAGATGGTGCCAAGTTGTAACATTATATTTATTATTCTTATGCATCCATAGGTAGAAGTGGTGCAATAAATTGCAGAGTCATGATGCTTTCACTTCTGCGTGTGCTAGTAATGTGCTGAGGTATTTGTGCAAGATATTGTGTGTTAAATATTATTAATTTATGGTTTGAGCCAGAGGAGGGGTGGCACACCTGAGAACATCGCTTTGGTGGACTTTATGAAAACTTAGAGCACAAGATTGTCCCTATGCCCAAGAAATGCTTTTTGAAGGGTATCTTACATAACTTTAATATCTTACAGTCTAAACAGATAAGCATGTTAATGACAGGGCAAAAGAGCTCTGAGGTGAGCACAGGAGGGCTTGCAGTCATCCTGTTAGTGCCACAGTTACATTTCTTGGGCAAGGGAGAGTAATAGTTTATCTTTTTCCCCAAAATATCTTTCTTAAAGGCCATGATGAGTTATCAGTTCAGAGTGAAGCAGTCGTGTAGCTGAAAAACATTTTTTTTTTTTTTTTAAGTTTTTTAATATACTGCTGTTTCTCAGTTGAGTTGCAAATAGGATTTTCATACTTCTGGAAAGGGAAATAATGGAAAGAGCTCTTTTGGCCTCAAAATATTTGATTACTTTCTTTTAGCCAATTGCAGGTGTACTGGAATCCCAGTTAGCTGTTGTATCTGCTCATCCTCTCTTTGTTAAAACAGCACTAAATATTGATGACCGATGATCAGGGGTTCCTTGGTGAGTGTGGAAGGTACTGATAGCCGGTATAGCTTCTCACCACTCCAAAACCTCAACTCCAGACTTCAGAGGTTCTCAGTTTCTTCCCCCTAACATATTGCTGCTATGTCTGATTTTAAAAAAGTCTCTCTTGCCAAAGAGTAAGTAATGCAATTGCATTTTCAATGTAGATAAACCAGGTCAGGGTCTGTGTCAGCAGAGATAGCACTCCACTTTAGTAAGTAAACAAAAACATTGAACACGTTTCTTTAGTCTGAAAGCTGTAAACATTTCTTCATCGTCTGCTCGAAGACCGGAGTGTTATTTATGGCTTAACGTATGATTTCAATGCTAAGGCCAATTAACTCTGCTGCTGTTTGTTAGGCAGTGCTTCCTTAAAGTAAAGCAAGTGTAAAGGCTCCACTGGATTGCAGTCGTAAGAAGTCAGTAAGGGAAATGTCGTGATTTCAGTGAGTTACCACATGTTACAGTTAGAACGGACTATTAGATCATCCCTCCTGGCATCCCCAGAAGTCAAAGTTGGGAATTTCATCTGGTGCTGCTGCACTGGACCCATAACTTGTGTTCAGCCAAAGCATATCTTCCAGCAAGATCTCTGCATGAGGGTTTGAGATACCTGTTCAAATTCATTCTAGGCTAGTCAAGACCAGCAGCTGTTACATGAGGGTGGCTGGTTGGTAATACAGGATAGAAGGTGGTGAACTGTCTCGTAAGAGAAGTGACGTATGAAACTGCCTGCCTGCCTTCTGCTCTCAGGGTCCTCTGTGTGTTAAATTGGCAGTCACACCACCCCGATCCCCTTTGGGTTAACTCTTTCTCTGGCTTTCACAATATCACTTTTTTGCCTGTCAAGTTCTTTGGAGACATTACTTTTTTTTATGTGTCTCATGCATCATTGGATGTTCTCTTACTGGTGTTTTACTGTCTGCTTGTACACAATAAAGCAGAGGGAAGGCTGTTACAGGAAGGATGCACGCTTAGAGTTTAGATTTTTTTTTTTTTTCCCCTCTGGTTTGTTTTACTGTCACAGTAAGATAGATATGGGGGAAAATGTGCAAAATGTATACTCAGCTACTGTTGTAGTTGGGTTGTAATAAGACTGTAGAAAATTCTTGTATTTGAAAGACAGAATTGTTCAGATGATTGTAATTTGACAGCCAGCTTGAGTACCTGGCAGGATTTCCAAACTGACTTTTTTTTCTTTTTAAAAGTTTCTGATAACTTTTTTTTAGCAGTTTGACTCTGCAATATCTGCAGTTTAAGTGTGATACACTACCCTTGGTGCCTGCCTGTGGTGAAGTCTGGCACTGTGCATTTTTTTGTTGCACTTAGGAAAGAGCCTCTCTTGCCTGCACTTCATTTGCCTCGATAGTGGAGCTGGCCTCTGAAAGAGGGAAAACTGTGTGCTGCAAATATAATCTCTCTCCAAAGAACAAGAATTTTAAGATTCTCCCTCTGCATCCAAAAGCCAGGCACAGACAGCAGGAGAAATAAATCTCAGTGTGGAAGCCCCACAGTTTGGGCTTAGCTGAGCACTTGGGTGGTTTCTCGGAGAGGTTGCCGTCAGCCTCTGCCTAGGTGGAGCAGAAAGCCTGGCTCAGGTTCTTCCCACTCTCTAGGGTGTTCAGAAATGGAGCAAGGCAGCTTCATGGCTGTATTTGAAAACATGGTGTGAGAACTGTGTGACGCATTATTTTCTCTTATACTGGGTTTGGAAGCCGCAAAAATCACAAAGCAGGATACCCTTCTTCTTATGAATTCACTGTAGCAGTAATTTTGTATACTATTGAGCAATAGCAGCCGTTCTGCAGCTTGCAAGTGAATTTCTTGGTTGCTTTCTGGTTCCCTTTTCAGAAACAGACAACAGTGTCTCTTTGGGCCTGATGCGTAGCTTGGGCGTAGAGTGACGTTTTTCTACGAAAACGTTGATGTTGAAGCAAAATGAAAGCACAAAAGCAGAGCGGCTGAATGAGAGTCTCTTGTGTATTAGCACCCTGTAACAAATACGAGGGAGATGTTTTCAAGTTAGTTTACTGAGTTCTTGTGAAATTGGTTGTAGATGGAGTCACATTTTAAAAGCACATAGGAACAACTTCTTCCTAGTCACCTATTTACAGAAGCAGCTTAAAACATAAAGACCACTAACTTTCATAGAAGTTTAATGAGACTTGTACATACAGATTGCTTTTGTGTGTGAGAGCTCAAACCCATTTGTTCCTAGCATCTGAGCTTTTAATTTTTTAAATAAAATTGCCAAGGTTATAAATGCTTTTGCTGTCAAAGCATTCTCAGGAACATCATCTTAAGACAGCTCCAGCAAATGGTTCTTCCCTTTTCAAGGACAAAAAAGTGAAGAGTTTCTAGCTCTTTTTCAGTTTATAGGACAAGCTTAAAATGTAACTCCATCACCCTGCTGTGGCCTGTCCATGTTAAAAACTGAGTTTTTCATCACAGGGAGAGGGTAAGGGACAACATCAGAGGAGTAGGAAAAAGAGTCATTTTATGGTGGATCGTGGGTATCTCACAAACCCGAGGAGGCTCACAGGAGAGCTGACTTCATGTCCTCTGTGGGGAGGGCCACAGAGCTTCCAACTTCCGTAACGTGCTGAAGGCACTGAGCCAAAATCAACACTGGTGGTACAGAGCAATGCAACCACCTGGTTTTCAGTAACACTGCATTCATTTACTTCAGCAATTCCATGTGCTCTGCTTCCCATTGGGTATTTTTTCCCCAAGTTGTTGTGATGAATAGCTAGCTACCTGAGATGCTTTTAATCTTTGCTCATAGGGATGAGGAAAAAGGGAGTTGCCAAATGCCAGCACAACTTCTGCTGGTGGTGTGATTTGGTTACAGCTGTTGCTGAAAGCTTTGCCACTGATTACTTGTTCCCATTTCCTTTCCATGCTTGAGGGCTGTCACACCCTGCACTGCCCTCAGCATGAGCACCAGCCCGTTGGCACAGACATAAAGGCAATGCAGGTACAGGGCAGTTCTTCCCAGGCTTTCTTTTGTTGTTTCTTGGTGGAAAGCCTAAAAAGGTGAGCCTGTGTCTGGGCTATCTGAGTGCCCACGAGAGCCACACACTCCTCCCGCATCTGAAGAGGAGAAAAAGAGGAGACAGAAAGATGTAGAAATTGTTCATCTTCCCTGCCTTTTGTTCTGAAGACAATTGTGTGCTGCTGAAATGGGGCGGTGCAAGTGCTGTGTGCTCCGTGCCCTGCTGGTGTACCTTTCCTGGAGAGATACCTAGTAAGGCGAGCTTTTGATGACAGAGTTTAAGGTGAAGCTGAGACCGCCCCAGATATGGCATTTGCAGTGGAGGTTTTGGATACCTGTCCCGGGGAATGTTTCTGACCTTATGTCCTGGTTTCAGCAGGGATAGAAATAATTTCCTTCCTAGTAGCTGGTACAGTGCTGTGTTTTGGATTTAGGATGAGAACAAAGTTGATAACACACCGATGTTTTAGTTGTTGCTAGGTAATGCTTACACTAGTCAAGGACTTTTCAGCTTCCCATGCTCTACCGACTGAGAAGGCTGGAGGTGCACCAGAAGCTGGGAGGGGGCACAGCCAAACTGGCCAAAGAAACATTCCATACCATGTGACGTCATGCTCAGTACATAAACTGGGGAAAGCTGGCCGGGGGGG
>NW_008794707.1:616136-631729 GCF_000699145.1 Aptenodytes forsteri
TCTCAACCCATGAGTTTTCTCACTTTTACTCTTCCGATTCTCTCCCCCATCCCACCGGGGGGTGGCAGTGAGCGAGCGGTTGTGTGGTACTCAGTTGCTGACTGAGGTTAAACCACAACACCTTACTAGTCTGTACCTGCATGCTCGTACAGTCCCCTTTGCACTTAGGTGAGCTTGATAGTAACTAGTGCTTTGTCTTCGGTGAGATGACTTTGCTCTTTGCTGACTGATTTGATGTAACAGTGGAAATGAAAAACACCTTACTAGTCTGTACCTGCATGCTCGTACAGTCCCCTTTGCACTTAGGTGAGCTTGATAGTAACTAGTGCTTTGTCTTCGGTGAGATGACTTTGCTCTTTGCTGACTGATTTGATGTAACAGTGGAAATGAAACTTGTGTGCCTTAGACATCTTCCAGATCTAATCCTGACTGTAGATGAACAGATTAAGACAAGAGATTTGGGTTCAGTTACAGGCGCTTGTTCCAATCTTTAACCTTTCTGAGACTGTGTAAAATTTTCCAGGGGAATGGTTGAAAGCCTCTCTTTTCAGATGTCTGAAAATTAGATTGGATAAGGCAGTAGCAAGTATCCTATAGGGAACATTTCTGCACTGGAAAGTGGTCTAGATGGCTCAGGTTCAGAGATGGAAAAAGATCCATTACAGTACAGAGCAACAATAATTTTGCAGCTGAGGTGCTAAAAACCACATGCACTTGTATTTCTCTTTTGAGCCTTTGAAGCAGCAGCTTGCCAGTGCCTGAGTTCCTCTTAAATTTATATGATGCACCCATTTCCTTATCACTTTTATAGACAAGGGATCCAGCAACACATTACCTCTTAAAAGTCCTGCCATTATGAATGCATTTGCTGTTCATTGTAGTAGCGCCAATCATGATGAATTCATTTTGCATTCATGTAGATGTCATGAGCAGTTTGGATTTTTTTTCTTTCTAATTTAAATCAGTAAATGGATACTTAAAAGCGTTATCTGTACACCCGTTGCTCTAAGGGAGCAAAGGGAAAAGCGTGCCTGTAGATTCAGGCTTGCATAATCCCCCATGTAGTGGGGAAGCTTCCTCCTGGCTAGAAATTAGCAACCAGTCCTTCTGGATTGATTGACTGTTCCTTGTGACAGCATGGACCTTAATCAATTTGTTGCATACACAACGGGCACATCTGTTCATGCCGTAGGCATTCCACTGTCATTTAGCGGCTGGCTTAATTTAATGGACTACTTACTGTATCAGATACAGGCTTTGAGGGGTTTTTTGAGCTGGGGAAGGGAAGGAGCTGCCTGTATTTATCAGAGGAACCATCCCCTTTCTTTTTTTGCAGAGTGCTTTGGGTGCTTCCCCTCACGTAAGTGCACTTTCGCTGCGAAAGGTTGGCACTGCCGTGATAAGCCTGTTGTCGGTGGATAAACTCTGTAGTTCAATGATGCAGAATCTCTGCTCAGTGAACTGGGAGAGAGAAATAATTTGGTGGCAGATGTTTGGAGTTCAAGCAGCACCAAACTTCTAAGCACTGTTGTGAACTGTGGAGTGTGGGGGGGTACAGAAGGGAAGAAGCACAGGGGGACCAGAGGGCTTGCGCAGACCCAAATGCAGAGTGAAGAGTGCCAAAGGGAGGCATTTAAATGTCTCAGCAGCTCTCCTACTTGACCCAAGCTCTACTGGGTCTGTCACACTGCCAAACAAAAACATGCAAGTTTTTATATACTGTGCACTCACATTGTTTCTTGATGCTTTCCAAGTCTTTTGAAGACCTGAGTGCTCCCAGTGTCTCTGGAAACCCACCAGAGCTATTTTGTGTATCACGGAGCCCATAAGGTGCTCAAGTTTCCTAACGCTCTTGTGAGTCAGCTGAGAGAACTGTGGCACTGAGGAACTACATGATCAGCCAGGGGTCATCGATGAGGTAAGCCGCTGGAAGGACTGGAATGTGGAAACCCCAATTGCCAGATTTCTTAGCCCATTTCAGTCTCCTCTGTTCTTTCCCCACATCTTGGTAGGTAAGTCTGAAGGCAGGAGTCCTTGGTGCCATTTCACCATATCAGATCCAGCTGGCTCCAAAATATCTGTGACTTCACACCATGACTGTACGGTTCAGGTCAGTGTCCTGAGCACTGAGTCACCAAACTGAGCATTCAGGTCTCAAACTGGTGGGCTTCGTTTTCAGAGGTTGGAAAAGGGAAAGGCTGGAAAACCAAAGAACAAGAGACCCAGTTTGAACCAGAGCAGCAAAATTAGGGAATGCTGAGTTGAGACCCATAGGCTTTTTTGATAATAAAGGCACGATCTCATTATGAATAAAACAATGTGTTTCACTTGACCACTCCATCTAATAAGGACTCACCTCCACTGGATTCTATAATTTTCAAAGTAATGAAATCTCTGCATCACCTTGAAAGAGATAATTTGACCCCTGTGTTTATATGCATGTACATGACAGCAATTTCTAGGGGGTACCCAGTAGGTCCATTGCTGCTTACATTTTTGATGCAGGAGAAAGGCTTCTCCTCAGTTTTATTGGTTCAGACAGCTAGCTGGGAATCACGGTTTTGAAACAATTATTCTGTCCCCGCCGCTTTCAATGTTCTTTTTCCACACTGAGAAGCCTGTCGTGTGGTTTAGGCATAATCACTTCAGATGCTAAACTGCAAAGAGGAATCCTTAATGGGAAAGCGGAGTGTGCAGATGGGGAGTGAAAGCAAAATAGCTGTTGTGCCTCAGATAGAGATTCTCAGCTGATTTTGAAATAGTTTTGAAATATTCCCTTATGGATAAGCTCTTAGAGTTACTACTACCCTTTATTGGTTTTTTTAGGTGGAAATGTATAATGGTTAATATCTGCTGCTTCATGTCTATGCTGGAAGAGGGTGGGGGGGCAATAAACTGCCCAGCTGCCATGGCCACTTGTTTATGTAGTCTTAACATATTAAGCCAAATCAATTCCTGGTGCAAAGACTTCCATGCACCTTATTTCATAGCTGAATCTGAGAGTTGTGATTTCAGGGCATTTTTCTCTTCGGTTTAGTAGAAGTGAAGGGAACAGATTTAGTCTGGTCCTCTTGGCATGACCCCACACACCTTTTCCCTTATAATAGTGTTGTGTGAAGTGGCAGAGCTGTGGAGCTTGATCATGCAAGCTGCTGTAGCTTTCAGTCCTGGCTTATTTTTGAACCATTCCTCAAAAAATGCCAAGTATTTCTAGCACTGAAGGTCTGGTGTCCTTCCTATCTCATGTTTCGGTAATTACTTCAGATGAAGTTCAGGTAAATTGCACCTTCAGATGGAGATTGTATAAACCTTGGTGATTTTTTTCATGGATAGTTTTTATGGGTTTTTTTTGGAAGTGTCCAAGAATCAACTCCAAATTAAATTTAGGAGCAGAGGCAGGCAGTTGAAACATATGTGAAGTTAGAATGGGAAGCAGTTTGTTGTGAAAGGATACTTTTGAATTTTCCACCTTCCAGGCAGTCGTGTAGCAGCAGTGGCACACTGAACCTCGGGAGATTACTGTGCGTAAGAGTGTGACTGCACTGTTCTTTGCTGATGATTTACTTGTGGTACAGAACTCCTTTTGCGTGCAGTGCTACTCTGCAAGGAAGAAAAAAGGAATACAATATATAGGCCAATGTTTACCCCATTATCTCTTAATTTAAGTTGTTCTTTGGTGTCAGCACTTACAGACATGGCATCCAAGTGCCGCTCGGAAATGCTTCTGGAGATTACAGATGGGAAATGACATCCTCTCTTAAGACAAGGCCAATGCTACGTGGATGAAGGACAATTTCTTCAGTGTAGTGACAGCAATGTAAGCATTGGTGCTGCTTCTGCCAGGAACTGCAAGTTGCCTTAGAGTCAAAACTGTTAACGGTGCTCAAGCCTTGCAAACTACCTTGGTGACCTGGTGGCACCAGACTGTGAAGTCTGTTTAGAATAATATTTATGGTACTTCATCCACTCTGTCTTCAGGCCACTGAGGTGGTGGACTGTAGTATGTTGTTTGTCCAGTTGTAATCAGAAGTAGATTGTATAAGGAATGAAAAACAAGAACTGAAATCTTATGTTGGATTGTAGTCCTGTTCTAGTCACTTTGCAGGTTTTTTGTTTTAATTCCCACTCTGGCTGTGTTCAGATAAGCCAAACTAGAGTAAGGAAGCTGCACTGCAAGAGGCCTGGGGACTGGATGCTTCACCACTGGAGGTGGGGATGGTTTGAGTGACAGTCCTACATGAGGAGCAGACATGGGAGTCCTGACCTGGCCAGTCTACCCTGAAGATGAGAAACAAATGATGAAGATGGGATTACTCTGAAATACCCTATACAGTTTCAAGGGAGGTGTTTTTCTAAACAATTTCTAAATGATTCTCACTTTTTAAGAAATGTATATTTTGCAAAAATGTGTAGTCCTCACTCTGCATGCAATAAATGTGAATCACCCTCTATAGTGAAATGATGCATGTTTGTATAGGAGAGAGTCTTTTCCATTTTAAAGCTGCATTTACCCCTTGCTTTATTTGGTATAAACCCTTCACATTAGCTGGCACAGTGGCTCATTAAAGATGTTCTCCAGCTTGAGCGTGTGTGTGTTAGGCAGGCAAGGGCGTGTGCCACTGTCAGCACTGAAGAATGCTGTTCTGCTCCAGCTTCTTGGGAGCAGCAGTTCCCACTCCAGTTCTCTCTGCCTGGAGCAGGCCTGGAGAAACTTTTTGCTTGAGAGGAAGTTCACCACCCTGCTGTGTCTCTGTGCCAGGACTGTGCCGAGCGGTTAGGGCATATTATCAAGGAAGGGGTTTTATGTGCTATGTGGGAACAGAGAAAGGTTTTAAGGCATTTGGATGCTCAGTTCCCATTAAAAATGGAGGGGAATGGGCATCTATATTGTCCAGGCAGCTTCCAAAACATCAGTCTTAGTGGTAGTATTAATTCTAATTCATTAGTATTAGTTATAGAAGTGCTTCCAGAAATGAGCCAGAGGTCTAAGAGGAGAATAGTCACTGTCTGAAAGACCTTGGTTAGCCATGTTTGTACAAGAGTCCACTGGACCACAGTGGGAATTTTGGTTTGCTTTATTTGGGTTTTTGAGAAAATGTTACGATTATTGCCAGAGTTTCACTCTCAGCTGCTTTTTCCAGCTATATTGGAGTGCATATGTCTTTTGAGCAGCATAGCTGGTTCATGCAAGCAGTCATGCTAACCAGCTGTCTCCTGGAGCACTCAAGGGGCAGGACTCTGCCAGGACATGGGCAGCAGGATCAGGCCTGGGCTAACTTGCTGCGTCTCAGCTTTGTGCCTGCAAACGTGCCGGTACTTCATGTTGGATTTGCCATTTGTAGTTGTAGTAGACCGTTGTTCCTTCTGGCTGATCTGCAGGCATGCACTACCAATTCTGTCCTAGCTGCTGTTGCATGTAACTGCAGCTCAGTTTTAATCAATAATTATTAAAAACGAAGATGTAAATAGTTGGCTATTTTAGTCAGATACCTTTTTCCATTCTGGCATCTAATGGCTCTGCGGGAGGTAATTTTGTTGTCTGGTCTAGAAATGGAAAATTTTTGCAGTGCTGCTTTTTTATTTATGGTCCCAGATGGAAAGCACTCAAGTCCTGAAATCCCTCCAGATGTCTCTGTGGCACATTTTCCCTACTATTCTGAGTGCGTATGAAAGAGGGAACTCTATATCCTGCATTTAGATATAAATGCTACCCACTTCCCTCATTTCTTAAATACATTTCTTGGCTACTTAATAGTGGAAAAAAATACTGTTCAGTTTTTCTGCCCCAGTCACTATATGATGTGAGTTGTCAGAAGAGACATTTGCTGTTGCAAAATAAACTCCACTGAATTCACTGCTCCAGAGGAGCCTGAAGAAGAGCAGGCTGAGACCCTGGGGCACTACAGAGTGTGAGGCAGTTTAACAGTGACCTTGGAGCTGTTGCCCATTAGAAGCAATGGAGAGCTGCCAGAGCTCAGGTTTGCATGGGAGCACCTGGTAGACAGCAGCCATAGGGTTTGGCCCAAGCTCCGTGGCTAAATGGAGAGCTCACCACCCCAGTGCAATGCGGCATCAGAAGCCCTCTGAGGACAGGGAATTTGCTTTGACATAAATACCTCTTTGTCCATTTTGTCCGGTGTATCTAGAAGGGAAATTGCGAATGAGTCATGGTAATGGGTGTGAGCTCCGAAACATTTAAGCAGAGCTAATGAACAAGCAATAACTGTAACCTTTTGTCTTCTGTTTTTCCCATCTCTTCCAATGTGTATTTAGTAGTAAAAAATGTTCCTGGGCCTTGTCATTTTTTGTTATTGTTGTTCACTATGTGGGATCCCTGGGAGGCATTCCTGTCTTTAATGTGAGCCAATGTACTACTTAATTAGTAGATAATCATGGAGCTCACCCTTGGCCACTGAGAGAAAGTGGAAGAGTTAATTATGGAGACAATCAACTCTTCAACTTCTAAGAATGAAGCAATATCAGAATGTGATACTTAATGAGGAGTGAAGCAACATGTATGGGTTTTGTTCTGGGAGTTTTGCCTGTTCTTCTCAATCTTTGGGGCAATTAAGTTGGAAAAGTCTTATTCAGGATAGATGTTTAAACTATGGTGAACATGATTGTTGGAGAATCTCAGCCTTAACATTTCTCTTATCCCAGAGGGTGATTCCCACTTTTGACATTAAAAACTTCTAAAAAGCAGAAATAGAATTTTTAGGCCCCAGGTCTAAAGTAATGGGGTAGCTAAAATAAGCACAAAAGTTTAAAACTAAGAGGTAAATATCACATGGCTCCCTAGAGAGAAAGTAAGAATTGTCAAAAACCAGCTTGAGTGAGACTCAAAGCAAAGGGAAGTAAAGCAAATAGAAAAAGATCTTGCAATCAAATAATTACAAAGCGAGGAAACAGTGAGGGGATGGGGGAAGAGGCACTATGCAATAAGGATGGGTTACTATTAAATGTAACATAGGTGAAGCTCCAAAACTAAGAAAGTGCTTTGCCTTTCTGTTCAGAAAAGCTGATTCAGTTGGACCTGATTAAGCCAATATCTTCCCACCCTTGTGCAGTACCTGGGGTAAAAAAAGGGAAGGTGACTAGTAGCTCTGAGGTATGAAGGAGAGGCAACTACCACATTGAAGGTAGATGGAAAACTTTGAGAGTTTAGTGGACATGCCTGAGGGATTGGTTATATCTTTCCCAGAATTCTGCTACAATTTGTACATGAAGTCATAGTGTGAAAATAAGGATTACTTTTTCTAAAAATAAATCTGTGAAGTATGAGTTTACACCATTTGACTAAAGAACAGGAAATCTCAGGGACAGGCAGACATGCTAATCTAACCTCAGTACATATGCAGGACTATAGACCAATTTGGGAAGCAGAGAATGAGCAAGAATAAATGCAAAGTAGGAAAAAAATGCAACATAGGGTTTTCAGAGATTGTGCGAAATTTATATGATACCTTTAAGTAATGAAATAACTGATCTCCTTGGCAAAGAAATGTAAGAAAAATTATTTGATGCCATGATTCATAGAGAGTTAGATAAACTGGAGAAGACAGGGATTAGAAAGTAGTACAAGCACTTGGGTAATGGGGAGATGGCAGGAAGTGATACTGTAAAGGGAAGAAAGGTTGGAGGGAGGTTATTGAGACTTTATCAAGGAGCAGTCTTGGGACCAATCTTCCTTAATATTTTTATCAGTGACTTTGGCTCAGAAAGTGGAGAGAGTTAATGAAATATCCTTCTGTTACTGACACAAAGTTGTGAGACACATCAGTAAAAGGAAGATCAAGATATTGTGCAAGAAGCATTGGATGACCTTGAAGATTAAGCAGTAGAAATATTATAAAATGGAATGGTACCAAGTACAAGGTTATTCACCTAAGGATTAAACATAATCCACTTTGCTGTAAACTGGGCTCATAACTTAGAGAGGAGTGAGGCAGAGAAAGATGCTAGTGGCTTGGTCCAGATAAGACTTGCTGCATTTGCTTTGTCTACAAATTCAGTTATTTTATTGCAGAAAAGGATTGGGCTAATCTTGTGCAATATGTTTTTTGAAAACCTGTACTGTATTTTGCAGCATGAGATGCTAATGTGATGCAGCTGGGGAAAAGGCAAATGCAATCCAATCTGTAGAGTCAATAGAGAGGAGCATTAAAGCTGTTGTGTATTTGGAATCAAGAGTGCAGTTCTGGTCACTCATGTTCAAGAAGGATGAACTTAGAAATACGTTCAGTGACGGTTTGCTTTAATGAAAAGGTAATACAAAGGGAGACGATGATTTGTGTCACATAGTAAAATGATGGCAAAGAGGCAATATGATTGCAGTCTGTAAAACCAATAGGGATTTTCCCTGTGTGTTGGAAGGAATAATTTAAGCTAACAGACAGTTTTGGCACAAGAACAGCAGGGCATAGACTGGTGATGAATACATTTAGGCTAGAAATTAGAAGAAACTTTTTAACTATAGGAAAAGTGAGGCTCTGAAGCAGACTTCCACTTACAGAATTTGGAACAGTGCAATTTTGTTCCTGTCAAAAAACAGAGGCAAAATATGACTAGTTCGAGATGGAGCCTAGTCTTGTCAGAATGTGTTTACCTGTGGTAGAAGGAAACAGGCTTTGGAGGTTTAGGGGGAGTCTTTGTATCCTGGGTTCTGTATTTTATCCCAGGATGAGTGAAGAGTAAAAGAAGTTTTACTAGCGATAGGACGAGAGGAAATGGCCTCAAGTTGCGCCAGGGGAGGTTTAGATTGGATGTGAGGAAAAATTTCTTTACTGAAAGAGTGGTTAAACTTTGGAACAGGCTGCCCAGGGAAGTGGTTGAGTCACCATCCCTGGAAATATTTAAAAGACATGTTGATGAGGTGCTTAGGGACATGGTTTAGTGGCATGGTGGTGTTGGGTTGACAGTTGGACTCGATGATCTTAGAGGTCTTTTCCAACCTTAATGGTTCTATGATTGTATGATCTAAGTTGCCCTGTGTCCCTAGAGATCTCAGTTTTACATATATAAAATAGGAATCACTCCATATTTGTGCTAAAGAGCGTGATTTGACCCTACTTGGTGCTGCACTCTGAGAGCTTGAGGGGAGAGGAAGCCATTTAGCTGGGGATATGTTGATGAAGCAGGTGAGAGGGGTGTGCCAGCAGGTAGGAAACCACCTGGCAGCAATGAAAGGACAGGATTTCCAGCAGTCTTTTTAATGAGAGCATCCTTTGAGACCTTGTGGAAGCACATGAATGCATGATAAATTGCAACTCAGTTCTCTCTAGAGAAATGGATCTGTGATGAGCCAGTGCATCACAGTGCATAGTGTGTTTCTGGGGAGGGACGGCTAGGTGTGCTAGAGGGGTTCACCTCACTGTCTTAATTATGTGGATTTTTTTTTTATCTTATCTTCCTTGTCCCTCTTTCTGTAGTTTCCTGTCTGTCTAGTCTTCAGATCGCATCATGAAATTTCACAGTTCCCCATTTGTTAATGGGTATATTTATAATTGCCATAATACAATTTATAGGTGTTCAGTTTTATAAAAGGAGGCACCTGAGCATGAGCCACGGGCAGCCTAAGTACTTTTCTGATCTGAGGAAGTCAGGTGATTGTTCCTGGGAAGAAGACCAAATATTTATGATTTAGCAAACAATTTATTTTCCAGGCAAAGCACTTTAAAAAAAAATTCTTTTTTATTCATGAACAATTTTGAGATAAAAATAAACAACCTATAGAAATAATGATCACGTCATGCTTCTGTTGCTGTTTTTGAGCAAAACCTTGCTTTAGTGTGTCTTTGTCTACCACAAAGTGATTTCTAACCCACTGCAGGCACAGCATCCTCTCATACACTGTCACTTCCACTATTTTGAGGAATCAAGTAAGCTGACATTTGATTTGGAAGCATGGTTTGGTCATGTCTATGCGCTGGAAATCTAGCAGGGTCCTGAATATTACAGAAACAACAGAATCAAGCAGTCAGTTGGTTGAAAGCCTGCATCTTTCCCTTAAACTGTAGAAATGGACAAAGACACTGTCTTTGTGTAATAATTCATTTTTCTGGCAGGCCTAGCACCCCGATCAGAGGCATCATTCCAAGATGCTGAGTGCAATGTTTGGAACAGCACATTCTTGTTCTTATGAAAAATCAAGCTTGAATGGCACAGAATAGAGCTGTCTTTCATGAAGCAATGAAATGACTGCTTGTCAGCTGCTTCTCACAGGTCACTTCTGTCAGGCAGCGACAATGAATTTGAACTAGCTTGACATGGACAGTGCGGTGAAACGCTACACGGTGCTACGAGGCAGGAAGCGCCACTGGGGGAATGTGTGGGGCAGTGGTGCAGCCGGGGGCCTTGTGGGCATCCAGGATCTTCGCCACCCTGCAGCATGTCTCCTTGCTTCTCCTTAATATGCCTTTAGTGCAGATGGTTGTGACTGTTCCAGTCTCTCCTCTTTACTTTTGGATTTTTACATGCATCTGTGATACGGACTAAAGGCTTTCATTCTTGTGCTGGAAGTTGGCTTGGTTTAAAGGAAGCCACCCTTACAAGAACATTGTGCTGTTGTGAGTGGCACAAAAGATGTTTCACATTGTTAAATGTGGCAGCTGTCCTTGTCCTACTGCAGCTCTGATGCAAATGGCTAAAAACACTCCTGCGCAGGTTGCACAGGGGGGAATGATGGCTTTCACTGGCTCTGAAATCATATTTCTTGTGAGACGCTGTGACAATATGGAAAGAATACAGATAGCATAGTTACGTTATTTTGTACAGTTTGCATTACAATGCATGTAGTGGTTCACAGAACACAAACAGGAAAGAGGCAAGAGGTCTGACTTTTTAATGATATTTTGTAAGTACTTTGAAAAGATGGTAGCCAACCTCCATACAAAAGGTTCTAGCATATTGTCTGCAAAGCTTTACCTGGAACATCTATCTAACTTGCAGAAACAATAAAAAAAAAAGATACAGTATTAAGAACAGAAATACAGGCTTTTAATTACTTTTGTCCCCTCTGGTCCCCTTGAACAATGAACACTAGCAGTGCAAGTCCAGGAAGTCTATTCCAGCATACTTTCATATTCCCCTGTAATGTGTCTTCCAAAAACTTCTATCAGCAAGCCCACCTGAGGCTTCTTTCTGTGTACAGAGCAGTTAACATCACATCCCTACTGTCAGTATTTGGACACTTCATCATGTAATGATGCTCTGTAGCACTGTTGGGAAGTCAAGATTCCCAGTCCTGTGATGTCCAGAGGTTTTTCATAAGCCTCGTCCTGTGTTCCCTAGGGAAATGAATCACTTCCTCACAATTTCTTCTGGTCCAGCCTCAGTTTAGGGCTTTGTAATGCTTAGGAGGCAGTGGTTTTGTCATTTTATTAACTACTATTAATGATGCATGCTGTTAATGCATTGCCCATTGAAGTTGGAGCTGGTTTCTGTAGCTTGGATCACAGTGCACAGGAGAGTGCAAAGTTGTGCTGTCCACCTCGCGTGCTGGGGTAGGGTCCACTTCTTCCAGTGTCCCTGTCAACAGCTCTCAGGCGGTGACGCATCCATGGCCTTTTGCTGCAGACCAGGATCTGGGTTCTTAGGTCCTGGCTCTTAAGAATTGCTCGTCATGACATTGGATGATCCAGCAGTGCTAGAAGTGTACTGAAACTATAGAAGTTAGAGCTGACTTAATGGGTTAATAAAAACAAACATCCAGCTTGCTGCTTTCTGGCTGTGTATTAATCAAACTATAGAGCACAGCTTTCCTGCCTGAGCCCCATTTTGGAAGGTGTAGATTCAGTACGCTAGCTTTTATGTTCAAGTTGCATTAAAAGCAGCAAAATAGAATGCAGATTGCTTCCTGTGCACGTCTGTGTTTTTTTCCTGCAAGTAGTTTGAATATCACTTCTTAGTAGCATTTCTGTCCTTTTTCTGAGCAAAATGATTTTGTCTCTCGTTTAGTCTATTGCCATGTGCCTCCTATTTCTGCTGCTTGCTATGATGAAGCACCACTTGGGTATGTTCTCATTGCTGACTCCACCGGGAGGAGACCAGAAATCTCATTAAAGAATTGCAAAGACTTCATGAAGCTGAAATGTCTCCTGTAAATCCATTAGTGTCCATATATAATTTACTCTTCGTGTTTCTCTTTTGGAGCTGTCAAATATCTTTGACGGTATCCTCCTTTCTTTGAAAACTTAAACATGACCCTATATAACTACTTACTCTTAGAACAGTGAAACCATTTGCTCTTTCATGAATTTATAAAATGTTTTTAATTATAAATCAAATTATGAGTAATTTCTTTTCCTTGGCAATCCAAGAGAGGAATCAGTCAATTCACCTCATGTGCTTGGTGAAGCAGCATCCAAAGGAGAAGCAGTATCCTCGGTTTAGATAGCACCACTGAGCGTACTTGCTCCTTGCCTGTCTACCAAACCACCAGCCCTTCAGTCAAGAGCCTAACTGAATTTCAGAAGTCATGGTGTCACAAAGGTATTCATATTTATACTTTGTTTTTCTACCTAAAACTTCCCTCAAAGGAAATGTTTTGTGTGGTAGCAGCAGTGACAGTTTTGGCAGAGAACAGCTGCTGCTCTTGAATGGTGTATGGGCCAACCTGTCAAACTGAGATCTTAACAACTCTGGCTTTCTCTTTGTCCTCCTTCACTGGGCAGCTCCTCCTCCTCAGCAGCACACGAAAGAAAGAACCCACAAACCCAGATGCAAGTAAGCAATCAGTCTAATGCAAACAATGCGAGGGGTTAACCAGGCCCTAAGGAAATGGAGATTTGTAGATCTTTGTAAACCTTAGGACAAGGAACAACAGGTTGGTTGCATAAAACAATGTCAACTTAAAATGAGAGATGAGGGTTCCCTCTGGGACAGAGCCTGTTAGCTGTGACTTCTTCCTGTGATTCATATGAAAGGAGTCTGTGGCATCCTTCTGGTTGCCAGTGAGGTGCGAATCTAGATAATAAGCAAGCAGTTCTAGCAGACACAGCATGAGGCAAAGGGTAGATGCTCTGCGTCACAAGAAAAATTCCTCCTGGCCAAGTCAGAGATGCATTATTGGGGGAGTGCAAGCATGGTTGCTGAATCTGTGAAATGAATCTTTTGGGGATTTTGCTGTTCTTCCTTCCCTCCTTTCTCATTGTCCAGTCCTAATTCATTTCACGGTGTCTGCATGCACATCATAGTCTCATCCCAAGAATTTGCTGTCCAGCTGTGGAGAGCCTCTAACATTGTCTGTCTTTGTGAGGAGATGGTAAGATTGTGTGTGTGTGTGTGTGCTCGAATGAGTGCTGCAACATGCCATGTTTGTGCTGCGGCAGCTTATAATGAGGTAGACCTTAGTCATCCATCTGTCTTTCATAGAGGACCTTGCATATCTAGTCTCCTCTTTTCCAAAAGAAACTGCAGGCAATTAAAATCATCCCAAGGTCTCCCTGGCTTCCTGCTTCTAATCTACATTCTCAAGAATGAATCAAAACTGTGAGAGGAAACTGTGTTTGGTCCTATACTTGTTAGAGGCCTGGAGTGGAAGAGCAGGAAAGAAAAGAAATGAGATATATTTATAAACCAAAAACTCAGAGTACATTCATCTGACAATTCAAGGTCTTACTTGAGCAGACACACTGACATAAAGAATAGGTATGTGTGCATCGTGTCCCTTATTCCTTTCCTTAGTAAGAGGCTACAGTGCTGTAGCTGCTATTCCAAGTGACTTTAATATGTTTTTCCTGTTTTATCTTATTCTTTTGCTGCAGTGTTTTGTATGCAGTTGTTTTTGCATTGAAGGATATATTTTTGTAGTTCCTTTCTGGATTAAAAGAGGGAAAATGCAATGAAATAAGAAACAAGCCAAAAATAAGCTGCAGCAGCTGAGGAGCATATATACATCCCTCTCTGCCATCCCTGCTCTGCCGGCAGCAAAGCCTCGGAGAGTGCAAGATGGACAGCTGAAATCAGAAACCACTTTAACCAAAAGGCAACTCTGCCTTTCACCACAAGTGCTGTGAAATGGAAACGTCCCTTTTCAGGCCTCTTCTCTGGGCTGTTCACTAGGAGTCAGGTCTTTGAGTGAGGGACTGTGTGTACGGTGCTTTCATACAGCAGAGCCCTGATCTCCATAAGGGCCCTTCAACACACCTGTTGAACCAGCTGTCCTATTTAAAAATACTTGCAGCAGGCTCCTGTGTGAAAAAATAGCATTTCTGTAGTTTTATGTAAAGTGACTGTTTGTTTCCAGGGAGCGTGCTCATGTGTGTATTATACATATTTACACAAAGGTGTGTAAGTGCTGCATGAAACCAAGATTGCATTTCATCTACTGAGTGAGAAGAAACTTAGCTATTTGTGGCTTTTGGGGTTTTTTTCCTGATACTGACTGGACACTAAAGTAAGAAGGAATACAGAAGAAATTCAGCTGGCTTCCTTGGTAAATCATGCCTGATGTTGTGATCAGGGAAGGTGACAGAATCTGAATTTTCCCAAGCAAGTGCAAAACCTCTGGCAAATGAGGAGGCAGATAATAGTAACAATTCTGGGAGTGGAAGAGAGTGATTTTATTATTGGCTTGTCCTTGAAGACGCCTCTCCCAGCAATAGCCCAATGAGTGGCACATGTGTTGTCATTCCAGCAACTTTCCCACTCGTGTGCAAGGTGTAGGACGGCTTTGAGAGCCCCTTGAAGTGTGAACGCACTGCTTGAACCACTCCTCGCCTGCTTTCAGACATCCGTATTTTTGCTGCCTCCAACAGGATCACACTGAAAAATGTCCCAGATTATTTAATAGAAACAGGGAACTACTGAACCTCAGACTTCTCTCTTTCCTACAGGGCCATTGGTGCTGCTTGGTTTCTCTGCAAGATAAATAATATATTCTCTTCTTTGAATATTTCACCTCTTCTTTTTGCTGTTTTTTTGGTCTGTAGTCATACTGTGCCAAACATCATGGTGTTCAAGCCAAAGCTAGGAAATTAAGTGTGTTCAGCAGGGCTACATAAGTATAAAGCTGAACCAGCACATGGGGCAGATTTCTGTTAACCCTCATGTCTCCAGTCAAAGGTTTTTATCTGAATGGGTGAGAGGGAGGCCAGAGGTGATCTTTTCTTGGACTGCCAGATGGAAAGCAAAAGTTTGTACTGTTGGAAGAAATTTCTCAAGCTACTTCGTTGCCGCTATGCACACATCCATCTGAGAAAGGGCAGCGTGACTGGCAGAAGTGAAAAGATTAGTCCTGGATGAGATTTAGCACAAAGCAGTTGGGTAGATTTATTAGGCATAGTCTCCAATGTGAAACTGTCATGTGAGTTTTGGAAGTGTGTGGCTGGCACAGGAGATTCTGGTTACTTCTGCTTTGGGGTTGCCCGTCAATTAAGTCTGCACACAAGCTGATTGAAGTAAGGCTTGCCACTAAACAAATGGGGGGAATTTCCACCCCAGCTGCCTTGGAGGTGATAGCCTAAGATGCTCTTCCCAGACTAAAGCTCTTAAGACAAAGGGTGCATTCACAAATGACCAAACTGGCCTCCTTTCTCCCCAGCTGCGTTCCCTCCATGTCATGGTTTAACCCCAGCCAGCAACTAAGCACCACA
>NW_008794707.1:631915-650624 GCF_000699145.1 Aptenodytes forsteri
CAAGCAAAGCAAAACAAGGAATTCATTCACTACTTCCCATGGGCAGGCAGGTGTTCAGCCATCTCCAGGAAAGCAGGGCTCCATCACGTGTAACGGTTACTTGGGAAGACAAACGCCATCACTCCGAACGTCCCCCCCTTCCTTCTTCTTCCCCCAGCTTTAAATGCCGAGCATGACATCATATGGTATGGAATATCCCTTTGGTCAGTTTGGGTCAGCTGTCCTGGCTGTGTCCCCTCCCAACTTCTTGTGCACCCCCAGCCTACTTGCTGGTGGGGTGGTGAGAGAAGCAGAAAAGGCCTTGACTCTGTGTAAGCACTGCTCAGCAATAGCGAAAACATCCCTGTATTATCAACACTGTTTTCAGCACAAATCCAAAACACAGCCCCATACGAGCTACTATGAAGAAAATTAACTCTATCCCAGCCAAAACCAGCACACCCCATCAGCACTGCCCTATTCTCTTCTCCCTTTCCCCCCCACCCCTGTCTGCCAGGGAAGCTCCCTGCAGCTCTGTCACTGCATCCCCTGCCCTCACACCCTTGTACAATGCATAAAATGTGGGTTGAGTGTTTGTGTTTGTTTTCCTGCTCACTACCTGCCCCTTGCCTCGCAGATGATGGATGGGCTGCAAAACAGACACTGTGGAAGATAAATACGCTGGGGAAATTTTAGCATGTGCCACAAAGTGGAGATGACTTGCTGAGATTCTGTGGCAGAGCAGTTGCCACTCACCACAACTGCTCGGGACAGGCCTCAAGGTTTCCCTCATGACTGCCCATGACCCCTCTTTAGACTCATGTGCTGTCTTGGCACTTGTTATTGCTGCAGTCATGCCTGCAGTAATTGTATGTGCGAAGCACCTGAGCGCCCTGTTTGCAGCACTGCCACCACTATTAAAAGATATGGATGACAATTTATTGTCAATTTGACAATTTTTATCTCCATATTAAAGGAGTGGGAAAGGCAACTGAAATGGTGGCATTTTTTTAAAACAGAGGATCCCACATATATCCAGATGGTAATTAAAATGCAGGAGGTTTCTGGAAGCAGCTCTGTTTTCTAAACACGAATTTGCTTCACGTTGAATGTACTTTCTACAGCAGTAGTGACTATAACTGGTGAATGGAAAAGCAATTGGCACCCTTTCTGTGCACACATTTAATAGATATGCAATGATATTGAAAACAATAGGCAGTTTTTTGCAGCAGAAGCATGCTACATGGAGATACTGGTCTGAACGTACATATATGCATGCAATCAATATTTTCTGTGCACCATATGACTGCCCCTTACCCAGAACGTAGTGTGGTGTAGCCCCACATGTTCACCCACAGAGGGTGAACAGTGGACTAAGACATCTCTTGGGTGTTGAACTTTTACGAGCTCTGTGGCTTACTGAGGAGGGGTGAACTACTCGCCAGGACAGCAGAGCCTGAGCTGTGACACTGACATGGTTTGTGGCCTTAGGAGGTTGGTTGATCTCCTGCCACTTTGGTCCCTTTTGCTGCAAAGTGGAAATGAGGGTGCTTGCCCTGTCTGTCGTGCTGCAGTGGAACTTTGCTAACATGCTCGCAAATCTTCTGGTGAAAGGCCCAGCAAAACTGCAAAGGCAGAGCTTCCATGCCTAGTGTCACCATGTCCCCAGACACCCTGGGGACAGAGCTGACAGGACAGGTTGTGGAAACTTGGAGGGCAGGATAGCTGGATGCCTCAGTATCTCACCTGATGTTTGTAGAGATCTCACCAGGCTTTCTCAGCAAGACCAGTGTGCTAAGAGAAACTGCTTTGAAGGGTTTCATTGTTGCACAGGGACCTAGCTTGTTTTAGCCATAGCTTGCATGATTGGAAGGGACTAAAAGATGGACAACATAAAGTCTGTTTTGCAGAACTTGTGATTTTTACTGTCAAAGTCCCTGGTGGATTATTAGGTGCATAGCCATCGTACCAGCACTCTGGGTGACCTTCATCAGCTCTTGGTAGCTTGCCCAGGAGAGACTAAGCACTGAAAGGTCCTGGACACCCAATCCAGCTCTCACTGACAGGACTTTCTGCAGGGTGGGAGATGGTGCCTGTTTTGAGGCTTAATGGGGCATCAGCCTCCAGGGCTGCATCAGCAGCATGTTTCAGTGACTCTGAAGTCAGGCATCAAAAGAAGCAAACGAATTTGTCATTGCAAATTAGAAATTGATTTCAAGGGTACAAATTGCAACTAGAATCATAGCACGAAAGGTATGGGCCAGCTCTCTCTTCAGTTGTTAATTGGGCACCTTTCTGGCTTCTGTTAGTTTCCATTTTCTTTCCCCTGCATGTCTTAATTAGGCATGTAGATGTGCATGTGTGTTTGCAGCCAAACAGGAGACAGGCTGGTACATGGGTTCTGAAGCAGGCTGCTGAAGCCTGCTGCTGAAGCCAGGACACCCACTCCGGGAGGTTCCTATTGATGCACAGAGTGTCTGCGTGTGCCTACTTTTCTCCTTTTATTTATTGCTGAATTTTTCCTGGCAGTAATGCAGTATTCTTTATTATCAACCCATCACCCACTTGTGTTGCTAGTCCTGCTTGTTTATGAAAACAGATTTCTCTGTCTAATCTCCCCCTTACTGTTGTTTATTTCAGTGTACAATGTGTTACTGACTACAGCGATTCGGTAGTCCCTGTTCAATGCCCCTGTCTTAAGGATGTTTTCAAGAAAGAGGGGAGAGAAAGAGGAAACCAAACTCTCATTTTACCTGTCTTTTGGAGAAATCACTGGACAGCCAAGGCTATGTCTTTGAAAGCAAAGTGGCTGCTCAGGTTATGAAATTCTCAAATGTTAGCTTAGCATGGCTGAGCCAGGGCATAGGGAGATGTGTGAACCCATTAATCATTGCGGGGCAGCTGCCAGCTCCCTGACTTTAATTGGGGCCTTCTAATATTTACGCTGTTTGGAGGTTTTTTTGGTACTGCTGATAAAGGATTTCATTCCTCTCTCGTGAGGCTGTGCAGAGACAGCAGAGGTGTGAGCTTAATTCAAGGTTGCTGAATGACTTACAGCTACTGGGGGAAATTATGTTACTCAGCATTGTTTTCCTTCTGAAATTGCTGCCTTGGCAGCATCTCGAGGAATTTTGCATATTTGCCTCTTTAAATTTCCTGTTCCTCAGACTGTTCTATCTTCACACTTTCCAGTCATTGCATTTTTATTAAAGATCTCCATGGAAGTAAACAGTCTCAGAGGGTGCATCCTTCCAATATCCCTGGCTTGAGAGGAGGAAGCGGGAGTGGAAGCATTTCTTAATAAGGGGAGGAGGGGGAGATTGGAAAGTATGCTACTGCCAGTGTAATAGGTTGAAAAATCATTCATCTGAACTCAGATTACGTCTCAAATTATAGACTTTAAAAGATTATTATGCTTAAAAGAGCTCCTTTCACTCACCATGATGTCTAGGGACACGCTTCAGTTCTCACTTGCAAACAAGCCACACGCAGAACTGCAAATTTTCACACCCCCATTTGCCTCTTTTACCCCTTCACAGCTGTCGCTCACTGCCTTCTTCCCAGCAGGAAAAAGCAGGGATGTTTGTAGGAGGAGAAGGAGCAAAACAGGCTCATCCCCCTGTACTTGCAAGGTGATGGTGGCCTACTTAAGCTCTACCTTCCCGTGGGGTGGCAGGTGAACTGGATTTTCCAGAGGGAACTTTCTTCCAGCTTCACCCAGCTGCATAACTGCAACTACAATGAAAGAAATTTTCTGGAAACTGCCTTCTCCTTTTGCATTTAAAGTGTTGCAAACTCTATTACCAAGCATATGCAAGGCAGTGGAGCTGAATCGGGGTGTTTATGCCAATATATCTGCTTTGATTTATGTGGCATTGATCATCTCTTTATAATAGAGTTAATGTGAGGGTTATCTACCCCCCTCAACACAGCTTGATGCTGCATTGCTTTTGCATCTGGTTACTTTATCAGTTCAATGTACAGCCCTTTGTCTACACTGAGTATCCTTTGTAGGTCAGCTGCCATGCAGGGAGCCTACATGTGTGCAGTGCTTAATTGGTCTCTCAGCTCTTTCCCATTCTGTACTTTGTTTTGCTTACAGAGCTCATCCTTTCCCTCCCATTTCTCCTTCCCAGGAGAAAGGCAAGATGATGACACAATGCATCCTCTGCTATTGCACCCTGCTGAGACCGTGATTTTGGCCTGCAAGGGAGACTTTACAGGTATCTTGCACTTCATTTACCAACCTTCCTCAGTGAAAAAAGGAAAAGAGGGATCACATGCTTCCAGTGATTTGACCTTTTTCCTGGGACCTTTGCTGAAGCTCTTCCTGCCCTGGCAATATCTGTAAATCAGCCTGGGCTTGGTTTTTATCCTGTGACCCCGCAGCTTCTTCCACAATGCATAAGGCAGCGTGATCAGTCTATGTTGAATTCTCACAGTTTCAGAGCAAAGAAAGTAAACATAAAGGTGCTTAGCTGGGGGTTTTGTAAGGTGTTACATTAGCTAGGTTTCCAAACGCTCCTGAGCTGGAAGTGATTTTTGGAAGGGGCTTAATTCCTCCTAAAAATCTCATCCTTACCTAATACATGCTAGTTAGCAAACAATACTACAGACTTGATATGACTTCATATGATGAATGAGCAGGGGTTTATTGTTAGAGTCTAGGGATAATCTCCTCACTGTGTTTAAGCACTTTACTCCCTCTTACTTTCTGTGGTACTCTTCTTACCATAATAATGCTAGTAGATTTTTTTAAATGATAATAAAGTTGATTCATATCCTGGGAAAAGTGCAGCTCAGACCTAGTTGATTAGTCAGATATTTTTAAACGTGTTTGGATTTTCAGTAGTAAAAGGACAGGCAAACAATAGGATCTCACTTTAGGTTTAATACCAGTGGAGGCTGTGGATGCAGTTCAAACTCTGCAAGGCTTCTGGTGAGAATGTTTCACAAAAGACACTTTGTCTCCTTTGGAACAAATGCCACCGAATAGTGGAATTTATTTCTTAATTATTTTTCCAGGGCCCCTCTGTTTCCAGCATGCTCACAAACACTTCACATAGAGATTTGCTTCTTTGGAGTGGCATGAGGGAGGACCAGCAGTGGGGATTTGCTTTCTATGCATGGCATGGTTTGCCTCGTCTGCATGAGCTCTTTCTTGTTCCTAGGATACACTTGCTTGACTTAATTTATGGGCTTGCTTTATTATTTTTTCCCTTTGGCTGAGATCTGTTTTGACTTTCCCACTAAGCTCCTTTCTGAGCAGGGGCAAAACCAACAACACTGAATTTATTTAAGTGGAATTAAAGGGCAGCCCTTGTGCTGAGGCTGGGTCTGGGCTGCTAAAGCATGCTCAGCCTCCTGAGGTGCTAAAAACCCTCATGTTTCATTCAAAAGCCAACTGTGCTGAATAGCAGAGAGCCACTTCTAAGGACTGCAGTGGGGCTTTAACACCAGCAGCACAGAATGAAAGATGGAGCTTTAGGAGGTGATGGGCTATAAATTAAAAAGAGAAAAGGGTTGACCAACCACATTACAATAAGGGCCCAGCTAGTTTTGTTGCCCCAGAAGCAAGGTCTGGAAGATGATGTAGTCCCTCTGCTCCTATGGTGCAATAGTGACTATTAAAAATGAGTGGGATAGTTAATGCATATATAAACATTAGGAGCCATTTTCATTAATAAAAATGAAATTCACCTTCTTCAGTAGTGTTATGAATTGCAAAGAGGGATCTTTCTGTATTGAATCATCAACTGATGGTCCTTGAAAATTCAGCCCTACTTTGTGTCTTTGCAGATATTTTTCTTGTTCATATGCATACCGTGTTTTGATTTTCCTTGTCCCCTTTTAAAATGAGAAGCAAACTGAAGCTTTCATCAGGACTATATAGAAATGCAGAGACTCGACAAGAGAGCACAGTATAAAAGCATTTGGCTTTCATGAGTATACCAAGGGTACCAGGCACGTAAAAGGCACATCTACCCCACCAAAAGAAGGTGTTTCTGGTAGTGTTCAGAGCTCTGGTAGCTGGTTCCTCAGTGTGACCCTGATGCTAACCCTCATGTAGTAGATTAGATTGAAAGCAGTTAGCTGGAAGACAGTCTTTAGGTGTAGTGCCCTGCCCATTGTATTGGTGGGTGGAGGGAACTCTCTCTGTATGTGGGACAAGGTCTATTTCTTTTCTCCTTGTTTTTTCCCCTAGAAGAGAAAAGACAGAGGTAGAGTTCAAGAATGTACCTTTTTTCCCCCTCTTAACTGGTAGGCTAGAATTACTCTGGGAAACACTTCAAGGAAACGTGATTATGTCTGTTTATCAAAATTCAGTCTCTCTGCCTGATGCTAAATAAACAAGGCAACAGGTAAGGTGAGCTAATGAATCTTCCAGCCCTACCCTTGAAGGGCACAAATGGCTAAGGAGATCCAGTAACTCCAGAGAGGCAAAGGTATAAGATCCTTTCTCATGTCTGTGGGAAGTGGCTGCTAGATCAAAACTGAA
Organism: Aptenodytes forsteri; assembly: GCF_000699145.1. NCBI lineage: Eukaryota > Metazoa > Chordata > Aves > Sphenisciformes > Spheniscidae > Aptenodytes > Aptenodytes forsteri. The sequence continues at coordinate 638,394 of NW_008794707.1, forward strand.
GCTGGTTGACTGGGAGTGGCACAAGACAAAGTTGCATTTCCCATCCTGTAATACTCGTGCTCTGCAGATTGCAATAGTGGTTCAGTCTCAGGGGTGGTTACTCCTGCATTTCCAGCTGGCACTAGATTAGCTTGAAAAACTAACAGGACCGTTATATAAATCATCTCCAGAGTATCCTTCTGGTGGTAGAGGTCCCAGAAAACTACTTTTCATAGTGCCTTTAGTATAACTGCATATGCTGTGGGTTAAAAGTTTTTGACCCTGTCAGATGCTGGCTATGTGCAGCTGGGCTTGTGTTTGTCTCTTCTTATTAAAAAGGTTAGAAGGGGAATGAGAGGTATAATGTAATACATTATTTGTCTTGTAAGGAAAAAATCCAGCATGGTCTCTGGAGTCTTCCCTGCATTTTCTACTTTATCTCTATTTGCTGAAGTCATTGCTGGTCCCGGGATTTTTACAAGTAGTGAAATTGAAAGCACACAAATACTAAAGAAACTAGACAGAAAAAGAATGACTCTTGTTGTACTAGGTGGAGGTGAATTTAAAAAGATGATGGCTGGATACATTGCTGCTCCCTGAGGAAGAAAGCCCATTACTGCATTTGACTTTAGGATATTGAGGATGTAGTGCTGGGCATTTTACTGTCTCCTTACATGTGCTCCAACTTGAATGCTGGGGATAATTATTCTTGATCATCAGCAGACAGGAATTACATTAGAGAACCTAAAGCCAGCTTTCCTGCAAGGCAGTGCCCATACCATAAACCTATGAGGTATCACAGCTGGCGTGCAGGTGTGTCCACACAACAAGGCAGAGAAGTGACTTTGACACAGGCAGCTGGCCTGGGTAGCAAAAATGAAAATGTAGCATGGGAGGTGTCAGCATGGGCTAACAACCAAGGTAGAGACACCGGTTTCCACACACCAGTGTTTTGCTGGACCCTTCATCAGTGTGTGCTGTCTTTTTTTAAAGTGTCTCTTCTGGTTAGAGAAAAGCTAACACAGCTGGCAACCCCATGTCACAACCAACCCTTTGTGTTCCTAAGGAGACCTTTCTAGTTGCTCTGACCAGCTAGCAGGTCAGTGGGGTGCTCAGAAATGAGTTGGGCCACACAGATGACACTCTTCTATCATTCCTGAGTTAGTTATCATTCCTGCATACTGATACAGAGGAGTTTGTATGGTGGGCCTCCACCAGCTAGACCATTGACAAACCTTGAGGATGGGATTTTCATGACAAAGCATCTGCTCTTTAAATTAGAGGCAATCAGAGAACTGCAGTAGTTCATTGTTAGGAGCCATCGGCCAGATGAGGCTTACTTTGGGCGGGGGTTGTTGTTTGGGCATCTTTTGTGGTTTTGATTAGAAGCGATCTTGATTTCTTCATTTAGGAATTTTAGGTGGGGAGCCCTTGCTATCGTTTTAGTCCACAAACTTACCCTTTCTTACAAAAGATTTCTTTTCCCTTCACAGAAAAAATTCTAGTCAGTCTCCTCCTGGTAATGAACACCAGAAAAGTGTCTTGAGTGACGCACACCTGCAGCAGGAGAAGCAACTGATGATTCCTCCTGTTACTTCACTTTGACATGTCTTTTGTTCGCCTAGATAATGTGATTTTTTTTCCACATACTTCTCCTTCAAGAATTCACTGCTTGTCACACCTAATGATTTATTCACTCGTCAACCTTTTTTTAGGTTGACAAATATCCTGCAAAGATAAGGCACTGGCCTTTGAAAATATGGTGCCAGTAATTAAAATGAAGAATGCATTACAGTAAAAAGTAGAAATATGGGTCTAAAAGCCACACTGGTATTTTTAGTGATGGGAGTAATTGAGGATTTCAGTTTAATAATTCAGTGCAGCTGAGATTAATAAATGGGATGAGATAGAAACTGTCTTTCAAGAAGAAAGATTTCAGGGGTATAGTTAACAATTTAATTTAGTATATCCTTAAAGATGCTGCCAGAATTACTGTATAATAACTCAGCAGAGTCCTACGATTTCTGAGCCTGTTTTGTAAGAGGAACATGCATCCTGAGTGAGGATTATGCAAAGTGAGGGGACTCATCTGAGAAGCAGCCAAAAAGCCTGGAAATCCCAGCCCTGGCACTTGTTCCCGCCATAGTCTGCAGTGAGTCACTTTGCATTGCTATCAGTTTCTGCACAAGCAGCAGGAGAGGGGAGGCACAGCAAGCTGTAGGGAGAACCAAAGACCTGCCCCACCACGAGCCTCCACAATGAAGTGCCTGTTCATGACACAAGCCCTCCAGGATGGGCCAGAAGGAAATCCTCTCCTTGTTTCTCTGGGTAAGTAAGTCGGTACAGAGAGTGGGGGAGGAAATCGTCGATGTATGGGTGAAATATGGCAGGCCAGGGAGCAGTCCCACCTACTGTCTCCCACAGCAGAGGGTTGCTAGAGGGAGCTCTCCCCAGGCGCAAAGCTCTGGGTAGGTGCAGTGGTCATGATCACTTTTATCTTCCTTGCTCCATCTCCCAAAAGCCTCAGGAGGTTCCAGGCCAGCTTCCCCCCTTATTGAACAGGTTTTAGGGCATCAGAACAGCTTCAAAATTAAAGGGCCGTGTGTATCAGGAGTCCAGTCCTGCAAATCTTACTTGCAAATACTGTAAACAGGCAGCTTCCTACGTGCAGTCCCATGGGGTTCATGACCTTGCTGTCTCTGCAAGTGCTGTGCCAGTGAGCATTTTCAGGTTGGACCCCTTAGTTCTCATCATGTCCTGCTCGCACAGGAACTCTTCCAGCGTGGAAGCTGTGAGCTTCATCTCTTTGTGTTCCTTGGCTCAGTAAAATTATTTGAAAGGATCAGCTCTGTGTAGCCAGCAGAGCCACTTGTCAGGACAGTTTGTTGGGTGTCCCTTTAAGCATCAAGGATACTCTTGATGAGAATTTTTCTCTTTATTATGAGAAGACTAAACCTGATAAATGATTGTGTTCTCCATTTAAGGTTCAAGGCCAAGCAGCGCTGAGCTGTGGCTAGGAGGCAGGTTTATAATCTTCCATTTGGCTACAGAATAGCTCTGCTTTGGTGTTATCCTCTGAAAATGGGAAAGATGCTACTACCCTGCTCCCGTGCAAGAATGTGCTCATTCAGGGTTATAAAGCAAACTGGAAATCCAAAGCGCTCGCTAAGGGACAAGGACTTGGGAAATTTCCATCAACTGTTTTTCTTCATGGCCTCCAGGAATGTGGTGTGTCATGCTGCCAGATGTAAGGCCTGTGGCATTCCCTTAGTGTCCTTCTGTACAGAGATTTGTCCCTGCGTATGTGAAACCAGGCTGTGGTTTCTGGTTCCCCTTGGCTGTTTAGGTGCCCGTACAGTCTGAGCTGCCTCCCTCTTCGTGGCCAAAACATGTCAGTGAGTCTCCTCAGGCACAAACCTGAAGGTTCTTGTGTTTCTCCCCTCTGGGCTCAATTTTTTGCTGCTTCTAACTAGAATAGCTCCGAAAGAGCTGCATGTGGTGTGCAGCAGCAGAACTGAGTGGCCCAGGCAGTTCCTCCATGCCCCGAGCTGGCTGCAGGTGGGGAGTCTGCTCACAGCTCTGTGTGGGCTGGTCCTGAGATACTCTTTGCTTCCATGTTCGTGTCTCCCCAAAAGAGCTGCCTTCCCTGGTAACAATGAGGCTGTCAGGAAGATAATAACCATGCCACGGTCAGAAGCTGGCCCTGGACCAGCCATTTTACTCCCCTGCCAAAAGGTAAAAACATCCGTCAGCTAGATTCAGTTCAGATCCTGATTCAGCAAGATGCCTTAAGCATGTGAACAGTCCTCTGGGGTTCTTCCTGCTCTAGTGCTGGTGTCAATAGGGTTAAACTCAGCTGCTTTATCTTGTTACACTCAGACACTGGAAAAACTTTATTTCCTGTCTATATGTTAGGTGGGTGAGTTACACTGCAGACGTATATTACAGCTGGAATGCATGTGTTGTGTGAAATGTACTGCCCTGACTTTGCAGTGATGATTATACATATGGAAATTATTCAGGCTTTCTCCCATTTGCTTTGCAAGGTTCATTGTATACCTTGCTTATACCCCTAATTTTCTGTTGACACTGATGGATGAGTGGAGCCAAACTCTCTGGCCACCCTTTGAAGTCATGGAGTGATCGTACATGAGTGGTCAATTGGTTTGCATGTAATGTACAGTTTAACAACTTTCTATACTTCTGTTTCTCATTTCAGTTTCTAGGATAACCTGAAATTATATGGGAAGGTTGAAGGGAGATAGTTATAGTCACTCAGATAGTAAGAGCAATGAAACCAGTGGTGGGCAGGAGAGAGGAAAACTGAGTCCTCAATCTTTTAGGGAGAATCTTCCCCTCCCTCCTTGCAGTGCCAGATTCAGTCACAGGCTGTTGGGTGTACTGTAGCATTTGGGGGGTTTGGTTGTTTTTTAATCATCTGCCTGATTGTGATTTTTTTTTCTCATTAGCTTTAGCTTTGTGATATCATGATAAATTTCAAAGAAAATAATGTTTTCTATCCGGGATCAAACATCTCATCTTCCTCTAAATCAAAATTTGCCTAACGCTAAAGACTACAATCTAGAAACTCTTTGTAAAAATCAGTAAAGAGGCACCACAGTATTCTTAGGGGGAGTTTCTGATCTTTTTTACAGTTTAGTACTGTCTAGGACACCTGATAAACTGGAAGCAGCAAGTACATTAAATACAGTGCAATGGCTTATACAGAACAGGCCAGGGTTTCTGGTTTACTCATTTTATCAGTTGAAATCCCATGATACTTCCCCTGATTGTTACAGCAGGTACCCGTAGGCTACACAGTGCCATCTTAGCCCTTGAGTGTGAAAATCACACTGTTTCCATTTTGTTCCTAGACCATGCTGCTTAGGTGCTGGTGCATTATTCAGATTTGGACTGGATTATGTTTTGATTTGACCTGGCCTGCATTGCGCTGCTTGCTGAAATACTGAATAAGCCTTTATCAGAGAGGCAGGTAACAGCCTGAAGCGGCCCGCTCTTCTGTTCTCAGGATCCACAACCAGGTTTTATCATTACGGTTATTGCTGTTATCATAGGAGCATGGAAACCTGCTCATTAACCCCAACTCCGGTGTGCTGGAGCTGTGCAAACATGGGACAGAGCTGACCACTGCCCTAGGAGTCCTCAGCCTGAGCTTAGTGCAATGGTGCTCTCTCAGCAGAGCAGCCACTAAACTCCTCTCCAGACTTCTTTGCTGCTGAATTAGGCTCACAGTATAGACAATACCAGAGAGTCTGAAAGAAAAACACTGATGCCACTTTTTAAATGAAACTATCTATTCCCTCTGATTCACACTTGGCAATAGTGAGCTGGTGTGGTGGCTGTGCAAAAATGGGACAGGGCTGACCCCTGCCCTAGGAGTCCTCAGCCTGAGCTTAGTGCAATGGTGCTCTCTCAGCAGAGCAGCCACTAAACTCCTCTCCAGACTTCTTTGCTGCTGAATTAGGCTCACAGTATAGACAATACCAGAGAGTCTGAAAGAAAAACACTGATGCCACTTTTTAAATGAAACTATCTATTCCCTCTGATTCACACTTGGCAATAGTGAGCTTGGCCACTGTTCATGTGCAGCACTTCTGGCCCACAGATGATACCATACAACTTTGTTTAGGCATACAGATCTTAACCATCCCATTATACCATTGCAGTCTTCCACGTAGGTACATATATTTTTGTCTCTTTGCCAAAAAGAGCATTTCTCCTAAATACTGCCACTAAAAAAACCACCTTAAACTTGCAAGCATGCATGGAACAGAAATGCTGCAATGGAGATTTTCACCACCTCTGTGCAGCTATTATAAGCCTCTCTGATCATTTAGCTTCTGAGACTGTTGATTTGAACTCCAATTAATTTCTGTAAAGACCACAAATCAAGTCCTGTCATAACTAGAGAGCATGGTGTGATATCATTATTGCTTACCTCTGAATGAACCTGAAAAGCAAGGTGATCAATCCAGATGTAATTGCCAGTGTCGCAAATTAATTGTTCCTGAGTGACTGAACTGAAGGCCTCTTCCACTGGCAGCCTATCAGTCTCAGAAACAGCAATGCAATGTGGCAACCCTTGGGTGGGATGAAAACACCCTTTCGAGCAAATGTCAATTATTAGCAGTAGGCTGTTCTTTCAATGTTTTGCTGCACATTTCACCATGACCAGCTGTAGATGCCCTGTGTATGGCTGTGTACTTTCCTGGGTATGGCTGGGATCAATCAGTCTTGGCTAAGCCCTACTTCAGCCATATGCTTAAGCAGGTACTTAGAGTAAAGCATGAGCTTAAGTCCCACTGAATTAAAAATCAGTCAGATATTTCAGGGCTTTATTTAAAAATTACCTCAACAAAACCCATCCTTGCTCAGTTCTTAATCACAAGTTGCACGGGAAAGCAATCACATTGAAGCAGCATCTGGGCTGCTAGAAAACTAACACATGAAGAACACAGTATATTATTTGTAGAAGGTTTTAAAATATTTTTGCCACTTTTTAGAATGAGGGCTGGCCTTAGTTAACCATAAGGTTAATTCCAGCTAATTGGAGTTAATTCCAGCATTGACCTCTGTGAGCCCCTGTGTCTCCATCTGTACAATGGAACCAAGAGCATAAGGGGCTTTTTAGGAAAGTGGTTTCACAATAACCTGTGTTACTCTCTGTAAGCTTTTGGGTTGATTTTGCATTTAACCTTTTTCCACCCTTCCATCTGTTGAACACAAATCATTCGTGCCCAAGGCTTACAGAGCGAAGGTAATTTTTTCATAACATGACTGTTTAAAAAAACCCTCAGATTATGTCATGTGGCTTCAGTTTAAATATAGTTCCCAGCTAATTAGTCTGGTAAAGTATCTATATTTGCAAACAAAGAATAACTATAATATTATCCCAGTGGAGATCAGCAAAGGAATTTGGGGAATGCAAATGTTGATAATTGTAGTTCCTGCGCTATAGTTAGCTGGAACAGACAGACAGTTGCCCTTAACCAGACCTCTTTTAGTGCCAAGGGTGTTACACATGGGACAAAAGGCAGTAGATCTGATTGCAGGATGAAAGGCCAGATTCTGATGTCCCACCTCATTTTATTCAGTCCTTTCTCAGTTAAAGTTATCATGAGGCATTTCCCAAAGAAAGACCAGGAAGATTCCCAGGAATCTTAAGTAGGTGGAGACCAGGATATTTAATTTCTTTTCTGAGAGGGGGCTGTAATTCTTCTTTCCTTTTTTTATTTCTTTTTTTTTAACATGCCTGAGTTGCTAACTAACTAATATCAGTAAGGTAATTCTGCCTGACTGTACAAGTATTCCTGTTTGTGCATTTAGGTGCTTTTGGTATCTTGAAGAACTGTGTGTTTTTAACACTTGTTATTCCTCTGGCTTGGAAAGTAAAGATAACCTTGTTTCTCTTTAAAAACAAACACACACCACTACTACCACCACCTCAACCCTGATGATAGCTAGAGTTTTGGCTTTGTTTGCATTGAGGTTTTACTTCATAACATAGATTTTACAAAGCATAGGATGATCTGCATGTCCTAGATGACGAACGGTACTGTGCCACTTCAGCTAGACTGTGTTTTCAGGAGGATGTAAAGGGCCCATCAGACTGAAGTATTAGCAACATCAGCATTATTTTTAGTGGACTTACAGACTCGAAGGTAAAACGAGCTTTTTCATAGAAATAACTTCAAAAAACTGTGAATCCTGGGGCTTTTTTTTTGTGTGTGTGTGTGTGTGTTTTCTGGCTCTGTGTTGAGAACCTGTGTGCTGCTGGTGGCTGTAGGCTGGTCGTCCAGAGGTGCCAGCTTTCAGCTTGCTTTGCTCTCTGAACTCACCAGGCACTTTCTCTGACACTAGTGCAAAGTCGAAGACTCATCTGTACTGGGAGGCAATGAATGAAGCATGCCAGCAGTCAGTCTTAATGACAGAGGTAGAAACAGGGAGAAATACTGCTTGAATAGACCCAGTAACAAGCTTTCAATGTGGCTTAAATGCTGCTGCCCCCATCACAGCCAGTCTCACTTGGCTTTTGCTCTTGCAGTCTGAGCGTAGATGCGGGCCTCTGCAAGAGCAAGAGGTTCATCTCAACCTGATGCTCCTTAATCATATATTTTATTGGAACGCAAAAGAAGAGCATGTTGTACATCACCTTTATACCGTCTTTCCTATAGCAGAGGAAGAGGGGATCTTGTTTGCACCCCAGTGCAGCTGGAGCAACCCCACAGGTGTTGATAGAATGTGAGGAGTTCACCATGAGCTCAGTGCCCTCGGCTGAAGCTCTGGATCCTGAACTTGTAGTGCTGCAGCACTCACTCGAGCTTGTACTCATGTACAGTGTGCTCCCAGGCACTCATCTGCCTCCCCTCCTCTCCAGGCTTCGGGTATAACTGCAATAGGAACTGACACTCTCCCGACGGCCACATCAAATCTCTTTAAGGCAATGGAAGCTGATCGCTGGCCGAGAGGGCTCCCCTGGTTGACAGCCTTCACCCCCTTCTTTCACTAAGCCTTAAATAATGAAATCTTCCAGCAAAACAAAACAGCTTAAGCTTGTACAGCATTCCTTATTTCCTCTTTCCTTAGAAGGCATTTTGTCAGGCAACTTTCTGGGGAGGTTGATTTAATTAAACAAATGTAAGGTGCTACTTATCACTGGATACCTCTCTAGCCTCTATACACAGTCGGAATCAAAGCAGGGAAATAACTGGAGCAGATGTGTGCACATGTAGTATCCCATTTGCCACTGCTAGTCAGCGAGCACTGCAATATGGTGGTACTTCACACACCAGTTCCTGTAGAGCGAGCTGGCAGGAGGGTGGCACAGATGAAGGCTACTGTTGCTCCTTCTTCTGTGTGGTTGCATTTTCTGGTGACTTTCCGCGCATTTGCAGTGAACATGAAGATAGTTGGATTTCTAAGGCTGTGAAATACTTTGCACTGAGCGGGGTGAACATGGGCTGATGAAGAAATGTAGTGCTGTGAAAAGATGCCAAAAGCGACCAAGACGACTCTTCACCCAAAAGCAGTGGCACGGTTGAGTCCTGTTTGTTTGGTGTGCCACAGGGAGAGAGGAGATAGGAGATGAGGCTCAGGCACTGGCTCAGCAGACACCTTCCACAGTGCCCAGCCTGCAACAGAGCAGTATGGGGAGATCACAGACTTCCCAGGGATTCATCTTCCCCTGATGTCAACCCCTGCTGTATAGCAGGAGGCAGGGACGGTTTTGCTTCCCAGCTCAACACAGTCCAACAACTTCTGTCCTGAGTAGACCAATGGAGTCAGCTGGGACAGCATCCTTGCCAGCAGGACCAGCACCTCCAGGTGCTCTGAAGGAAGATGCAGCTTCCTCAAGGGGATATTTTTCCTGCCTCTGGCTTGTGGTCAGCTTGAAGCCCTGAAGCCTGAGAGCTGATGAACCTTGTAATTTTATCTCAGCTGGCAGAGCTGCAGATGCTGTTCTGAATCACCTTGATGCCGGATCTTTGTTTAAAACTTGCCTGCATGCTTCACCTCCCTAATAGCTGATGGCTCTCACAGGTCACAGAAATCATCTGGTACAGCAATACTCAACCTGTGTCTCTAGTGCCTTCAGTGCGTCTTGTGCAGCTTGGCAGTAGCTCCCCTCACATCTGCTGTTTGTGAGGCAGGCAGAGAGCTGATCACAGAAGGCTGCAGGGGAGAACAATGCCAGGCAGAGGAGTCACGCTTGCCTCCACTTCTGTTACAGCCAAGAAAGAAGAGAAACATGCTCCTTCCCCTCAGGCAGCTGGAGAGAAAAGAAACCACAGAGGACCACAAAACCATTACAGGACAACATCTGCGAACGCAGTGCACTGCCTCTAGAGGGCCAGGACACAAGCACGTGAAGATAAACCTGTGTGGCAACTTCCTATCAGTTGTTCTGTGGTTTGCTTTCACATGAGAGGAATTAAACGAAAGCTGACGCAAGATCAGAGACAACAGAATTATGTTTTCAAAGGCAAAAAAAACCCCACAGAACATCACACAGACATGTCCCTTCTCACACAGATCCCACCCCACGTAGTGCTCTCCCTCCATCAGGCAAGTAGGAGTGCCTGAAAGCAACATTTATGCACCTGAGGTAGCTAGTTCCAGTAAGCAAAGCTTTCTTAAAGAGAGAGTGAGAGCCAGCTGGGGAAAGCTTTTCTTAGGCTATGTTTTTTCAGAGCCTTTTATTTCTCTTTAAAGCTTTATTTAAAAAAAAAGAATCCAGAGTTTTTATTTCTCTTTAGAGCCTTCTCAGTTTAAAATAAGCCTTCAGCCTGATCCTAGCAAGAAACAGGCCAGACCAGTAGCTGATGAAGAAAACCAGAGGAACATGCTTTCCCAGCGTATACCCATTACAGGTATGTGATTGTTTCTCTTCGAGAGATCTGTAAACCAAGCCCTGGACAGGGTTTTCTAAGGGCTGGTGGATCATGTATTTCAACAGCTTGCCAAACTGACAAAGATAACAAGTGGGGATTATCCATTGCTTTGAAGGGTAGCTATAGAAGTAGTATAAACAAATACACCTTCTCAGAAGAAATTTTTGTTTTCTGCAGCCTTAACTCCCCATCAGGGAAAGAAGTAAAAAGTCATACAGAAAGCTGACCACTTCTCTTCTAGCAGCCATATTTCTACAAGCCAGTAGAAACTATTATAAACAGCTGTCTTTAATAGCTGGCTCACAAGTACCTTAATTAGTCCTCCAGGCTTGTGCTCTTCTGCCTGATTTTGTAGCCAAGGGAAGGGGATGCACCTCTTCACCTGTCCTTTTGGTGGCCAGTCACCTAATGCATAAACACTTCTGTGCTACGGATTTTTATTTTTGAATATAACACTCCCTTGCATCTGTAGCATTGTGCCTGCATTAAAGCAGCTTCTCATCACAGCTAAATGAGCTCTGCTCTCAAATTCTTTATTAAATGTAACTTTACCTACTGTTAGAGGGGTTAAATTGTAATATGGTCTAGTGACTGTACAACCAGTGGTGGAGAGAAGAAGCAGAGCCTGACTGGGCTCCTGCTTTTGCTTGGTATCTGCTTTCCAGGGCATGTTCAAACTGCACCCAAAGGATGCCAGGCACCTCTGGAAGCTCTCCAAAGGCAGGCAGCAGCCTGTGTCGCAACTGTAGTTCAGCAGAAGCCAGGGTGCACAGCATGCATGTCTCCTTGGTGAATAAATTCACAATGTTTCAGCTTTTCCCAAGACTAAAACAAAAGTTTAATAATTGCTTCTGCAAAGCTGAGAAAGAGGAAGGTGTGAGAGGGGAGCAGGTTAGAGGCAATATTAAATAGCAGGTCCTACTCTTGGACCTCTTGAAATGAGGTTTGGACCCACAACAAAAAAAGATGTGGTGATGCCAAAGGTGTCTGAAGGAAAACCTTTGGTCTTTAACATCAGCGCTCAGTGGCTGCCATGCTCCTTGGTTACCTAACACAGGCTTTTACATTTCATCTGGGAGTCTTTATAAGCAGCTAGTTGTTTGCAGATGGATGTACCCAAAACAGTAAAATCCTGAGCTGCTGTGAGCTGAACTGTTGTGTGAGCCCCATGGTGCATGGGGAGGTCTGCAGGACCTGCAGTGCAAACGTACGCGGTGGGGATGTCTGCAAAACAGAGGAGCATGTGCTGGTGGTGCCACTTCTCTTTTCTGTCTAATGCTTCTGTTATAGTCCCTTTCCTGGGGCAGGATTGAATTGAGATGAGCTTCCTCCACTGCTTCAGAGGGTCTGACCTGCCCACCTGTAAGACGAATGCTGCAAGCAGCAAACTGTGGGGCATTTCAGTGTAGTTGCTGAATCTTTGTGCTCCACTTTGTGCTGTTTTGGGTCAGGCTGTGCATTTCTGGAAGTACCAAGATGTTATGTTCAGAGCTGCTACCCTTATTCTTTTTGTGATTATAGTCCAAAAAGTGGTTTTGTGGTTGGTTTTGTTTCTTTGTTTGTTTTCTCCCTACAAAGCTGTCTACCCATGAACAGTTCTCTCCAATGGACCCACAGAGAAAGAGACACTGGTTTCAGGGAGGCAGCCTGGGTGGATGGGGCAATGTGTTTCAGCTCCAGGACAGGAATTCAGGTTCTTAGCAGCTGGTTGAGTGCCTAAACCAGGCTAAAACACCAGCTGAAGCTGGGGGAGCAGGGTTGGGATCCTGCCTGGGATCACATGTGTTGTGGTTTAACCTGGCAGGCAGCTAAACACCACACAGCCGTTTGCTCACTCCCC
>NW_008794707.1:650725-651984 GCF_000699145.1 Aptenodytes forsteri
GGGAAAAAAAAAAGTAAAATTCGTGGGTTGAGATAAAGACAGTTTAATAGGACAGAAAAGGAAGGGAAAATAATAATAATGATAAACAAATATACAAAATAAGTGATGCACAATGCAATTGCTCCCCACCCACTGACCGATGCCCAGCCAGTTCCTGAGCAGCGGTCACCCCTCCCCCAGCTGACTCCCCCCCAGTTTATATACTGAGCACGACATCATATGGTATGGAATAGCCCTTTGGCCAGTTGGGGTCAGCTGTCCTGGCTGTGCCCCCTCCCAGCTTCTTGCTGGCAGGGCATGAGAAGCTGAAAAGTCCTTGACTAGTGTAAGCACTACTTAGTAGCAACTAAAACATCAGTGTCTTATCAACATTATTCTCATACTAAATCCAAAACACAGTGCTGTACCAGCTACTAGGAAGAAAATTAACTCTATCCCAGCCGAAACCAGGACAACACGCATGCGCAGCTCCTGCTGTTCCCAGAGTTGCCAAGTATTTAATCCTCTGTGGGCTGAGACTTGAAAAGATTGTTTCACCTCCTCTGAATGGGAAACGCTCCTAATGGGGTACAACAGAAACAAAACCAAGTTCAAAGTAACACAGGAATGTGGCTTGCTCGACTTGGGATTAGTCGGCATGGATTTATAAGGATGTATCCCACCCTGCTATTTGATCATTACCATGTTGCAATGAGTGGTGAAAAGCACCTGGCTGTGGTCACCTTTTCCTTCTGCAGTGTTGGGAGGCTCTACAGACCACAGCAAAAGAGATCGCAGCCTTTTCAGCCTGGACCCAGGAGGGTTTAAATGCAAATATTACTTCTTTGAAACTTTAAATTCCCTTATACTTTAGGAAAGTCCAAATTTGAATGTTGTTCTTCAAGCCCCTGATGGTGCTCCAGTGGTCTGAGTGAGCTTAAACAAACAAAAAAAAAATCAGGTTTAAAAGAGCAGTGGTACTGAGCAGACTTTGTACGCAGTAGGTGGCTTCGTCTTTTCTGTACAGCCAAATGTCAGAACTACAGGCAAAAATATTTATCTCTGTACACAAAAAGGCCATGAAGAGTCACAGCTTCTCCTTGCTGCTTCTCTATTCAGCAGCTCTGGGGAAGGGAAACTCCCTCCATGCGCAGATGCCCCAGCTCAGGCCACTGAGAGTCTCCCCTCAGAATATTATCTCCCTGCTGCAAAATTGCATTGTTAACTAATACCAGCTGAGATCTTTCCATAGGGAAGTAAATAAATAAGGACCTCCCCCC
>NW_008794707.1:652012-683079 GCF_000699145.1 Aptenodytes forsteri
CCCCGACTTGTTGCAGAAAAACCACCCACAATGTGTTTGAGGGGACAAAAAAGAAACGAGCTCCCTGACATGCAAATCCAAAGAAATTGAAAATGATTAATTCCTCCCTGTTGACGTGTACTGCAAATAAGGGCTTTGTCTTCCAGCTTTAGAAAAGGCAGTGTCTTTCTTTAGAGCAGGTCTGGCTCCTCGTGGCAAAGGGGTTACGGCAAGGAGAAATGGGATGAAAGCAAAGCAGCCTGGCTGTGGGAGGCCTCCCAGCCCGTCCCCCTCTGTGGTGGAGGGAGAGGTGGGGGATGCTGCTGTGGTTCAGGCAGGGCTGGGGGGCTGCCAGGAGTGCAAGCCCAAGGAGTGCTGCAGCTGGGAGGGCAAGGGCGAACACCTGGGGCCACCGCAGCTCTGTCTGCCATGCACAGTCTTGCCCTGGTGCTAATGTGAATTTATAGTCTGAAGTGGCTCCAAAGCCCTGTTTAATTTTAGCAGCCGGGTCCTGCAGGGCACCACTGTGTGTGGCCCTGGAGAGACGTGCCAGCAGATGGTTCCTGTCCCCAAGAGCCCTGCAGCAAAGAGGCAAAACATCCCAGAGAAGGCAAAAAAATCCTGTGTATTTCTAAGTGGGGAAACTGAGGCATGAAGCAGCAGCCACTGCAAAAATGTCAGAAATAAATCCTCTGCCTCCACCAGCAAGGAGTCGGGGAGCACAGCCATGTGTTGGGGGCAGGCTGTGGGGAAGCAGCAGCACCATTGCTCTGTGCCTGGGTCTTGCTGCAATTGGTTTGGATATGCAGCAGCTGGGAAATGTTTGGGTTTAGTCCTCGTGCCTCAGACCTGGACATGGCCCCGTGGTTTCCCCGAGTCCACTGCGACCTCTTTGCTGGTGACTGTGGAGAGACTGGGTCCCCACTGTGTGCAGGGAGGTGGCAAGGGAGCTGAGACCTGGTGCTTGAGCTTTGAGAGCCCACACAACATGTGAACCATAGAGGACATTCTTCCCCACATTGCTCCCTGCCATCACACTGGCATCTCCTCCATCAGTCTCACTGGCAAGACCCTGAGAAAAGGGCAAGGCAGAAAGTGTAGCTGAGCACTTACCCTCTCCAATAAAAAAACAAACAATCCTTTGGACTGCTCCAGGGCTGAAGAAACAACTGACATGTGAGGTGTGCTAATGAGTCCTGATGGATCTTTAGTCGGAGGCAGGAAAAGTATCGAGGCCCTTCCTGGCAAGGAGAGCTGGCTGCCTGCTAGGCTGAAAGCAGGGAAGCGAAGTGATGGATGCTGCTGTTCCTGCTGAGGGAGGTACAGCCATGCAGGAGTGCTAATAGCACTGGGAGAGCCGGGAGGTGGAACTGGCAGGGTCAGGCGAGGGTAGCTGTACCAACACTCAGAGGGTGCTGCTCTGACGGATACCAGCTCCCTCTGGTACAGTGGGACTCCTTTCATTTCTAAAGTTGCAGTCATTAGTTGCCAAACCTGAGGGCATCTCATCTCTGATACCGATTTCCTGCCCTGACCACTGATCCAGGCCATAATCACTGTTTTTTTCCCAGGGCCAGGCAAGAAGTAGACTGGAAATGAGTCAAGAGCCTGGGTCAAATAAGGAAGAAGTATGATCCCCAAGGAAAAACATTTCTCAGGTAATGAAGTGTGAACCCAAATGGCAGGGAGGGGATAAGGACCAGCAAGCCACCGACCAGTATTCATTAAACCTCCGGGTACTCTGAAATATAATGAGGGCCACAGCCGTCCTGGCCGGGAGTCACGGTGTGGGGCAAAGGGGCCAGCCTGGTGCGGTGAGATAATCGGAGGCATCAGGGTCACATCAGGGTCTGCCCGTTTCTTGTGTTCCCATGCTCCTGTTAATTTCTCTTCCACTTTAAGAAGAGGTAAGGCAGGAGAAAAGGTGGCACAGATGCTTTTTCCTGGTGCGAACTGCAGTGCCACTCTAGTTTGTCATAAGTAGTATCACGGGGCTGGGGAGACGAAGTCCCAAAGCCATAAATCCCACTGGCGGGTGGCTGAGCGCATGGGGAAGAGGGGAGCTGGCAGGCAGCTCCTGCCCGCTGTCTGTCGGGTCCAGGGTGCCTTTCGCGGCTGCTCTGGCAGGGGTCTGACAGCCGCATTTATCACATGCCAGGGCCCAAAAGAAAAATGTGCCACTTGTTTTATGGTCAGGAGTAGCCTGTTGATCAGCACTGCACTCTGTAAATATTGTGTCCCCTCTCCTAACAGGGAGACCAGCAGTAACCAGCCTCTTAGTGTTTTTGGAGATAGAGTAAATCATGAGATTAATTTCCTTTCTTTTTTTTTTTTTTTTTTTATTTTAGTTTTTTTGGGATAAGAGTAAAATTAGGAGTTAATTTCCTTTTTTTTTTTTTTTTTTTTGATACCCTTGTCAGCAGTGAAGTATATTAAGCAAAAGCCCTCATGCTACCCAAGAAAAAAATACATTCATTTAAGGAGCTGCTTCATGCCAGCAGGTTTTCAGCATCCGTGTTTACCGCTGGCTGGTTCTTCGAAGGCATAGAGACAGGTCATGACCACTGGCAAATCACTTGAGCTCCACGGAAAAGCTTTTTTCATAAATAAACAGCATTTTCAGATAATTGAAGTCAGTGGGAACTTACCATCCTCCCTGAAACATGGAGGATGCTGGGTGTCAAGCCAGGGGCATTGCTGGAGTGGCAGCAGGGACCTACAACCTGGGACTCCCCACTCTGAGCTCCTGTCCAGGCCAGGGCACCCCAGGGCCAACCTGAAAACCTGCTGACCCCTGCAGTGTAAATTCACATCCTGGGGTTTGCCTGGCCTGTGTTAGTGTAAGCCCTCCTCCACCACCACTGTAGTTCCAGAGGGAACAGCCTGGGGGTGAGCAGGGTCTGGGGAGCAGGGCATACCTGGCACCTTCGGAAGCTCAACTCTGTCAAACTCTTGAGTCCTAAAAATCAAAGCTCCTCAAACTGGTAACAAGCTTTGGTAATGCAGTGGCTATACTCAAGGTTGGAGTAGAGTAATATCCCAGATGGGATTTCAAGCGCACACCCTGGGGGAGCATTTGCAGAAGGTGATGAACAAGCCTGAGGAGGGGAGTCAGAGAGCTGTTTCCTCGGGCTGTGTTTTTTAATGTGACTCAGCCCCCGGAGAGTGGATGAGCAATGCCTAACAGTCGCTTTTTGCTGTGTCCTGAGAAAGAGGCAGCAAGTCTTTCTGAATCTCCAGGGTGGACTTGGGTGATGATTTTGTTGTTGCCACAAGTGTCACCTTGGGTTAGACACACACCTGCATTTGGACTTTCCCACTAACATGTTTAATCCACTGAGATACCGGCCTGCTCCCACCTCCTGTCTAGCCTTTGTACTGCTCCAGTGGCTTTCCCAGCTTTTCTGGGGGAGTGGCGCATCCCAGGGTAATACTGCATGCAGACCTCTGCCGCCCCCAGGCTGGGAGAGTCATGGTGCTTCTCACAGCTTAAGGGGATTATGTGGTTCTGCAACACCAGGGTGAGCAATGGGGAGTTAGGAAGATACTAAGGAGCTGCCAAGGCATATGTACAGCAAAAAACATGTCCCTGCTGGATGGGAGTGAAGCAGGGGTGAAAGAAGGGTCCTGCCAAGCTAAACCCTGCCTCCTGCAGGCAGAAGGGCTGTGTGGTACAACCCGTCACTTGGGCAGCTGTCAGCTTACAAGTGGGCAGAAGAAGTCATTGGCAACCCTAAAGGATGCAGGGTAAACCCTTCCCATGCCTCTCTGTTCTGGATCTTGTGGGAACATCACCAGAGAGAGAAATAATACATAAGGCAACTGACAGCTCCCACAAAAAAGACAATAAATAAATTTCCAAGTAAAAAGTATATTTCCATGGCTTTTTCCCCATCTGCAGAGCAGACAAGACAAATATGGCCTAGTTTTCACAGGTGCTGGACACCCATGAATCCTACTAGCTTTAGCAGGTGCTGCAGATGCTCAGTTCCTCTGGAAAACAGAAACCAGGTCATAAATCTCTCTTCCTCTACCTGTGTCACCTTCAAACTTTTTAATTAAAACTCTGCCTTCTATTGTTTCTAGGGTCTGGAAATTAATTGTATTTAATACAGTTTAAGGCTCTGTTGCTCAGATCCTTTTGTCCTTCAGGTGCGTGGTGTGATCAGAAATCTGGAGCAGACCATATGCCTGCTGCCTTAAGGGAAAAAAATAATCCATTTTTGGAATTCATTTTGCAAGAGTTGTGAGCCTCGTTAAGCTCAGCGCTGCTGCAGGTCCCCTATGGTGGCTAGTGGTATTTCTGGCAAGATGGCTATATGATTGTACTAGATCCACGCCACTACTACTGCTAAAGCACAGTCCTGTGAATAAATGAGAAAAGGGAAGAGGGCAAGTGAAATGAGATTGGTTTTCAGTTTGTGAACCTGGATGGATATTTTCCCAACATTTTGTATCTATATTAATCTCTTTCTTTTTCTTTCTCTTCTTCCTCTTGTTCTTTCTATATATGCATGTATGTAATCAACAGTTCTTTCTACATTGCTTGGCTCCTTCATCTTTTCCTTTACCTCTCAACACCTCCCAGACAGAGGACTCTCCCCTGACTTCTTTCTCTCCACTGCTAAGTAACCATGAGTAACCATGGCCATGGCTCGCTCTCTGCCCAGCGCACTGTTCCCTGAGCCGTGTGTGGTCTATTTGGTATGTAGCCCTTACAGTCTCCTGCATTTGCTCAAAAGCAGCTGGTGAGCAAAGAACACAACAGCACACACTGGGCCCCTGTGGCTGCTTCTCAGTTTCTTGCCCACTTTTCTGTGTATCATGGGAGGATTTCTTATTTGCATGTTCTCTACTTCCAGGCATGCTACGTGTGCACAGACACACACATTCAAATGAAAGACAGTTGTGTTTAATGCATTTTCTGCATCTTCATCTGAAATCCAGCAACAAAAATCATCTCAAGAGTAAATGCTCCCTTGTTGTATATTGCAGCTCATCCAGATACAGCTTTTCTTCACTAGCTTTTCCCTGTTACTTTGTGCTGCCATCTTGTATCACTACTGCTCTGCTCTGTGCCCTTACAAAAGGGCACTGCATTAGGGTTGGAGCTACTGTTATTCATTAACATCTAACCTTTTTGACATTGGTAACATCTGCAGTGTAGCAGGGAAAAATACACAAGACTTCAGTATGGAGAGGAAAAAGAGAATTTCCCCATAAGCTTTCTGGCCTGCTTCACTGCCTGGGAAACAGAAAAGAGCAGGTGAGGCTTCTTCTTCAGAGTCAAGGTCTGAACCACACAAATGTTGGGTGGTCCAGATTCACAGAGGATGCATTAGCATTTTCACCACCTTCCAGGATCAAGTCCACATGTTGCACTAAACTATATGGACTCATGTATCACAGTCCAATATGCACAATCACACACTTCTTCTAGTCCCTCTGTCAAATGTAGCCCTGCCCATGCTCATGTGGAGAGCATCGCTTGGACCACGGACGTCTCCATCCACCAGGCACAGGCTCTCATGGGTAGCAAGGGCAAAAGTGGAACTGAAGCTACATAGCTCTGTTAGTTTCTGTCTGACATTGAGGCTGTTGAAGAAAAATGCCTAGATTTGAGCAATAGCTTGAGGTGTCATCTATTCATGTAAATTTTCTAAAATGCTTACAGGAAAACAAGCACCTTACCCCGTGCTTTATAGGTAACAGTACATAACCCCCCGAGAGAGTACTATCACTCTTGAAAGCTACATGTTAGTAAGTTTACATGGGAAGTGTATGAAGGAGAATTATAAAATATGCTTATCTGCAGTTGCAGGACACTGGCCTTGGTGGTCCATCAAGACCCTTCTTTATACTCTTAGTAATCTTCAAGATACTTACCTTGTAGCCAGTAAATGTCCCAGCAGCTTGAGAAAGATGGAGAAGCAGAACGTTATGGTTGCCTGTGCCTGTACCCAGTGGGTGGGTGGCTCTTCTGGGGACTTAGCAGTAAGGCTCCGGGCTATGTTTTCCTGTTAGGCTTTACTGCAAATTAAATAACCACATACACAGAAATCATTAAAAATACTTCTAAAGCAGACTACATTTTTTTCTTTTTCTTAATAACTAAAATGACTGAAAATAAGCAAAATGCAATCCTTGAGTTTGGGGTACAACTCAAATCAAATCAGCCAAGTCATGAATTGGCAGCAGTACGAAATTAAGTCAACAGCTGACCAAATCATCAAACAAGCGCATACAAGATTTGAGTAATGAAGCCACACAACATATGGTGAATTTTATGAAACAATGAGCACTGCTCCTCCTTACTCCAGTTGCACTTGTCACTTGCCCACACATACTTTCTCTTCACCTTCCTTAAAATCTTTGTCTTTTTTTCATAGGAAGTAACTGGAGAAGCAAAGGTAACTTTGTTTATTCTGATCCAGTAAAGATCACCTGTTGATGGTGGATCTGTTTGGTGTGAAACCAGCTGAGGAAATACTAAGAGCTTGCAAAATGAGAATGGTTGGAGTTTATTCTTGTTATTATATACAACATGATAGCTTTATTAGATAAGCCTATTTCACGAGACGGAGGGTCAGAGTTGTTTGGGGAAGCAGGAGAGGAAATCAATGGAAACTCTGTGTCTCCTTTTCTTGAGGGCTTAGAGAAGGTCCTGACCACAACCAGCTGTTACGACTTTTGCCTTGGCCTAGCTGCAGTCCCTGAGCTGCTCTGATGCAGCCAGGGCTATGTGGGCTGTGTTAGGTGGTGAAGGAGCAGCAGCACAAGTCAAGCTGAAACCCAAAAAAGAGAGTGGAAAGGGGCCTGATGCCCTGAAAACCTGATTGCCAAACATGCTGCAGTTTGACTTGAGGTGTTTGGTGTGGGGATATAACAAGACATCTCATAGTTATTAAGCTAAAGAAAGTAGGTGTGTGTCTAGAGGTAGAGAAGAGCTGGATTGTATACAACATTTATGCAATATGTCCTCAGTCAATCTCAAATTCTTATTGGCCTAAACAGCAGCTTGCTACCATAATATCTACTTTTTCCACTGAAAATTATGTTAGTTGTCTATGCATAATGTTTCTTCTCTCATTCAGATGATCAGAACTGCCCTCAGAGAGAGAGGGAGAGATAAAGGATTTAAGATTTGTGGAGAAATTCAGAAATATAGCATTTTAGATACTATATATTCGCCGATGTACTACCTGTGTAGTTTGCAGGCTTTTGCTGTCACAATGAAGAACAGCCTCGCAAAGGCCCCTCAGCAGTCCTAGTGCGACAGAGGTTCCTTACTCCTTCCAATTTGCATGTCCTATTTGCTCAACATGAAATATTTATTGCTAGTTTCAGTCTTGCATGGTCAACCTACCTTACGGACTGTGCAGTGCAAAGCAGGAAAGAAAACTTAATGAAGGCAAGTCAGATGGCACAGGATATTCCTCCAGGCTTGTTCTGGGGTGAGGGAAAGATGTTAGGTGCAATTTTGCATCCTCTGCAGATAGGCTAAAAACGCCCCTGCCAGTATTGCTTGCTGAAGAGCTGGGCTGATGGCACTTTACCAAAAGAGGCTGCTATTATTTATAGTAGGAGAAAATTGCCCAGATACTGAGACTTTGTTGACTTCAAGTGCCTTGTTCAGCAACAGTATAAAGGAATGAAAGTCAGATGAGAAGACAGCTCATGGGAGCTTCATGGGGAAGCAGCATTGCTACGTTGAGCCAGACCAGGACTGGTGTCAGTGAAAGCTCTTGCTGTTAGCTCACCGCTCCGCCGGCAGTGCGCAGTGAGCTCACAGCTCTGGATTGCTTACGGTGACCATATGTCAATGCAGAAAGCATTTCACCACTGTGCTTGCTGTTAATTAGCTTCAGTGATGCAAAGAAGCCAGCAACTAAGTGGCAGCAGAGTCTTCAGCCTGCAGGGACACCAGCATGCCCCAGGGCAGTTGGCCACCTACTTCAAGTCTGCTCCCTCCCAGGCTCCTAACGCTGTTTTCCTGAGGTGACCCTGGCAGATCTCTCCACTGTCCAAGGAGTTCAAGATAACTAACGTGGAGCTGCAGTTTGCTTCCTAGTTGTGCGAATGAGAATTTTCATTTCCAGAAAACCTTGTTTTCTGTTGTCTGATTCAAAGGAGGTTTGATTCCTTTCCAACAGGTGCAAGATTCCTCAATATGTATATTGGCAGTTATTGGGCATACTGGGGACGTGGAGCTTCAGGACAGAAAGGGAAGCATCTTCCCAAGAAAGTCTGCAGCAGCAATATAATGGAGAAAATTTTGGTCCAGAAGCAGAAATTAAAAATGCCCCTAGTGGAAATATGTCTTGGGAACTTTAATGGGCAGTGGTGGTCCTGTTTTACACCTCACTTGGGAAACAGCTGCTCTCATGGCAAATAGTCACCCTAAAACTATGGTAAAGCAGGAGAAAGGCATTGCTTCCTCAATCATCAGCTTTGGCAAGGGATGCTCTGGAGACAACTCCAGAAAGTGGAGGAGGAAAGGGGGAATGAGGAGGTAGACCATACCTGTGTGTATGTGCATACACACTCTTCAGCCCCTGAGGCTGGGCTGCATCTTGGCTCCTTAATATTTGGTCCATTCAGATCTATTCTGGGACAGCTTCTCAGAATCGCTCTTATTTGCAACCGTGAGCTGACCTTATTTCCTTTTATATTGCTGCTGTCTGAATGAAAACACCAGTGGAGAAAGCAAAGCAGCACAGTGGGCTGGAAAGTAAATTTTGTACAACGCGCATGTTCCCATCCTGAGCTCCCAGGCTGTTCTGCTTTGGCTGTGCTCTCTAGCCAGCACGTTATGAGACACTCACATGTCGAGCCGCATCCTGCCACCTTGCCCTAGCCCACTCCCCAAGAAGCTGGTGACAAGGAAAACTCCGGGTGTTAGTACATCCCCAATGGCTGCGTTTCCTCTGTGAGTGAGAAAACGGTAAGATCCCTTGGCAGGCACTTCCAACTGCCGTGGCCCCAGCAAACTCATTAGTGACCAGGTGACCTTGATGAGGCGAGATGGGAAGACTCTCAGCCCAAGTGTCACCAATAAACAGAGTACAGCTGCATGGTCTGGTGTTTCAGGCAATTTGGACACAGCATTCAAGCCGAAAAGATGTTTTGGTGGTGAGCCTGTCAGCTCAACGGACACCTCCTCCCTGACTTGCCTGTGTGGCTCTGGCCCCTCGTAATTGCACTGTATGTGGTCTGGGCTGCCATCAAGCATCTCAAAACCCACCTCTGTGGATGTGCATGTGTATGTGTGCGTGTAAATCCCTGGGAGCACAGGAGCTTGAGCTGGGGAAAGACGGATGCATCAGGGGAAGGCAGGAAGGATTTAGTGTGCAAGCGTGGAGCTTCTCAAGTCTGGCATGAATGGGGTGGCTTTTGTGGAGAGAACCTCACCTCTGCCTCCTTGCTGCTGCTTCTTGGCAGTACTGGTTTTGCTAGCGCAATGCAGGACACAGCTGGCCACACATACAACGAATTCTGCACTGCTTTGTGGGGATCCTGAGCACTTTGCTGGGTGCCACTGTATGTTCCCCTTGTGCCCCACGGTGCTGCTGAGTGCTGCCCTGGCTGCCAGCGCTCTCGTGGGGCTCTCCGAAGTTCAGGCTCTGGTCAGTGAAAGGGTGGGTTGATCCATCATTTATTTCCAGCATTTGTCATCCCCGAGTCACCGTGCTGTGAAAACATGAAAAAGCCAGGTCCCCGCTGACCACAGGGCAGCAAACTCAAGACTCAAAGGCATAGCAACAAAACTAAATAAAACAAATGAAAAAAAGGTAATACTGCACCAGAGGCAATGCAACAAGACATTTTCAGGAAATTGCTGTTTTGAAGGAGTTTGAGAACATGTTGGAGCCTTCATTTTTTCGGTTACTGTCTCAAAGACAACTGAAAACTAGTAGTGATCCAAAGTCATTGCTACTGGACAACAGCTTGTTATAGACAGTAAAGTGGTTATAACCCTGATTCCCATTGTTTGGGTCCCCCTTGCCACCATTTGTGCCCAGGTCGAGGACGCTGACTTTCAGGCACAGGGGGTGAGTGCTGCCATCTCCCCGACCGTGGCTGCTCGGGGGCACAGCTGAGGCTTTCCGTGGGTGAACAGTCGCTTTCGGGGCCCCTGTGTCCCTAGGTGCGCCATATCCATGGTGCTCAGTGGCTTTAAATAAAGTTCTGGGTGTTTGGCGCCTCTCAGAATTAACATATGAACAAAGATGTTTAAACAAAGACCGTGCTGAAATCTACAGGGCTCATATAGTGCAGCTCATAACTCCACGTGGCTGCAGAGGCTCGCAGAAGGCAGAGACGCCATAGCGCAAGCTAGCAAACCGGCACGGCATGCCATCTGGCCCCATCTTTCCCATCTTTGGGCTGGATCCTCATCTCCAGTGACATGGTAGCAGTTCCCTTTTCCTTACAGGAGTCCCTCAGTGTTTCCATTTGTCTCACTAAAATCACAGTCTGGCTCTAGGCTTTTATTTGTTTTGACACCTTTGCTTCCAAATAGGAGGACCATAAATTTCCCCTCACCATTTTTGCAGAGGGCACATAACCAGGGCACTGCAGCCTTTAGAGGTAGTCCTGTTAAAAAGAGTGAGGTGATGGTGTGTTAGAAAAGATCCCCAGAGAAGCCTTTGCCACTATCAGCATTTGAAAGATGATCAGCTGTTAGATAGATCTCCCATAAAATATCACTTAGGCCAAAGTGGGTCGGTCAAAGGTGGTTGTAAGGATTTGCAAAATGTCCCTTCAGGCTTATAGGCTAACCAGTCAAAAATATGAAGTAGAAAGTAGTGGGAGTGTAGATTTTAAAAGTTGTGCTGGCCCAGAAAGCACAGCCACGTTAGTGTGGTCACCCAGCATTTGCTGAGGATGCAATATGCAGCAAGGGATTGGCATGTCCCCAGCTGCTCCTGCCCTCAGTGACTGCATGCCCAGTGCATGCCACATCCTTGGGGCAGGGGCAGTGGTGCTCGGAGAAGCTTGCCGGAGACAAGGAACATCTCCAGCCAAGGGAACTTCAAAAATGAAGTTAAAGATTTGGTTTAGGTGCATCTTGCATCCCTGCCCAATTGCCAACCCCTGCCCAACTTCCTGAAGTAATGCCATTTTCCTCAGTGTCTTTTTCCACCCGAAAAAGAGGCTCTGCTTGTGGGCAGCAAATGTGTGAATATGATTTGGGTAATTAGTGTGGCTGAGGGATCATGCTTAGATCAGAGAGGGCGTAAGAAGGTAACAGAGGGGAAGAAACAATCTTCGAGGACTGCTTCTTGTAATCAGGCATCAGGGCTAATGCAGTATCTTTCTCTACCCATTTATGATAATGGCATTTACATTTCTTGCCTGAAGATACAACGGATTTCAGGACACATTTATAAGCTGACAACACCTGCCTCCTGAGGTGGGTACAGGGCATTTCCTCTGCTGCAAGAAGGCAGTCAGCTTTTTCCAGCAGCATGTACGCTGCATGCCAGGCAGCAGCTTAACCAGGCTCTGGCCATCTGCAGGGGCATCTGCAGGGGCAGGTACCGAGAGAACGGTGGGGTGAGGAAGGTCCTCAGCCTGATGGGCAGGTGGCTGGCACCAGGAGGGTAACCCTCTCATCTTCCTGGTGGTTATTTCCAAGATGTCTTTAAGGCAGTATTAAAGGCACAATTGCATTACTGAGTACAACATGCACTTAACTCCATCTAACTGGGGGGGAAACCCACTGTGGTGGCCTCCCTGCGCAGGTGCTGCTGCCGTTCCTGTGGTGGGGGAAGAAAACAGGTGGAGCGGCCGCCTGTCTGGGGTTTATATGAGCAAAATCACCTTTCCAACTCAGCTGCAGCCTTCCTGCATCACCTTGGCAGCTCTCTTGGCCCCTCAGTGCTACCCAGGTATCAATGGCTAAGACGCTCATGTGATGTGAGCTGAGCAGCGCTGCCATCAGATGAGCTCTTGTGAGGCCAAGTAATCCTCTCACCAAGAAAAGGGCTTTTCTTTTGGTTCTATAGAAGACCAGCTAGAAAATATTTTGGAAGAAAATTCTGTTTCCATGAAATACGTGGGACAAACTCTTGCCATTTTGGAGTCTGCTAGGATCTGCTCAGGCTCTGTGTTCTTACACTGGTGAGAAGTGGCTCAGGAAAAAGCAGAGCATCTCTCATCTGTGTCAGCCCAGTACAAACTGTTCTTTGTTCCTCCCGCTCTGCTCCTCGCCCCACTGCACAGGTGTCCTGTGCTTGGGCTGCAAAGGAAAAAAACATTTTGTTTTCTTCTTGCTTTAATTGTGCTTTCTGAGTGTGTGTGTATAGCCGAAGGGCAACATGCACCTGCTTGTACAAACTTTAAATAGGCCCATTTGCTCTCACTATTTAAGTGAGACATGCAAGCTATGTCAAATGTGGGCATCTGTTGCTCAAAGGAAATAGTGGTGTCAACTTGTCATACTTCGCTCCTGCTCCTGCATCCTGTGTAGCAAAGTGTTAACCCACACACAGCTGGAATTCCTGCCAACAGAAGAGCAACAGTCGGTTGGTGAGATCCACACAGTGCCTCATTTGGGTCCTTGAAATTGGACTCTTACAGGGCCCCAGTGTTGTATGACCTTTTCTAGGCTGCCAGACAGAGGTGAATTTTTCTTTTGTATGAAAACAAATTAAAAAATCATCTGATTTCAAAGGATTCATCATTGTCAAAATGCTTTCCATCTGTGTAGTATTCTGTTTGTTATTTGCTTTTGTCTTCTGTTCCTGAGGGGTTAATTAAGACATGTATCCTTCCTGGGCTATTTCTTTACTGTAGAGAGGCTGAAAACACAGATTTGGTTTTATCTATGACAACATAGTCATATGTCCTGAATCGCCGCTGGCAGAGCTGGAAGCAGCATATGAGAGCAGCCAATATATTTCTCTGCTGATGCAAAGTTCCTCCTTGAAGGGCAATCCTTGTGTTTTAATCAATATGATATATAGGAGCTTCGATTACTTCCCTTGCTACTGCCTGTTTCTCTGTTATTCACGAATCCTAGAGTTATCTGGAAACCCTGAAGATTTTGACTGTGTTTATAGTTTTGGCAGTCCAAGGAGGTCTAATTCTAGTTGCAATTAATGCATATTAAGACACATACATACAGATTTGTTTCATGGTTTGCTTTTAGACTTTGGACAGGCTGGGCTGTTCTGCCACAGAATGGCTTCTGATGAATGAAGGATTATATCCTTTGAGTTTTATCTCAAACAGTGAAGTTCAACATTTCCTGATTCCATAGAAGCCAATATGTTATCTTGCAGCTTACGGAGATGCTGGGTTAGCATCTAAATATCCCTGCCTCAAGGCCCTGGTTAGTGCAAGGACTTGTGCAATGTGTTGTATTTACTTAGAGCCTCTCTCTTTAAAAAAGCAAAAGTAAGAACAACAAAAACAGAAGTAAGGGGGGAAAAAAGGGAGAAATCAAAAATCTCCAGAAAGGCCTGTGGGTCAGAAAGAGGTATAGGCAGGTGAACTTATAGGCCTGGTCCAGATGACCAGAAAATTCCATGGGTTTTGGCTCGCGTGCTGCATGTAGAGCAAGTTGTATGGCCTCTGCTCCAGTGAGGAAAACAAGGCTTTTGTCTCCAGGCTAATTGGGCTGCCATCATTTGCAACACAAGTACCAATTTTGTGACAGCAAATCCAAACTACGAGGACCCTCCAGGTGATGCCACATACAAGACCATGGAAGAGACCAGAGCCATACCCGCTGCCAGCCAGCTCCAAGTCTGGAGATCTTCCAGTGGGGTGCCATGGGTGGCAGGTTGCTACAGTGCTACTTGCCAATGGCCTCTTCCTTGCTGGGCCAAGAGAGATTTCTTATTTCAAGAGAAGGGGCTGTATCAGGACTACACGTGTGTATGTTTCTTAAAAAAGAGCAAAAGCAGGCTGTCATCAAAGAGAGCCCAGTCCATACTGAAATCTTAAGAAGAGCCAGTGGAAAGACAATGTCAGTGTAAGGATTTCTGCAGCTCCATATCCAGCCTATAAAGACCAGAGGCCCTACATTCTGGCTCATTGAGCAACATGGAAGATAAGGGCATTATATCTCCATTGAAAAGATTAATGTCAAGCATGAGGATTAGTTCTCTGCAGCGCAAGAGATTAAGTTTGGATTTTGCAAGCTTTCCCATTATCAGCTTTCTCCCTAGACAATCCTCACAGGCCTGTACCACCCTCCCTGGCCAACACGGAATCTCAGGGAGTGTCTCTCCTTGTATTGGATTTGTATTTCCTTTTGCTCCAACTCCACATTAAAGCAACCATTGCACTGAGACTGTGCTTCACTGTGCAGATTTACTGAGCCTCTCCCACACAGCTCCAGGGATAAAACCTACCTTCTGTATTAGAAAGGGAAAAGAAGCAAGTTTTCTCCCACCAGGCACAGGGCTGTGGCCACAAGTCCTATCCCCGATCCAGCTGTGCCAGCCGGAGATGGTACCTCCTCCTCCAGCTGTAGCCACCACCGTTCATCAGCTCTCCTGGCAAACTGGTTCGTGTGAGCACTCCTGGTCTTGCTCCAGGCAAAACCAACCAAAATAACTCACAGCATCTACTTACATTGTTTAAATTAATCCAGGTCATTTTGCCTGAAGTGGATTAAAGGGTGCTCTGACTGGGAAGTCAGGGGAGAAATCAATTTGTCATCCTCTCTGAACCTGCTGAAGGAAAGGCGTCTTCTGTATTCAGGCATCTCTGCTGCCAAGAGCCAGGAGCAAGACACAGGTGTATGCCAGATGGAGAGCTGAGGGGATGTGACAGCAAAGGATGTGCTGACAGCCTTGAAATGCAAAGTGCCTATGGCCTGACTTCACCCAGGAGCGTATGCTCCAGCAGCTGCGGCTGTTTCGAATAAGCCTGCGTTCAGGAGGTTCCTCGATTCTTCTGCTCTTAAGATAATTTCCGGCGGGTTTTTTTTGCCTCACTGGTTTGATAGCCCCCACCTTGGGCAAGGCTGAGAGCAAACCTGCCACTCGCTGGCCAGGGCACAGGGTACAAAGCCCACACTGCCAGTATCTCCAAGCATTTCGGCACCGTGCTTAGCTTGGCTCATCTTTGTTCTGGGTCTGTGTTCCACCGGCTGAGCAAAGTGCATAGAGGAATACTTCTTCCTATTTGTGTTAAATGCTTTAATTTCATGAGGCAGAGACCCTGAACTGGAAGAGCTCTACCTGTTGGCAAAGCTGCACTTGAAGGAAAATCAGGACTGTGCTCGGGAATCTCAGAGTTGCTTTGATTGTTTGCCTAGTAAGGCTTCATATCATAATAGGATCAAATACGCTTTACAGACAGTAAAACTGAGTCACAGAAGAGAAATGGATGTCTAACTTTACACAGGAACGCACACCAAGCCAGAGAACATGAATCTCAGTGTAGAAAAGGTCAGGCTCCCAAAATAATGAAACAATTTAATTATCTGACACCTTTTCATTAATTATATATTTCTGTGCAAATTTGGGACCATTTTTACTCTCCTTTAAATTAACGTTTTGGCAAAAGGGAAGTACTTCATGATGTAAGGTGGTTGGCCAGCTCTGATTCTCATGCCTCTGTTTCATCCACATAAGAAATAGCAAGGGAGGAGCACAGCGGCTGCTCCGACAGCTGCCAGGAGGCAGGTCGTGAGAGGGTCACCGCCATGCCGGGTCCCTCCTGCCACACTCGCCCCACTGTCTTCAGCAAAGTCCTGCGGATCCTCACAGGCGTTCCCCCTAAAAACTGAAGGGAGGGTGAGGAGGAGAGTTTGTGTCTTTATTTATCACACAGGTTTTAAAACACTGAGGTTTTTTTAATCTTTGTATTTCCTACATTGCTATTTCCCATGGCAAGTCTACATCAAGTCCCAGCAGTTAGGCTGATGGCAGACAGCCAGGGACATTCGCACGTGCTGACCTGTGTCTCTTTTCAAATGACATCACTCTTTTTGCGTACTTAGTGTGTAGGACCCCACAGACTTGTAACCTGACCTGGAGCCACACTGAGACCATACAGTTTATGCTCTGTCCCCACTGAGCTGGTGATGAAGCAATGAAATCTGAGAGCTGTGAAAAATTCATTTCAAGTTGAATAATCAAGAAAATGTTGAAGGAAAGGTCCTGTTTTATTATGACCTATAAAATACTAGGAAAAGGTCCCATTCATTTTCCCCGGTTTTATTTTTAATAGATTACTTAATGGGTTGCTGCTGAGGTGAATATATGTGTGTATAAAGAGAGTTTAAAAATGATTGTGCCCATACTAATGGCCCCTCACAATATTAAAAAACAGAGTATGTGAAAATGCAAATACCTTTATATCTTTCTTGTCAGTTTTTATTTTGCACCTTGCGGGAGCCCCATTTAATCTCTAGCAATAACTAATTTCCCCTGTGTTCTTAGCCTTGTCCTTCCTGCCTCTAATACCAGATTGGTAACCCAGTCACAAATAGTTAAAAGCAATATCGTAGCGTGAATATAATAATGGCCAGTAACTGGGCAACTGCCTGCTTAATCTGATTATCGGCCTGTGACGCACTGTAGCCTGTTAACCTTGTTTTGACCAGCTTCCTGACACTTGTGGCACAAATGAAGTGTGACGTGATTAAATGAGACTGATCAGTTTTTCTCACCAGGACAATACCCGGCAGCTGCTGTGCTCAGGATTTACAATGCAGTGAAAGCTTTGAAGTCCCATAATTTAGCTGTTATGATTGCTTTCCTCTGGCTGGAGAGATGACTGTCCTCTCCAAACACGTGTAGTTCAGTGTGGACGCAACAACTTTTCTGTGGTGGTTCCTTGTAGATCTCTGCAGGGACTCAGCTCGTCCACAGAGCAGGAGTGGCTTTGATACACACCTGATGCGACCAGCAGATGATAAACTTACCACATGAGAGAAAAGCAGGACAGTGCAATGAGAGAGAGAAAAAGCAAGCACAGCTCTATAAACGTATTTGGTATTCTAACTATATTTTAACATGTTTTTTTGGGGGTAGTTTTTGGCCAGATTTTTTAAAAGTGGAAGTATTAGTCATGTAAGAATCCAAGTACTCTGTGTTAGGTTGCTTTCTAATGGCGTGAGCTGTGTTAGGTGATGATAGCCTTTCTGTTACAAAAGGATTGTTTCCCTTACTTGAAGCTTTGCGTATTTTAAGGCCAGAAAGACTGTTACAATCGTCCTGATCTACGTAACGTTTCGGAGCTTTCCCCTGGGCGCTGGAGGGCAGTGCCTTTGCTGGGGAGCTCACTGGGTTGCCTGCTGTTGGTGCTGTTGGTGCAGTGTTCTGAGCAGCTACAGATACATACATGTCTGGTAAGTTAATGTGCTGATGTGCCCTTCATAAAGTAAAAAAAAAAAAAATCTCTGCTAACCTTGCAAGCCCTCTATTGTTTACTGGAAAAGGCTAATAGGAAAGAAGGAAGGAGATACAAAGAAACAAGAGCATTAAGATGAAAAGAAAATAATTACCTTGGATGAGATATAAAATCAAGGACAGTATTTTTCCTCCCTGCTGTAGGCATTTATTTTTACTAGTAGAGTACTGGGATAAGGAGACATTGTCCTCCTAACATAGTCAAAACAAATGTAAAATCCTCAGTCTGACATTGAAAATGACTGATGCTTGTGCAGGAGCCTGGGCTCAGGCAATCCAGATCACTATCGCCCTGTCTTCTCATGTATAACTTCGAATGTTTCAGTCCACATAAATGAATCCTAAATTCCCACTCAAGGATGAGGCCTGTCAAATAAACACGCATCTGTGAGTCAAGGCAAAATGCATGCAGAATAAAAATGCCTGAAATTAGCAGTATAATGTAAGTTCTTATTGACTAGATTAATTAGTAGAGCTTTAGGAGCTACACAAAAGGCTGCACGTGCATGCAGGCACAGGATGGCATGGGAGAGGACCGAGACACCGAGCTTGGCGGTGGCATGCTGGGGGGAACGCTCTCCTGGAAGACAGTAACTCAACCTTCAGCTTCTGATAATTTTGGGAAAGATTTCATGGCCAAACACTCACATGTTCAGAATTACCTAGCAGAAAATTATATGACTGTCAGCAAACTAAATTGTTTTGAATGAAGATGAACAAGGCACATAAGCCGAGTCAGAGAACTACTGTTAACTAATCACTTGTCTGACCTTAACTGCTCTCTAATTACAGTGTCTAGGTCCTGGGTGCCTTAGATAAATGCTTATAATAATATAATGCGTGCTACAGGAGGACTGGCAGTGCTTTGTATGTAGACACGTCAAATTGAGAAGGTTATTAAGTCCTGTGAGACGAAGTGCAGGCAGATCTGGTGCCTGCCGCTAGCTTCTCCTCCCTGCCCACTGCCTGGGGTGACAATGCCACAGGGCCCAGCAGGACTTGGGGGGGCACCTTGGTCCCTCCTTCCCCTCCATCCGCCCTTCTACTCTCCCCAGGGTATGCCGCCTTGGAAGATGAAGCCTCAGACAGCCCAGGCATGGATGGGAGCACTTCATCGCTCCCATGACACGTTATTAGCAGGCGCCAGCAGTGCTGGGGACAGGCAGCGGGCCACGAGGCTGTTTTTCTTGGAAGTATCCACCCCACATTATGGTATTTTTAATGTATAAGCACAGTACTGCACCCAGCTAACACGTGCCTGGCTGCTTGGCACTGCCAACCGCAGCTTAGATGGGGCAGCCTGGGGGACTGGGGTGGAGCCTCTAATCCGTGAAATCCAGGTCAAAGCAGGGCAAGTCCGATCTGTTGGCCCCCCAGTGTGTCATGAAGCCCTGGCAAGCTACCACCAGGCACCAGCCCAGGTTTCTGTGCTGGAAACCCCTTTCGTTGTCCAGCTCCAGGGAGGGAAGCCCAGCACACGTACTAGAGGCAGGTACTTAGCCCAGGCTAGCAAAACTAGAGCCTGGGGGCTTCCCAGAGCCTGTGCCCGGTGGTCCCTTTCCTTCCCCAGGGAGGGACCAGTCTCTGCCATGTTTATAGGCTTTGGCCGTCTGAGACCTCACACTGAACATCACCCAGCTGCAGCGGGAAGGCAGCTGTCTGCCTCCCCAAAAGTGGAGAGGTCGTCTCATCACCTAAGGCAAACAGCCAGACGCTGCACCGCAATCGCAAACACATTTGTTATAGCAGCATTGTACAGAGGTCACAGTCGTGGGTGAGGTCTTCCTCGGGCTGAGCACAGGGCTAGCACATTGGGAAACTATCATCCAAACAGGTGAAGAATAGAGGGGAAACAATTGCAAAGAAATGCTAGGATTAGCTGTTGGCTCACAAAAGGGACAACGAATGGAATAGGATACCCTCTTGGTCAACTAATATAACTCACAGTGGCAATGGATGCCAGCACACCAGTACTCTGCCAAGGCAAAGACTTTCTGGGCTAGTCCTACAGTGTGAAATTATTTTCCCATTCGTGGTGTAGATCCCCATTCTCTCTTCTGGATGCAGGTTAAATTCAAAGTTGTGTTCTCTATTTTTAATAGCCGCCTTGTTTTTTTTCCAGGTGCCTGCTTTTGCATTTCTCTGGTGTTTCCTGTAGGGACAGTCCTCAGTAATTCCCTACAACACTCATGAAGACAGTCTCATGAATCACAGATGCCATGAAGAATTCCCTGATACTGCTACCAAAAGGGAGGTGCAGGAGGTAAGAGTTAAGGGTGAAAAGCAGTATCATAGCAGAAGTTGTTTGTTCAGTCCTACATGCTGCAGGAAAGAATTTTGTTAATGTAGTGTTGCAATCTTTTGAGAGTATCTTCCTGGAAGGATTTCTTGGAAGCTCTTAAGTGCTTTTGGTAAGTCCTTGCATTTAGGCCATACATCTCTGGTAAGGATGATTTGGAAACTCTAGCTCCTGCTTCAGAACAATAGGGCAGACCCTAAGCATTGGTTTAACTCTTTATCTTTTATTTGGGACAGGATTGATGCAAGGTAACATTCTGT
This sequence comes from Aptenodytes forsteri, assembly GCF_000699145.1. NCBI lineage: Eukaryota > Metazoa > Chordata > Aves > Sphenisciformes > Spheniscidae > Aptenodytes > Aptenodytes forsteri. Next base: position 671,929 of record NW_008794707.1, read on the forward strand.
AAAAACATGCCGGATAGAAGTTGTCTTGACCTGGTCATTTTAGATTGCCTGATGTTAATAGCTGCTTCTTAGCATTCCTGTTGCCTAGCTTCCTGTTTACTTACCATTTGCTTTAAAATATCTTAACAGACCTGATGTGGTATCAATTCATTAACTCCTTCTTCCTCTGTACAGGACAGAAAAAAATTGTGTTCTCCTGCCTTAGTGATGAAGACAGGAAATTTGTCATGATGGACTAATGCTATTTCTAGGATCCCTCTCATTCTTGAAAAAAACACTTTTACAACTTTTTTGTTCTTTTAGAGTCTCCAACTATGCTTGCCATAGGATTCTCCTGATTTTATTTTTCTTTACTCGTCCATTTTCTATGCTTTACAATCTTGACTGACTGTATAGGTCAGAAACTTAGACTCAAATGTGTTCCTAAGCTGGAGCTTTTGTCTCGTGGAGAAATTAAAGTATGGACAACTATCTTTTAAATTACACCTCTCAGCTGGTTTCAGGCCAGCTTAATCTGACTTGCTACATCTCAGTGCTAGTCACAATTTAGCCATTAATAAGGTCAAACTTGGAAACAATTGACTGACTCAGAAATAAAGCTTTGAAAAGAGGGTTAATAAAGATAAAGCCCATTTTCATGCCATCCCAGCAAGTCCAGCTGCCAACATTTCAAACAGCTCTGCTAGGGCCTGACTTCTGCTAATGTCTGCAAGCTCAGGGGAGCACTCCCTGTTTATATCGCTAAATTTTTACAAGCTAACCCAAAGGAATGCCTATACAGTACTCTAGTCATCCTTAAGAGGCTTCTAACAATACACTGAATAAATAAACACTCAGCTGTTACCAAATAACCCAAATCAATCAACCTGGTGGCCATGTAAGTGCAGGACAAGCCCATGCTAAGTATTTGTGCAACATCTCATGCAAAACTGTAAGTGCAATACAAACAGTAATGAAGCTATTTCATGGGCATTAGCACCAGCTTCTAAAAAATGAACCCATTGGACTTTGGGGACATTTTGTTTTCAGATCCACATTTGCACTGGTTTTGTATGAAATTCCAAGCCAGTGAAAACTATCTTTTCTTTTCAGTTTAACTCTGACTCACACCTGTGAGACACTTGTGTCACCAGAGCTGATTCAGATCCACCTGAGTTCAAGCAGGGCGGTTCTTGGGGATCTGAGTACATGCTGCTGACTGGGGAAACCCAAACCTTCCCTCGTGCAGGATCTTCACTTTCTGCACAACCCCTGTTGTTATGCAGCCATATGCAAAGAAACAGGGATTGCTGCTGCTTTCTTCTATATCTGCTCCTACACCTACTTAGGAGGTACTTAGTTAAACTGGTACCTTTCATCCAGACTTAGCTTGTGCTGAGGTTTGATTGTAAGCCTACATGATAGAAATAGCTTCTCTAGCAGTGATTCTGTGGTGTTTCCCTACATCCATGAAGGCTGTACTTTGTCTCTTGAAGTCAGCTGGATAGTCCTTTAACTGATACCTTGCCATCCCCTTGTGTAACGTGAGGTTCATCTTGGTGTCCCACCATGTGTGGATGTGTGGCTTTGCAATGCGCTCTGTTAACTCCGACTGGAGTATGAGCAAAGATGGCTTCTCTCCTAGTCAGTGAGACAGGAAAGAACATTTCACAAACATAAGCTGTCCTGTACTATAATTCAAACCTGCTAATTTTGTTGGACAGAGAAAAAGAAGGAGAGTTTTTTGCCGAGGAAGACATGCTGGCCAATGCTGGGCCAGAGGGATCTGCTGGCTGGAAAGCTTCAGGTGCGACTGGAGCTGCTGGGGCTCAAATTCCCATTCTGGTTTGTGGCACAGTCATTCATTTTGCTGTTGGCCCTGCTGACGCTCCCAGCAGCCTCTGGACCAGAAAAGCCCTTTGTGCTTCTGGCAGGTGAAACAAATACCAATGCATGCGTAAGAGAGGTCACTTTGGATTTCCATACAGACAGGTTTTCCTTTTTTTTTTTTTTCCTTTAATGAGATTTCAGGAGAGGGTGAGGGAAGGTGGCTGATAGAACATTATTATGGAGCTTGTAATTGCTTACACAGCTTTCTAACCTACCTGTATTAACAAAAGCGTGATGGAAGAGAGGCAAGGGGCCGGCTGCTCTCTGGAGCACGGTAGGGAAGGGCAGGGATGCACGCAGGGGTGGAGGAGGGCTTTTCTGACATTGCATGCGTAATCTAATCTAGGCCATAATAATTTCCTACTGGCTCAGCATCAGTCACATCGTTAGCCTAACACTGAAATTAGATCTTGCCTGTCAGTGACATTTGCTTTCCTATCTGGACCATCTCTGTACTGCAGTACTTCCTGGCTCAATTCATGTGGGACCAACAATCCCAGTTATGTCGATCCAGACGTAGCAGAAAGCTTTTACTGAGCACTCCCTGCAGACCAGGGAAACCATCAAAGTGAGTGTTTCAATATGCCATTGCTCTCTTGTGTAAAATAAGAACAACTCCGTGTTACAACTTGGGGTCTTATTCCCTTCCAACTTCCTGCATTGATCACAAACAAACAAACAAACAGCAAATACTGAAAAGATATGTGAAGCATATCCCTTATCTAAACCCATACTATTTCTATATCTATACTATATCTATATCTATATGTGCAGTCCAGCTGAGACAACTGAGCTGGTTGAGGGCCAGATTCATTCAGCTGTTGCTCCTCTTCCTCTGTTAGGCACTAAGAAATAGCAATGCAGTATTTCTGGCCCCTGCATCAGACCTCTGTGCTTTGATCTTATATATTAAACATGGTTTAGCCAGCACATTTCTCAGTTCGGAAGCCTCAAAGTGTTCAGAAGTTGTGGCAAGGAAATGGGAGTTACGCTTTACTCAAATCAGGGCTGCCAGAGCCACCGCACTAACAATGCTGCAAACACTGAAGTTTTCCCTTTTCCCCATGCACCCAAAATGACATGCCATTAAGGCATCCTTGCAATAACCAGCAAGTTCTTCACACTTCTGAAAACTAGAGAAACCTGGACAAGTTCCTGTGTGGGTCACAAATTTCTACTGAGCCTCCTGTGCTTCCCAAAGTGCAAACTTTTTGCCGTACTCCCTACTGATGGTTGCACCTCAGGGTTGGGAGAAGTGATCTGAGCCCCAGTTTGAGTACCCCCTCTTGCCCCAGGAGGGCTGCAGCTCACAGGGTGCTGACTCTGGATCCATGAAGAGGATATGCTTCACTTCTGGCACAGCCAGTCTGATGTCTGTAAATGTATGAGCTGTCACACTGCAGGGGGGGATTCATCTCCTCTTAGCTCCAGACATTTCCAGTGCAGTTGTTTCCACTGGAGCCAGATATTGTGGGCTTATTTCACATTTGATGGAGAGAAATAGGCATTTCTGGGGATTTAGCTCATCCTGAAGCAGATGTTTAAAAAGTGAGATGAACCCTAGAAGTGCTTTCTAAGAGGACTTTATCCTTGAACAGCTTGAGGAACATTAGTCATTGAAAAGATTGAATTTTGGACAAACTCCAAATTCTAGATTACCATTTAAAAATATAACATTTTAGACAAACATTTTAACGTAAGCAAACATTCAATTTAACCTTGTTAGCAAACACAAAATGACTTAATTCACAGTTTTTCAAATACCAGCCGGGTTACCAGTTAGGAACTGCGAACACCATATAGATTATCTTCTCCTGACATCTTGTTGCCTTGCATTTCAGGAGGGCTTAAAAGAGGTAAGACGGGTTCCTTTCTTCACCTCTTACCTAATCACAAAGTCATTTGTGGTCAAGACCATTTTTAAAGGTGTCTGATTAAGGACCTTAGGGTTCAATTCCAAAAGAATTAATTTAAGATCTGGCACTCAGAAAATTCAGTTTTAGTTTAGGTCTTATTTTCCTATGAAGGTTTTAGGATCCTGGCTACTCCATTCCCTCCCATTTTGTATTTTTAACGACTTGCCTGCTTCTTGTTACATTTCCTCTATCCTGTATACAAAGACATCAGTGTGAGATAGCACCAAATATTTTGTGAAAATATAAAAAAACCAAATTCCCACATATGCACATAAAAGGAGGCTTTCCTGATGCGTTTTTTTCATGCAAAAGAGAGGCACTCTACTTTTAAAATAGGTGTTAAACCAGGGGCATGAGTTAAACTCTCAGACCTTCAGGTGGCATAGACACCATAGGTGGTGTAACATTTTACTTTAGCTGGGGATTTACACGCATAATGTAGTTTTATGGCATTTTCCTGCAAATTACAGCAAATTTTCATCATCAAGACATATCAATTTGACTTTTGTTATTTATTTGTTGGAACCTCTTTAAGGGACAGCTGGAGCTAAACTGCTGTGGTCCTGCTAGGGGATACGTATTGATCTGGGCATTCATTTATTGATTATCTACTTTACTGCCAAATAATCCTCTCTGTTTGCTTGTCTTCATCTACTTTAGATTCTGGAAGCAGCCTGGAAATTTCACACACTGCCCATTCCATTAATGGAAAGTATTGATATGCTAATTGTCCAGGAGGTGATCAGACCACCTGGGGACAACATAATCATCTTGCTGTTCTACATGCTGTCTGATTACTTATTTTGAAATCATTAGCTGAAAATATTGACATGTTAGGTAATGAATAAAATGCGCACCAAAGAAACAAAATTACTTTTTGAACTAAAAAAAAAACCCCTGCAAATGCAATGGATTTCTTATGAGTCCCTCCAGAAAACACAAGTACTCAGAAGGTCAAGTATAATAAAATTGTGACCTGAGTGGGTGAGGGTGGGGGGTGAGGAGCTTGCAAACAAGAACTCTGTCTGGCTTTGTAGCTAGAGAACTGTAACTATAGAACTACCTAATTTATACATTTTTACATTTATAAATGTGTAAAATAGAAAGGATACAATTTTTTTGAAAGTGCTTTTATTTTGCAATTGAATCTGCTAGTGTAGCCCCCTGCCGCTCCACAGAGTAGGATTAAAAGGTAAAACAGGCATCAGAACTTTCCACCAGCATTTCTGATTTCGAACTTTGTCCTTTGCATCAGAGTAGCTGGAATTGGGAATTTGCTTGGCTTGAGCAAGGGATGTGGGGATGTGAAATTGTCTAGACAGACTGAGGCAACCACATATGTTGGGGTGTGTGTGTGGGAGTGGGAAAACTGCTCTGAAAATGCTCCAGCTGAAATTTAACATAGCTCAGAGTAAAATGGAGAGAAGGAAAAACAGCTGTGTGCCACCTGAGCAATACAACTCAGGGTGGGATCCTGCATCTTTTGTCTTATCAGGGAAAATGTAGGTGTCACCTGGTAATGCTTGCAAGTTGCCATCACGGTGGGCAGAGTGATGAGCTAAGCCCCTTGCCCTATTGTCAGGCTATGCTCTAGGACATGCTGCTACTGCCGTGGCATTACAGCCTCCTACCATGGCTTTGGCAGTAGGGGAGAGCTCAAAACCAAGTGCACCCCGTTGCGCTAACAGTAGAGCAATCATGCACCACCACTGATACAATTTGTGCTAAGGAAGGGCAGGACAGAACTGAAATCATGAAGCCCAAGGTTATGCCTGTGGCACAAAAAAGAGGAGAAGGATTTTTGCCCCCCACTCCCGCTCAGTCCCAAAATCACAGGCGAAGGGTAGATAGGAGGTAGATGGAGGAAGTCAAGCAGTGATGAGCCAGAAAGAGTGGACGAGGGTCTAAACACACTCTCTGAGCGTGGGGTAGCCTCTTGGAGCACAGCGTGGCAGCCTCTTCACTGCGGGTCAGTAAGAGGGACCTAGGCAGGGGACGTAAAGATTTACTGTGCAATGGAGAACAGTCCCACATTGCCCAGGGTATGGACAAATTGACCTCACAAGCCTTTTCCATCTACAGTTTCTGAGTCCCAAACAGAGAATGCCATTACAGCTGCAGCTCGGGTTAAATGGGAGCTGCGCAGCAGGGGGCTCTTTGCAGATTGTGTGAAGAAAAAAATGCAAATGAATGGGTCAGAGCTTCAGGGCCTTCCCTTTCCATAGCACTAGGACAGAAAAGCCAGCGGCTATTGTAGAGCAAGGAGTTTCTGCGCATTTTCTAACGTGCTGAGCCCACAGCCTGGCAGGAGAGGAGGAAGAGGATTTAACACTTAAGCCACCTTAATTTGTCCTAGGAGAACATCCCAGATTGGGTCCGTCATAACATACTCTTTCTGGATGCTCATTAAAACCCTTTTTGCACACAGCATATAGAGTAGCTCAAATCTGCAGAGCCCAGTCCTAGTATTAACTGTTCGCATGCCTCAGGCAGCTGTGACGAGTGAGCCCCTGGGAGCACAGAGGCAGGCCACAGGGGCTGAGCGGATGCCTGAATCGAAGCCTGGCACTTCTGGAGCTCAAGGAAAGGTGCATTAGTTTGCCCAGGTGCTTCCTGTCACTGCAGGCTCTGGAGCCCACGGTATGCGGGGGATGGGGGAGGCCTGTCTCACTTGCTCTTTAAGCTCCATAGTAGTTCAATTTGCTTTTTTGAGAAAGCTGCCAATGCACATGTCTGAGAACTGTTCCTTACTTTTGATTTGTTCCTTATGTTTTCAGCTGGCATAGTGATGAGAACCACATCAATGCATACAGTTAATAACCCTTTACATGTTAAGATGTTATGAGAGAAGCATACGGGTGATATGAGGGAATCTGAATGCCTATTGACTCCTCCTTTGAAAACTGATCTCAGACTCTGTTTTCTAAAGAGAATAATGTTGCAACAGTCAGGAGAGCTTCAAGCTTGATGCAGAGCTAAAGATAAAAACATTGCAAAGCCATAATGGAGATGAATTCTAATCGATAGATGGATATAGGCTGATATGCTAAGATACCTGTTTAACTTGATAGATGTTAATGATGATGACAAATTTATAAATTTATTTGGATCTACATTTATCATTTTGCTGCAATATATTAAAAATGGGATTATTATTATTATTGAATCCATCAAAAAGCTGTTGCTAAGCACAGCTCCAAATTCCCTGGCTTGCTAAGTGTCAGTTCAGTCATATACAAAATATTGCAATATATTATTACAAATTTTTATCCTTAATTAACACAGTCCTGACTTTTCATCATCATCAATCCGGTCACTGGGCATGACACATATAAATGACTAGAATTAATTTTTTTCAGAGCACTATTTCCAGATTGAAGCCAGCAAATTTAGATTGCATCTAGAGCCATTACTGCATTTTGCTCTTTTGCCTCAAACTAGTGTGAACTCCCTAAAAAATCAACTTCTATCTTATAAGAATGATTGTGAAATTAAATATGAGTTGTATACTGAGCTGGTTAGAAACAAGAAATGAAAAATCTGAGCTTCAGCTTACAACATGCTGAGCACTGGTACCTCCTAGAGAGGTCAGGTTCTCTTGGAGATGCAGATCCTCTGCAATGTACTTATGAATAATCCTTTGTCCCCCAGAGTAAGAACCGGCAGGTCTGCCAATACAAGTTGAAGACACTCCGTTGTTTACAATAACCTAAATAGAGCACTCTTTAGGTTAATAATTGGCACAGATTAGTTTCTGTATAGTAACTGGATATTTCTGTATAATAACTGGATTTTTTTTTGTAGGAAACCCTTTACGTTATTGCTTATCTTTCACCTGGGCATCTCAAAAGAATATGTAACCAAAAAGGGGTTAAGTCAAGTCCCACAATCCTGGTGGCAGGTTTGCATTACAAAGATTAAATGCCTGCCCCTTGGCAGCACAGTAACATGGAGAGAAAACTTTATGCCAAAGCCAAATATCCTCACACCTACTCTTCTACTGTCATCAGACACCCAAACTTTGACACACAGTTTGCTGAAAGAGCACCTGATTTATTCACAGGTTTGCCACAAAGAAATTTCTAAGCAGGACAGAATACAGCTATGATGTGGATAAAGATTGTGTATCTCTTACACCTAATTCGGCACCCACGCAAGACTGTACTCACTCAGGGCATCCCCAACCTCCTTAGTACTTCCATTACATCTGTCCCTACTTCAGCTTCCCTGAAGCCACCTGCCACCTTCCTGTGGAAGAGTGCAACTACGTGAGCCATGTGGACACTACCATCACATGCAGCTTTATTAAATGCTCTTTGATGTCAGGAGATTGGGATGTTTATAAATTAGAGGATTGATGATTTCATTTCAAGATACAGCAGAAGGTAAAGCTGCATTTGGAAATTAAAATCTAGCAGCAAAATCCCACATCTTTTAGATTAGTGAAGGAAGCGCCAGAAACTTTGCCTAGTAGCAATTGTGCTAATACAAATAAGCCTTCTCTGACAAGTTTGGCTCTGAAGAAAATTTCCCTTTCTAGCCCTTAGCTATAGTGCACAAAGCTACAATAAGTAGCTTTCTTGTAATGGATCCTGCCAAGACCACAGGCCAAGCACAGCTCTTCATTAATTCAGCATAATTTACTATGAAGCTAATAGAAGCAAGAAAATAATCTTTTTTTCAGGGTATATTCCTTGTTTGTTCTGATCATCGGCTGGTACCCTGCATTACTGGTAGCTATTCAGAGTCTAGCCACATTCTGAGCTACCTGAAATTACTTATTTATTCTTGCAATATCTTTGTGGTGTAGATGGCCTGTAGTTTCATCAAGAGTCAAAGCATGGGTTGACAAGAGCAACTTGCTCAAGGCCACACAAAGTCTGCAACACAGCTGGGATCACATCTTGCTTCCAGGTACAAGCCAGAAATCCACCCCAGTGATATGAAGGCAGTTCATATCAGGGTAAAGTGAATCAGAGTGCGTATTTTTAACTTGAGGACAGTTACAGATACTCAGACCTCTTGTTTGCTGGCTAATCTAGTCTGAAGTTTGCTAGTGTTCACACATACCCACTCAGAATCGACAGTGCATCTACACGTAAGATAGCTAGAAACAGGATTTAATTAGAATATAGGATAGGCTGTGGTGATCAAACACAGGGCTCAGCTACACTTGGCCAGCCCCTTTCATCCCCTTTTCCCTTTATTTTCCCATGTTTTTTCCTCTTCGATTCACCTCAAACCTTCCCCTCCCCTCCTTTGGTCTTTGCTCTAAACATTGTATAGTTAAGTCTTGCACGTTCCCAAAATGCTGTTCCCATTGCATCCCTTAATGTGTCCTATACCATAGGCAATAAACACCTTTAGTTTGCAAGGCATCTGGGAGACAGATTCTTGGTTGACTTATCTTGGCAGACTTCACACCAGGTAACAAGGTCTAATCAGTCTTCTCTGATGTGCTTGGGAGCAGCCGATGTTGTGTACTCCATTTTCCCTGATGAGGTTACTGAGGTTTCTCTGCCTGTCTTTGTTCTCCCTGCATCTTTGTGTTTACAGGGATTACACTTTTAATCACGTAACCCAACACCCACAAGGTAACGAGGAATCACACTGGACCTTTTATCCTGTGCCGACGAAGAAACTGAGGTGAATAAAATGCTTTTACAGCCTGAGAGCTTCCCACTTAATCTCTTAGCGAACTAGAAAATCTTGTGTTTTGGTAGCTGCCAAGGAGGCACCCATCCGCCTTGCTTTGCCTCTTAACCCCTATTGTTGCATGTAGTCAGGGTGAGTTGGCTGGAGCCCACTGAGTGGTGAGATGGTTCACACTGGGTTGTCACACTGGGAGCCCAGGCAGGAAGAGCAGTGGCTGGGGATCAGTGGCAGGGGGGGGGAGAAAATCCCCCCAGCCACATCCCTTAGGGGTCAGAAACCACTCCTCCATCTCAAGCCCTCTTCTGGAAACTAGTTCCCAAGCTGACTTCCATATGGGAATTAGCTATCAGGGATTAAAATACCATTAAAGAACTAACAGAAGCTAAATCTAGATACTCAAATAAAAGCCTTATTTTAAATAAAAAATTAAATTCATTCTTCCAAATGATGTTAAAACCTTATCAATAAATCTCCTCAAGCTCCTCTGACTATATTAAACATGGGTTGTAAGAATTCTGCTTGAAACAGTATTTTTGTGCAGATTAGCTGAGCAGTTTTAGAAATCATTTGGCAGCTTTTTACTGTTATAAACTGGCTTTAATTCTTAGCTAAAATACCTTCTGCACTAAGCCTTCCTCCTCAGCTATTAAATACATGCTACAAGCTTTTTAGAGAGTTATACTTTATTCTATACACTTGCAGATCTACTTAGGTACTTGACACACACACGGGGGAATACTTTACAACCAAAAGGTACCACTTAATGAACAGGCAGAGATTTTCCCATAAAAGCAGAACGGCTCATGCAGTAATGTGGGTTTCTTCACTCCTGGTCATTATATACTGAAAAATAACATTCCTTAAAACAAGGCCCGCTCCTCCTCCCATTGAAGCCAAGTGGGATCAGGATTGGGCCCCTAGGCTGAAAACACAATTTAAGTTTCCTAAATGCTGGGTTTCAGAGCTTTACAAGGATATTAAATCCCACAGGCTAGCTCTGATTAACTTGCTATAATGAAAATATCTCGTCTTCCAGTTAGGGAATGAAGTTGACAGGAGCATGTGTCAGAACATGGAAAGGGAAGCTTTTTGAGAGCAATATTCCTTATTGCAGAAGGGGCAGAACGAGCATTTATGTGCCTCATGAAGGTAGAGCCTGTCCGCAGGGGTACAGCTCTGACCCAAACTCTTCCAGGCGTCAGTAAAGGGCTCCCGCCTGCTGCTACACGGCAAGTGGTGAGTTTGTTGTATGACATACTAATGCCACCACAACCCTCCACGATTCTCAGAACTGGCTGTAGGTGTCTGATGGGCAACAGGTTTGAGAAAGATGAGGCGGCTCTCAGTGGTTAGGCGTGTTGCCGCGATGCGCTGCGGGCAACTCGCTGGTGGTCGCCAGCAACAACCTCCCAGTGCCATCAGCCAGGCTGAAACGGAGCCGTGCGATCCGCCAGCACGGCACACGACAGCCGTGGAGCAAGGGGCCGGGTCACTGGCACGGTCTGCAGGGCTGTCATGCTCGGCGACAACCCGAGCCGCGCTGCGCGCTCTCCCGAGCAGGAGACCGGAATGATCCTGCGGGGCTCGTGCTCGGCGACAACCCGAGCCGCGCTGCGCGCTCTCCCGAGCAGGAGACCGCAATGATCCTGCGGGGCGCGCTGCCGGCAACGCCCCATTCACCGGCGGGGCCCGCGGGGGGTTTCCCGGGGGG
>NW_008794707.1:683898-696963 GCF_000699145.1 Aptenodytes forsteri
CCCCTTCTCCCTTCCGAGACCTTCCCGGGGCGGAGGAGGAGGCCGTCGCGGGTGCAGTTGACCCGCCGCCGGTGGGCAGGTGGGCTGGGCTGGTGGGGCCGCGGCGGGCTCTGCGCAGGGGTCGGTGCACTCAGGTGAAGCGCTTGGGCCCTACCTGGCTTCACTTGGGGTGGTGAAGGGGGATTTCGTACTTTTTATTCATATTAATCTTTGTAGAAACATGCCCCCCATGGTCGGCATATGTCTGTCAAAGTCGGCGAGTTGATGATGTTTTGTGCAGCTTTGCTGCAGGTGTGAATTATTTCTGCAACATGATCTTAGCAGGCGCTTTTCCAGACAGTGTAAGTAGCCTGGCTGCATGCTGCTGTGTCTGTTTCCGAATCACGCTTTGGCGATGAAGTGATGACACACAGTGGGTAAAACTCAGATTATCAAGTCTTACTTCTTTTTTTCTTTTTTTCGAAGAGTATTTGTTGTCATGAAGAACTGATAAGTTTCACAGCTTCCATGATAAAAGTTTGTTTCAAGTTTGGTGTAGATGGGTAGGAAGGAGAGAAGCGTACTAGGACTTGCACTGTTTTGAAATTATGTAACTCCAAACTTCAGCTGTGACATTCATAAGTTTTGTGTAGGTTTGGGTGTCTTTGCAGAACTATTTCAGCAGTTTCTTTTTTGGAAAGCTTCAGGCAAACCTCAGGTTTGTTTATCTGGATTGCGTTGCTTTCTTCCTTATTAATTTCTATTTTACTACAGTAATGTTGCTGAAATTTCACCTAATTATTCATAGCAAGGTGTTGAATATATTTGCTTGTAATATCACCCTTAGATTAACACAAAGGGTTCCATGCTACAAGATGCTGATCTTTACATACGACGATTTCCCAGCCACCCACACCCCATGTACCTGCTCCACCTTGGCCTTGAGGCAGTGACCAAGAAGACCTGTTTCTCATATGGAATTTAGTACTTCAGCTTTTCGACTGCAAACTGCCATTCTTGCACTACAGTTACCCTGCAGTTATTTAACTAGAGGCTCTGGCTTACTTTGGGGCAGATTCAAAGAGCTTTCTGAAACCTTTTGTTTTAATGTGTTCTGTTTTTATTTTGAAGAATGGGGTCTTTGGGGGTTTGTTTTTTAAATGTTGCTTCCTCTGTATATTTTGGCACCCCTGCAAGCTTCCCACAGGGAGAATTAGTTTGTCTCTGCCCGGCCTTCACTCTGTTTTGAATTTTAGTTCTGCTAACTCCTAAAAATACTATTTTTGCTGTTGAGTCTTTTTTGGGTACAGATGGGGAACCTTGAAACCTTGGGAATCAATTTCAGTTAACAGAAAATAAACACTGTATAGTGTCTCTGTCTAAACAGTTGTTCTGTTAACATGCAGAAGTAACTGTTGACTTGGATTGTGTCAGTGAAGATTTGCAAGGCAAAGTTTGATCTTTTATTTGCATCTTTAGTCTTAATGTTATAGTTGGATCAAATAGTGCTTTTGATCCTGAAAGACCTTATCTGTATGGGAAAGGTTTTATCTTGTTATGATATATAGTGTGAACTTATATTAAACCAGGCTGATTTAATTTCAGTTTGTAATTGCAACTGATAATTGATCAGAAAGAGACTACTGATCTGAAGCTTTAACCTCTGTTCCCCGCACAGGAGCTCCCCATTCCCTTGCTTTCCTTTTCCAGTCCCCGCCTCATATCAAGTCTCATCAAGCTTCAGGCGTGTGCACACACATGCACACCCAGTTTCTTTCATCTCTCCGTGCTCTTGCCAGCATAAGCAGGTCATGCTCAGTTCTGATGCCCTCCTGCTGCCCTGCATATGCCATGGTCTGACCCAGTTCCCAGTGCTTTACTTTGGCTCAGTGTCAGCCCAGGAGTTCCTGGATGTGGGTTAGGTCCTGCAAGGATTCCTGTTACCAGCTTAGACTGTAACAACATTATCGGTTTAAGTTAATATAGAAGAAGGTTTGTTAGTTAGAAAACAGACATCTATGTTTATCTTCTTCCACAGTTTGTATTACTTAAGTAATACAAGCTGAGCTGCACACAGTTACAGTGAGTTTAGGAAAGGATTGCTTCAGAGAATTGCAAGTACATTATAGCTGAATAAACCAATAAAATGTAAACAGTCCCTAAAAGAAAAATGAACTGTCTGTAATCCTGACTACCACTGTGCTGTCTCTTCAAGACAAAATTTTTTTTATTCAAAGAAACCTAAATCTACTGAATACATTTTGAACATAGATTTATGTAATTTTTTCTTCAACCTGTATATCGTCTGTTAAGGAGAGAAATGATGGCAGGAGTCACAAATATTTAGCTTTTCATACTTTTAAAAAGTATGATTACAAAGTGAGCGGAAAAGGAAGATTACTTTTTTTCTGACAACTACAAACCTTCTTGTTTTAGCTGTGAAGTAGGTCTTAAAAATCAGCTGGCTGGAGAGTCAGAATGCAACGCACAGCTGAATTCCAGAGTATGGTCCCCAAGGTATCACAGTTCAGTGTAAGGACCTTTCTGATGTGTAAGTCAAATATATAATGTAGATATTATACCTCTTAAAATATACTCAACTTGCTCTGTATTAAGGGGAGGCTTTTGTGTCTTGTTCCCTCCAGTCTTTTGGTCTAATACTGTTGGAATTGGGACCCTGTCCCACAGACAGCATAAACATGCAGGGTCACACATGTGATTTCATTGCAATTTGCAACTACATCTCAAAAGCTTGGAAAAAAACCAGAACATCCCCAAAATCAAGCAGGGGTAGGAGCTGCTTGAAGAGTAATGTTACCACGTTAATCTGCATTGTGTAATGTCTGCTAGCTTAAAACTTCCACGTGCTTCTAAGGAAATACTATGTATTTCCTTACATGGGTCCTCATTTGTACTGACATTCAGAGGTATTGCTTTTAGTAGAATTTCTTTGCTGAAAACCTCTATCTACTGCATGGGAAGAGCACTGCTGAATACCGTTCTGCTCTACTGCTGTCTAAGTAGAAAGAGCAAGAAAACCACTCTCTTCTTGGAGACTCGTGTCTGTCCTGTGTATACAGTAGATCTATTTCGTATTTTTGATGCAATCCTCTTAAAAACTCTTAAACTGGGTCTAGTGCTCCATAACCAGTGTTTGTGTCTCTCAGTACACAAGCCAGCTGCGGGCTTGTGTAGCATGTCAGTGTGTTAGAGATGGACAAGGATTCTTTTAGTAGCTTTGGCAAGTCAAGAAACTTCCAACTTGGCAAAGTAATAGGAGAAATAGGTGATACACAACAAGCATTGGATATTTGCTGAAGACTTAAGTCTGCCAGCGGTCATGATGAGAGCAGCCAGGAAATACATGCTGGGGAGAATGTTTGGGATTTCTCGCAGGAGCCAGTGCCCACAGACAGGTTCTCTCAGATCAGTTTATGGTTATTGGATGACTGATGTTTGAGGCTATTGTCAGACTTTACTCTTGCAAGTACATTTTTGATGCAGGGATTGAAGTAAGCAGATGATGATTTTGTGGGTTTCATGTAAACTTTAGGGATTTTTGAATAGTATCAGGGAAAAGGACGTGTCCTTGGCTAGACTTCTGTAGGTTCCTGTTGCTCCTTGGGTGTCGGCAGTTGCAGAGCCCAGGAGCTTCCAGCCGTCCCATCCCACTTGGGATAACTTTGCCAGAACAGTACCCTGCAGTTGCCAAGGCCTGTGAGGGTGAAAGCATGATTGCAATGTTGCAGTCACATGTTGTGATAGGAAGTGAAGATTGTTAACTATAAAATGGGTAGTAAAAATGCACCTTTCGTACAAATGTGAAATAATGTTGTAAGCTTACAGTCCTCAGTGCTCTCCCATACACTGGGAGACTAGCAAGCTCCATACTTCTTTGGATGAAAAAATTTCCTGGTGATACTATAATATGTTTATTGTGACAACAGTAACCTGCATCCTACTTCCATTTGTATGCTGATTATCTACCGGGTGAGGAATAAAATGGCTCCCTTTGCTGTAAATCTGGTAGACTGTAACAGGGAGGTGTTGGTTCGTTAGGCAGCAATGATGAAATGAGCTGAGGTTCAAGTATCTCTGTTTCAGGGCAGTAGTGTAGGAAGGCCAATACAAAATTGATTTATTACCTGGGGACAGACTGTGTTTTGTGTTTGGGGTTTTATTTATTTACTTTATTTTTCCAAACTAGTAGATCTTGCCAGAATAGTTTCTGTGATACATCCTGTCCTGTGGTTGCTCTCTCTGTGTAAGCAGAAATTTAGTAATGGAGCAGACCTGAAAAATCTGTAGTGTGAGATTTGCTGTGATAGCAGTGCTCTCCATTTCAGTATTTTGTCTGTTGTGGAAGCTAATGATGAGTTTTACGAATTGGTAGGAAGCCTTGTAGGCTGTCACTGTTCAATTGTCCTACCTGCTGCAGACTGAAGCTGTGGATGTCCTACCTTTGGTAGAAGGCACTCTGGTAAGTATTTAAATTGGCATTTTCAGGGTTTGAACTTGAAAACAGTTTCATTATCAGCAGGTAGGTTTTGAAGATGAGGAGGGAGAAAGATCTTATGTCTCAGTAATTGTTCTTGGGTTTGGGTGTTTTTGTCTTTTCAAGTATTCAAGCAAAACTCTTCTGCTCTGGCAAGATCTCATAACAGGATATGCTAAAATGCAGAATGGAATATTTCAAGTGAAACCAGTTTTAATGATGTATTTTAAGGTATCTCTAAAGTGAAACATTGAATGACAGACTGCCCTTTGCCTGAAATGTAAGTAGATCATGGCTGGAGGTAATTGTATAGTCAGCCATTAGTATAATCAGTTTATCATAAATTTACTGACTGCTGAAGTTAGTATAATGTTTATCATAAATTTACCGACTGCTGAAGAACTTTTGAGGGGGAGCTCATATGTTTTTAAAAAAAACCCCAACACAACAAAGATGAAAATTTAAACAAATAGCTTAAGAAAAACAAACAAAAAAACCTGGCAAACACCCCTGTGGAAAGCACTTAACTAAATAAGTATCTCTGATAATGAAACTTCTAACTTATATGATCAATGGAGGTTTGAATTTGCTGAGAACTGAGTGTGTATCCAGATACTTGCTTATTTGACACGTAGAAACTTGTTAAACTGCAGTTAACAGTTAATTTAAACTGATCA
Source organism: Aptenodytes forsteri (assembly GCF_000699145.1). Classification (NCBI taxonomy): domain Eukaryota; kingdom Metazoa; phylum Chordata; class Aves; order Sphenisciformes; family Spheniscidae; genus Aptenodytes; species Aptenodytes forsteri. The sequence goes on from NW_008794707.1 coordinate 689,050, forward strand.
TGTGTTTGAGCGTGTTTTTCATGTAGCCTCTTGTGCTAGTAAAACTGTCAGATTAAAAGACAGTTTAAGCCAACCTTATGTTGCATGCTGCGTTGGCTATCAGGACAGAAAGTCCTTTTAAGGGAGAAGATGGTGTAATGCTAATTGGTTTTGGTGTGTGTTTGTGTTTCAATTTGCACATGGGGAATGCTGAGGCAGTGAGATTTCTAAATGGAGCCATTGGTCTCTGCTCGTTCTTGTTCTCGGCTGCTTGCACAGACAATCCATGTCTTGATTGCAAAGGAGCTTGTGGAATCAGATACCTAATTTAGTTGCAGCTTATAGAAATATGTTCTCTTTGAAAATTTGAGAGAAATAATAGGTGGTTCCTGTTAGTGTGAGAAATGTGTTGAAGGACTGGGGAATCATGTGGGTGGATAATCAAAAGGGCCCAGATGAAGAAAAACAAAATGGAGGAGCAATTTGCGGGAGGGTGGCTGGTGAGAACTTTCTCCTCTGTGATCCTTAAGCCTTCTTCCTGCCATAGCCTGGACAATTGTGAACTTGGGCACAACAAAACATATCAAGCACAACTGCTTTTTGTGTATGAGTAAATGGTTGTGTAAGTTGCTGTGTCCCACTGTGTGACATGTCATAGTGAACAGGGAGCTGAGGTAATGAGTGGAAGGTGATGTGGCCATGAAACTCGGCTAAAATGATCTCTGTACTGTAAGAACGAGCTTTTAACCTACTGTGGGATCATTTAGGATTAGGGGCTGATGAACTCATAGCAGATCTGGGGAGGTCCCTGATACTGTGTCCTCTTAGCCAGGAGGTTTCAGTTTTAAAATGGATTTAGTATCTCTCAGGCAGTCTGTGAAGCTTGATTTATTAAAGGTTGGGAAGTGTATAAGTTGAATATGGTTAAGGTGTGCTGTTGTGTTATGAAATAGTTTGTTTCAATAGGGCCAAAAATACAATTTTTCAGTTTTTAGTGCTATATTTCGTATTGGTCTTTTTTTTTTTCTTTAGTAGGGATCCTGATTTGTTTTTTTCTTTTAAATTAAAGGAAAATCCCCAAGTGCCACACCTTGCTATGAGTCTCTGGTGTCGGGATGTTACCTTTCATCTACTTAGATTATTATTCCAGATGGCTCCTGGGGAATGTGATGGGGAAGATTCCTGGTTTGGGGTTCTTTTATTGAAGATTTTTCAATGGAAACAAATTACATCAGATGAGGTAGCCTGTGTCGGTCTATTTTGAAACAGATGGGTTTATTGGATGAAAAGTTCAATTTTAAGTAACATTTTCCTTTGGGGATTTACCTCTGTTTTTGATAAAATGCAGTAATGTTACTGCAGCAAGTAGGTTGTGGTCCCATTAAACATTAAGATGTGAATTCTGGCTACGAAGTATTGCTTTGTGCTCAGATTCCTTCATTCCTTGGAGTCCTTTCTCTTGCTTTATATATTTTGCAGAAATTTATCACTTCAGTTGTTAACGAGTCAAATGATGCTTATAGCTCCAGACAGAACGCAGTTGTCAGCCATATCTGTGTCAACTGAAGACTTGTACTCTGCTGGGCAAAGCTGTTCAGGGTTTTAGTGCTGCAGGATCTACTCAAGGTTGTATTACTGATCAGCAGTATGACTTTGGGCAAGATCTGTTTCTTTCCTTACTGTACTCACTTCCCTTTTACCTGTTTAATTGGATTTTTTTGGACACCAACTCTCTTTCTTCCTATCTTTCTTTTATGGTATTAGTGCTACCCTAATTTTAGTCAAGAGCTATATGCTACAAATAACGGGCATATCTTTCTACAGTTCAAAATAGCTCTTTGCCTTGAAGAAATGTTCTGTCTTGCTGGTAGGAGTTGGATGCAAGATAAGTAGATTTTTCTTGATATGATGAATTTTTCTCAAGTATTCCTATTTTTCCTTTCTCTTCTTTTTCTTGTTGTTGTTACAGTAAAGTCATTAAGATTCTTCAAACAGAGGAGTTTTAGGTTTAGAAAAATGTGAAACATGATGTAGACACACACATGGATTTTCATAATTATATCAATTTATTTGGCAAGTTGCACTTTTTCCCCTCCTCTTGTAAGGCAGGGTGAGAGTTGGCAACTTGTAGTACTGTTGCTTGTCCAGAGTACTCTTCACAGGTAACCTGTTGTGCAGTACTGTATTGAACCTGCTAGCCTAGTGGCTGCTTCACAGGGAACATGGTCATTGCCCACACATGGCTACAGAAGGTAACACTTCAAATTGTGTTTTTGAGTTTGGAGGCTGCAAATACAGTCTTGGGACTGGTATTCTGCTGCTATTCTCCTGATACAAGAATAAGTTATGTTAAGGGCTATTAAATGTTTCTGCTGGTCTTTCTATAAGCTTAGCTGAAATTCTGCAGCTAAAAATAGCCATTATTTCTCAGATTGTGAATCCCTTTCTTGTGAAATTCAAACTTCTTTCCCTTTTTTTGCCTGTATCCTTGTTCTCTTGTTCCAAAGCTGCATGCTGATGACTTAGTCTTCACTTGCTTCTTTCCATACCTGATTTGTCTTACCTCCCTCCTCCTTGCATCTCAGTACTCTTTCCTCCTTTTTTTTTTTTGTGCCTCATGACCTCACCTGAAATTGTACCCGTTGGTGCATAGTTCTAGCCATGGATTTCCTCATCATGCCTTTGACTCTGTACTTATAAAAGAAAGAAGCTGGCATGTATGCTTATTATACCTATACCTACATGCTAGGATTGTATGCTTCTGTAGGCCAAAACTGCAGCTAGGAATGGTCGTCTTTCCCTTGCCTCTATCTATTGCAAGTGCTCTGCACCAGTCTGCCGCCTTTCTTTGGCTGCAGGCTGTGTCCCAGTTCATATCGCTATTCTGTAGTGAGTGCCTTTCCTGTACTTTGTGGTCCACTTCATCTTTCTTCTTGATTTGGATCTTAAATTCAATGGAGTATGAAATCACTGATATAGGAAACTTTGATGCATGGGATGATCTTAGGCTGCTGGTCTTGCTCTTCTACCTGTCCTTCCCCCTATCCGTTGCTTAGCTGTGCTGTGTGTTAAGGCCCAGGTTTGGGCTATGTTGAACTCCTGCTGTAGCTGAGTTTGGAAGGTAGTGTTTGGTTAGAGCAGACTGCTTGGGACTTGGTCTCCCTATGTTCCTGGTACAGTTTTACAAGTGAATTGTGCATCTTGAGCAAACTACTCAATTTCTCAGGGATCATTTATGAAGTACAGTTAATATTTACTTGACACGCAGTGTGAGGTGTGCGTGTATAAATGGCTAAATAATTTGTGAATGTGAGCACTGTTAGAGAGATTGATATAAAGTATGCTAGAGCAGCTCCTCATGTTGTTAAATATGCAGAGTAGCTCTACTTTGCTTCACCTGCCAAAGCGCATCAGTTCTTCATGAACAGATAAATTGATAGAGTCAGCACTTACGACCTCCAAAGGAAACACATTGTGGTCAATGAACTTCAAAGGCAAAATAATTCCTCTAACTTGCTAACCAGTCTCCTGTCAACGGCACAAGTTGCTTTTGTGGCTAGGGCCAAAACTATGCAATCTTAAGACCTGGGCAGAACTGCACACTACTAAAACGAATATATGGCTAACTGGAACCTAAAGAGCATGTATTTTGTCTTGAGGAGAATGGCCGTCTACCAGAAGAGTTTGGAGCTCTGATGCTGATCTCGGATGGGTGATCTTGGGGATAGCGGACTAAATCTTCCATGATATGAACAACAGTAAGAAACGTGTCTTATCAAGGACTTGGCATCATGTGAGACAGTCTACAGCTTTGCTTGTTCGGGTAACTGGAAAGACACAATGCAGATGCTGAGATCAAGATCCGCTCAGGCTGGCAGAATGCAAACTGTGTTTGTGAAATCCTGGAGTCTGGAAGAACTGTACTTACTGCTCAATCAGTTTTAAAAGACTAACTCATTAAACTAATTAGGCATATTTCAAAATTGGCTAACAAGCAACAACAGTGTGTTTGTGGTGATTGCTGTCTATTCAAACTCAAAAAAAGGCTTTTTTTCTTTTAAGACAAGCCTTTGAAAGGTGGAGAGGGACAAAAAAATCCATGTGGCTGATGTTAGTCACACCTCTTAATAAAGTGCTGGCTGAATTTCAAATACCTGATTGTGAGTGAAATAAAAGCCTGTATGGAGTTACAGGTTAAGAACTGAAAAAAACCCTCAAAAAAACAAACACACACACACACACACACACCCCCCAAACATTGCGAACTTTTAAATGAACAGATCATTCATTTTACCATGTAACTGAGGTTCTGCATGTTAAACTTGCCCTTTATTAAATCAAATCCTGTTGGAATTCTGATTTACGTTCTCTAAGAAATTTTTGTTTGCTAGCCATTTCTTAAAAGGTGAGATCTACCTCCACTTGTTAGGCATTTTCAATCTTGTGAATGTACTGGCTTTGAATATCAGCAAGCGTGACGGTAAGAGAAGAGTGAAGCCCTGCAATATTTCAGCCTGAGCTCTCAAACAAACCACAAGCATTTGTCCTTTTACAGTCAGATGGAGGGCTTCCCCCTAGATCTGCAAGCAGTATGTGAGTTTCAGGAACCAATTCTTTTTTGCTCCTCTGAAAAGGAGCCACCGTGTTCAATGAACAAATCAGGAGTGTACTTCTGACCAAAGATCAAAATGATCTGACTAGAAACAGAGTACCTGGAAGATAAAAAGGATGTTAATAGTAGAGTTCCTAAGAATATTTATAAACAATATGAATTGGCAGTACCAGTTGTACCCTAAAAATCTTCCATGAGGAGTCTTAGCTTCTAAATTGCAAGTTTGAGGTAGTGTTGTCAGTTTTTTTTTTTCCTATAAGGATTGGTGATAGCGTCACGCTTTTTTGAAACATTTTTTCATTGAAACCTTTCTCTTCCAAAAAAGAGTCCAAAACAGTTTCAGTGACCTTATTTCATACTTGAATTATATGTCCATATGTAGGAGCACAATAGCCATTTTTCTTCCTCCTTCTAGTTTTCATAAAATGTAGAAAAAAATGGTTTACAGCATAATTTCCTATTTGCACTGCATCTTCAAGTGATCTTCTTTTTGAAATACCTGTCCTTTTCAACAACTGAGATACTAGTAGACATTTCATGGAGAACTCCTGATTCAGAGTTCCTGGATGTAGGCTCTTTTGAGGTAACATATAAAAGTGTTTGTCTCTCAGTTATATCAGCAGAGTCCACCCAAAAGTAGCAGGTACTTGATGGTGTTGGTTTGCACAGCTATACTTTTTCATCAGTCTCACTTTTTTAATATAGTATAGAAAGCTTTTGCCATTCTTATGCAAAACTATGCATATTAGTTACAGCAGAAATGCCCAGTGTCTCTTCCTGCAGCAGCTTTGATAACTTTCAAGCTTTCAAAGTTAAAGGCTCTCTACTTATTAATTGCTTCTACATGAGTTAGGCTTTGGTGTCTAATCAGATTGGGTATCCTTAAAATTTCTAATGGCATGCTTGAAAAACTGCCAATGGACTATATAGGTTTTCTGATGAATTGTTTTAATGGAGCTCTGCCTTGCTATTTGGTTAACAGTCTTCAGGGTAGCCTCAGGCTGCTTACTTTCCAATTTCCTTGTGTTATCTGTAGATAAATGTCCACCTTATTGGAGCTTAATGGCCAATTAGCTGAGTCAAATGAAATCTGAAAATACAAAAAGCAGTTCTGATCACTGGCAGGATATTCTTGTCCTAACTGAGGTTGAATCCAGAGTTGCTGGCCTGCTGACTGCCATTGCTCCTTGTAAGTAGTCTCATGGGGAAACTGTGTTCAGCCTGTAGAGCATGGTTTAGCTATTTTTTCCCTGCAGTGTTGGTGCTTCATTTCTTTGCTCATCAACCATTGCAAAATTAGGCAGTCCACTTCTGTGAACAGACTTTCCCATTTAAGAAGCGATCAATGTAACTTCCTTTGGGCCTGTATCGAAGAGACCTGTGTAAGGCCCGTCAGATCCTGTTAAAATTAAACCCACATGACTTACTTAGACTTCTAAAATACCTGGTGGTTATCCCTGGTTTGGACGGGAAGCATGTCTGATATGGGATATCTCAAAGGGGCAGTGACTTTTGGGAAATAGGGCACTCTTTCCACGTTTGCCAGTCTGGCCCTTGAAGGTGGGATGAGTTGGGTGTTTGCAAACATGAGCCTTGCAAGCTACTTTGTGCATCCCTGTAAGAAAACTAACTTGGCACAGATTTAGTAAATATTCTAGTGGTGTTTACTTTGGAAGGACTCTGTTTGACCAGTTGTTTTGGAAAAAATGTGTTATTGAAATACTGCAGTAAATGTTTTGGTTAGAGAACAGTTTGAGTGAACTCTACTGTCAAAACTAAACCCTAGGTGTAAGCAGCTGTACCTAAAGCTAGTCATTGCATGTTTCCAGGGCAAAGTCATTTTGGACACCTGGAAATGTACAGATTCATAATCTGTTTCTAAACAAGCTTCCCAAGTTGTTCCCTTCTCCTCCCACAAATCACACCCCAGCATTAAACAAAAGTAAGGGGTAGGTATGTATGCATGCAAGAGGAAAACAAAAATTGACACCATACCAGGGATTCTTATTGAGCCCCCAGGAGTATAAAGAAGAGGACAGTTAATTTTTGTATCTAAAGTGACTTGAATTTTCTAGGTCTGGGGGATCACTTATCTCTATAGAGTCATTGTATGAACCAAGTCTAGTTGGTAGTTGAACAGGCGGGAGTTTGGGAAGTTGGAGTTTCATCTGTTATAGGGTGGGCCTACCTATATTTTAATCAGAATCAAAACAGTTTATATATTTGGAAAACTGCTGATCAGTATATGTCTTCAGGTACCCATTTCCTCAGCATCTGAACAGCATGGAAACATAAATTATGGATGCTTGCAGCATTCCCATGGGATAGGAAAGCATTAGTAATCATTAACAGATAAGGAAAACTGAAGCCAAGGAAAGCAGAGTAATATGATCATATAAGACATCTGTGGCAGGGCTGAACCCTGTCTCTGGTCTTCTCAAATTCCACCCAGAAAGCTGCCCTTTCTTGAAAGGGATCCTGTCTGCAAGGCTGGACTATGTCGCAAGTACTGACGTTAATCTTCCTCCTCCTGAAGCTTACATTGCCAACATTCCTGTCCAGGAGTGGACTAGGAGTCAGCACACTAGCATTAAAGCATTGTGTTGTTTAACGCAGCATTGCAGTGTTTAACGCCAGTTGGATGACACATGGCTGCCAGTTTGTAAAGCTGAATCTGTGTCTGCCTCAACTCTGGCAACTGCTGTTGATGGTGAAAGCTCTAGGAGTGTGAGAGACTTAACGTTTAAGTGCATGTAGACAGTATATAGGGCTGTACGCTTGGTAAGCTTGATGAAGAATTGGGAAGGGGCAGGATAGATAACACAATGTGCAGTGAATGCTCATGTCCTCCTGTGTCTGTTTGGTTTTTAATAGTACAAATAGATAACGGCATTACTGGAAGGCTCAGGAGTGAAGTACAGTAGGAGTAGACTGAGTTCTCTTTCCTGTATTATTTTTATGCGTTAGTGATAGGAAATGTGCCTGTGTGGTATTACTGACAGCCTTAGGTGGCTGGCAAGTGTTTTAAATCCACGACTGAATTCCTTGGCTTTCTACTGAGTTTATAGTTGAATGTATTTGTGTTTGCAAAAAAGTTGGCTGACTTGGAGACATGCTGTGCACGGACTTAAAGTACCTTGAAATAGTAGGACTTGAAGACCTTTGCTTTCTCAGGGGCAAATTCTGCCACTGAACATATGTTGTAGATCCCATTTTAAAGTGGTTTTTCCCTGGCTCCCATTTTGCTGCCCTTTACTTTGAACACAGCCTCTTCCCCCCCCCCCCCCCCTTTTTGAGGCAGGAGAGGTGGGGGTGTTGGAAAA
>NW_008794707.1:697008-702353 GCF_000699145.1 Aptenodytes forsteri
TCTGACACGCAGCCTCCTCCCCCCCCCCCGCCGCTTTGAGAAGGTAGTAAGATGTGGTTACTGAAATTATTGAATTTTGTACATGGAGCACTTACTGTGCCTCTTTGAAATGGGAATATTTTACACATGGGTAGAGTAGGACACAAATCAAGGTGATGTGTGGTCATGTACAAATAGAACTAAGATAACATCCTAGAGCTGATGGTGATGCTTGGCAGTGCATAACATCAGGCAAATTGTTTGCTGTCTGCCTTGCTTTGTGCCTTACTTAAAATGGAGATACCACTTACCCACCTCAGTTTCTTTAGTTTCATAAATGCTGGTAAGTGCTCAGTTCCCCAAAGTGAGTGTCATCAGTAATTCATTATCACTTAATTGCTGGAGCTGATTTCTGATTGATTTGGTAAGTAGGACACTAGGAAATGGTATGTTTCCCCTGTCAGTTCCACTTCACTGCTTTTGCCAGCGTTTCATGGGGGAGTTGTCCACATGCCTTTTAACTCTTCTTCCATGGATGCTTTGCCCTAGGGCCACAATAAAAGTGGAGGAGCTTACAAGAAGAATGGGGCAAACGGCATCAGATGGGGTTGTGGATTTCTTTTTGCATCAACAGCATGTCCAAGAAAGGCTGAACCGCAGACGGGCTGGAGTTGGAGAGCTCAGCCCTGCAGGTATGACACACTGTCACTGTGTGTCACTTCTGTTTCTCTTGTCCAGATAGAGAGGCTTCTCCTGGACTGCTGTCTTTTCTTCCTGCTGGTGCTCAAAGTGCTTAAAGGTCTGCTACTTTTTGTCTGATGCTGTTGCCTATAAGCTTGGCTGAGAAGGCTGTTTCAGTTGTCCCTTATATATCCCTACTTTGAATCACGTGTGAGCTATTTCTGATGGTTTTCCTTCATAATGGGAATACATAGTTTTGGAGTGGATGACAATTGTAGTTATATTTTGCTTTCTTTATGTGAGGAATGTACTTTAAATCGTACCATCAGAGGTGAGGATTTGGAATTATGCAGGTTCTCCTTCCAGTGTTTCCTGACTGCAAAAGGGCAAATGCCTCCAGTCTCCCAGGGTGCAGTATGGCAGATTTCTTTTCTGGCAGCAGTTTGGACACTAGAGAGTGGAACTTTAAAATAGATGTCCTGGAAAATATGTGGTGCTTATTTTTATTAGCATAGGATAGTCTCTGTTCTATGTAAGATATGAACTAGAATACAAATGAGGAAGCAGTGCAGTATCACAGTCTCTTGCATACCTAGAAATGAGAGGTGGGGAAGGACTGTTGGTTTATCTATATAGTTTATCCCCTAGGGCTACTGTAAGTGTCTCTCATCCACCTTGTTGGATGAAAGTCCAAAGGTAAGTAACAACAGGACTTTAATCATAGTATCTTCTGATTGCTTTCTTATGGTTTGGGACGTTGTCTTTACCTTGCAGAATCTGAACCATTGAACACCTGTGCAGGGTTTGGCAATGAGAAACATTTCCAAAGGCTGTGCTACATCTTAAAAACAGCACACAGTCTGTTGGAGCATGTCCTTCATCTGAGTCTGGTTTGCCAAGGAGGTGTTAGAAGGGAATGTGTTGTATTTTGGGTTTTTGGGCTTTTTTTTTTGTATAGACATACATAGTTTCCAAATGGATTCAGTTCTATCTTAAACACCTATCAAGAATTACTTTGTTACTCTTTTTATACATTTTTGAGGCCGTGTGTCCAGATTCTTCTCTTTAAATGAACTTACATGGATATGTTTCAGTGCGTTGACTCTCTGTTTTAAACTGCTATGAATATAAAAATGAATTGACAGCCCAGTTCTCAGAAATAAGTCCCTTTGTTTTGAGGTGTTCTTATGTCTTTAAACTTCATTGAAATGACAGGGCTGGAAAGAACACCACTGTCGCTAAGCTGCTTTGTGGGATTCCCTAAAGACTACTTCTTTCTTGTTTCAATTTCCAGTTAGCAAACTTCCTTTTAAAAAGTGTTGGTTTCAAAATGAAATTTCAAATGATGACATTTCATTTAAAACTGAAAGAAGTTAATCTTTTCAGCCAGCTGCACTTTGTTCTGTTCACAGTGTCACTCTTACCTCTCTTCAGAGGAAGAGGAAGAAAATAACTGGACACAAAAGATGCTGTTACTTTGAGTGAATAGTTTTCCATGGAGGAGTTGTTAAAACTGAGAGTTTTGACTTGAATTCGTTGTGGCTAGGATATCTTGAGCAGTAATGTACCTGCACAGTATATTCCTGAATCTGTTCTTTAATGTCTCATGGAAAAATTTATTGTAGACTTTTCTAGGCAGCAAATTGAGAAGGGGAAAATAGTAGTTTTAAGCTCCATGTACAATGGCTTAAACCTTCACTTTCCACAAACAAAATGCTTGATTCTGTGCTCCCTTTCACCAGTGAGATTTTAACAGCTTCAGAGGAGCAACTCCAATGTAAAACTGGCACAACAGAAGGAGGAATCGAGACTTGGGCTGGTCTATGGGGAAGGAGTTAATTGGATTTCGGTTTCCAGTGGTGCACTCGAGTTTTGTGCTCTGGTTGGGGGATACGTGGTGGGAAGGAAGCTTATTCTGTCTACACATTTAAAGTTTTACTGTGGTTTTCATCTTGCCATGCAAAATTTTTTGTGCTAAATAAGTGTTTGATCACAAAACATCTGTTAGCATGTGCTTCTTGCTGACAAGGTGCTTCTGAAACACAGAAGATATATTGACATACTGGAAAAGTTGTGGTGTCACCTGTCTCTGGCAGTCGCTGTGAATGACATGACAATCTGCTGTGTCTGAGCCTGATGAGAAATGTCATCCAGGTACCCAAGTCTATTGTGTCAGTATCGTGTGGCCCTTCCTAAAACATGTTGTTTACAGGGTTATCTGAAATATACTGAGAAATTCTTAATGGGCACTCAAATAATGACAGTAATGAAGCTGCAAAGTTACCTTGTTGGTAGAAGTCTCTGTGAGAAAGTCTTCCTGCGTTTGGGATGAACCTTCCTGACTGCTGAAGGATTCTCTGTACCATTGACAGTAGAGTTTTAGAGGAAATAAGAAATTAATTTCCCCAGAGAGGTAATTTCTTTGTAATTGGATTTCTGATTGTATCTTCTTTACAGCTGCCAGCTAGCTGAGAGGACTCATGTTGCCACTGCTGCTTGTTCCTTGTGTGTTGCCCCCTCCTTCTCTTTGGAGTCAGCGTATGGCATGTTATAGATGAGATGCTGATCATGTGAGTAATCTTAGTGACTGTGTAAGTGGAAAGGAAGCAAGAACTTTCATCATCAGCTTAAAGACGTCTGTGTTTGGGATATTGTATCATAGACATGTTCAGGTGTCCTTCTTTGAGTTCCCACATGGAATGGATTAGTGTTATTTGGTGGTGGTAACACTTAACTGAACTTAAGTTTGTGCAGTCATCAGCTGTAGTGCAGTCAATACTTAGAGTATTCCTTTTAAAGTCTTTGGAAATCAAAGAGCTAGTGGACAATTTAAGTGCTGCTGGCTGAGCCCCATATCATCTGCTTTGTTTATGAAACACATGAATATGGTGTAGGACACTTAAAACCTGTGTTGTGTTTACTAAGAACGAAGTTGTTTGGTGCTAGAGTCCTGGGCAAGTTTTAGCATTACATTATATTTTGTGTATCTTAGTTTTCCCTTTATACTTCAGCTGGTTCACAGAGTGTGGGTCAGTGTACATGGTCAAAAGTAATATTATTTTTGTGTTAACTTCCCGAATCAGAAATACCCATATACATAACTTGCAGTGAAGCAACGAGTGCGTAAATATTTCCTTTCTATGTTATAGACTATATTGTGTTTGAATATGTGAAAATTAATTGCATAGGAGGTTAGGAAAATGGGAAAGACCTATAGTAATCACGTTCAGCCTTTTTTTGAGTTATTAAAAAATTTAAGTTAAATGAATTGTATTTGGTAATTGAGCTTCACACCTTTTTCCTTTTTAAAAGGGACTAACCCTTGAACAAAAGAGAAGCCCTGTTGCTTAAGTAGACAGCAAAGACAATTGAAGAGAAGTGCTTTCAATATAATGGACAACTATACAGTTAATTTCTCCTGCAACCAATCCAGTTACTTGGCCATTAACAGTTAAATTATTAATGAAGTATTGCTGAAGGAAGCCACTCCTGACTGTTGGCTATCATCTCTCCTCTATGCTAGTTGCCAGGGTCACAGGAGTCTCGTTCCACGTGAAGCAGTGTGAGATGCAGACAGGCTTTCTTCCAGACTTGAAGTGGAGAATGTGGCTGAGTTGTTGGTGTCTTTCACAAAACTCAGTTTTTCTAGTTCTTGAATGTAAGGAATTTACTTTTACATTACAATGAATGACGAGCAGCTTCTTACATACTGGCAAACGGAGGCCTGTCTGGAATGAATTGGTCTGGGAGGCACTTGCATGGGTCTCTCTGAAAACAGAACAGCCTGATGTGTTGTGTAATATATGAGGTCACAGGTTATCCAGTGACATCACCTGTCTCTCATGATGGTGCTTATCCTATGTCCTAGACAGTATGGCTTATTGTCTTCTGCTAATGTGTGATGTCTTCTGCTAACAGGATGGTATAGCTGTCCTGTTAAATTGCTGTGACAGGGTGTCACTAAGCATTAGTGTTTATAAAGAGGAAAGCGCCCTTTATTGGAAGCATCTTGAAGGATAGTGACATTTTTGTTTATAATAAAAGCAAGATTAAAAAAGGTCCTGAATTCATGGTCTGTATGACCTAAGCGCAGGATTAATCTTCTTGGCCAAAATATTTTTGCCTTTGTAAGAGTGATTTTTGTGCTAAAGTACTGATCTCCATATACTTCCGTAACTTGCCAGTACTGGGAAGTATAAGTGAAGGGAAAATTTAGGGAAGATAATTGTATTAAATGAAAGCCACCTCCTACTTCTCTTGTAGGAGGAAATTCTTTGCCCTTTTTAATTTTTTTTTTTTCATTTTCTTTGCATCTTGTCGGAAGTAGGTGATCTCTTTCTGAAGTGTTTAACTAATTTTCCAAAGTTATAGCAGGGTGTCCTGGTTTCAGCTGGGATAGAGTTAATTTTCTTCCTAGTAGCTGGTACAGTGCTGTGTTCTGGATTTAGTATGAGAATAATGTTGATAACACACTGATGTTTTAATTGTTGCGAAGTAGTGCTTACACTAGTCAAGGACTTTTCAGCTTCCCATGCTCTACAGACTGAGAAGGCTGGAGGTGCACCAGAAGCTGGGAGGGGGCACAGCCAGGACAGCTGACCCCAACTGGCCAAAGGGATATTCCATACCATGTGACATCATGCTCAGTATATAAACTGGGGGAAAGCTGGCTGGGGGGGCCGCTG
>NW_008794707.1:702837-705888 GCF_000699145.1 Aptenodytes forsteri
TTATTATTATTATTATTATTATTATTATTTTATTTCAATTATTAAACTGTTTTTATCTCAACCCACGAGTTTTCCCACTTTTACTCTTCCGATTCTCTCCCCCATCCCACTGGGGGGGGGAGAGTGAGCGAGCAGCTGTGTGGTGCTCAGTTGCTGGCTGAGGCTAAACCAAGACACGGGGTCTATTACCTCACCTGTGAGGTCTGTTTCTCTGATCCTAATGAAGTGGATTCAGGGAAGAGAGAAAACCTCAGCATATGGATGATTGCAGTTTACTGGGCTTTCCGACTGGGAAGGTGGGAGCTGTGAGACTGCAACTCTTTGACAGAAGATCTGAACAGAATGTGTCAGCTTGTCTTTCAAGAAAAGTAAAAATTATTGCAATAGCTGGGAATCAAAATTAAAGAAATGAGCCTATGAAGAATCTTGGGTGCCTTTTTAAGGATCTTTATTGCTCTCAAGTGTTTTCAATTCAGGTTTCCCCAGGAGAAAAAGGAGTTTTGAATGTTAAGCAAGATTCCCATTCTCTTAAATATGGGCCCATGTGTTTAAAGGAAGGCTATGTGTGGCAGCGGCTCCAGTGCTGAGACTGAAAATCTTGGTAAGTCTGGAGTAAGTCTGCCTAGGTACTTTGTTAGAAAACCAAATGAGTGGCAGTCAGTATGGGCTGCAAGTGGGTTGAGACATTGTTTTGTCAAGTAAGAATTAGAGTTATCGTAACAGCAGTGATACACAGACACGATGGCTCATGGAAATGCAAAGGCTGCTTTGCTTGGTTGCTGCTGTTGCACATTTGTGGAGGAGGAGAAACCTTTGCTAGTGCCCATATGTGTTACACTAGCTGTCTATTTTGATGGCAATGGCTGTCAGTCTAACAGTATATATTACCTACCAGAGTGTCCTTAAAAATATCTATTATGTACAGTTTTCATTGTCTTCTGAACTTCTTGTAGTGTGTGGGAAGGACAGAAAGGACGGTGCAAATGTGTGAGTGGTAGTGAGAGCGCCACAGTTAGAGCTAGCCAGTTGCTGCTTTCTTGGGGCTGTAAAAGAAATTTGAACATGGTTGTTAGGGAGAAAATACGTTCAGGTTGTCCTTGTATTCCAAAGATGTCTCTTCTTGTTTGCCTTATCTTACCCAGATTTGATAGCTGCTTGGCAGAAATCTTGGCATTGCTTGGCACTAGCAATTCTCTGCTCATTGATGTGAAAGAAATGCCTGTTGAAACTCAGAAATGCACAGTTTTGAGCTGTGCTGCCTTTGTCATTATCCAGTCAATACAGTCTGATTTTTCTTATTTCTTTCCAGAGATTAGGGGAAAAAATAGACAAGCTTTCATAAAGTGTGGTATCTTTCTTTTAATTCTGATTAATCAAATACAGTCTCTACCAGTAAAAAAGCACGATGTGTGAGACCCACTATGCTAAATTTACACCCTGTAATTTTCAGACATTAGTTACCGCTAAATTGGCAGGGTGACTGGAGCCAAATATACCTGCTTTGCAATTATATCTGCTGGGTTGGTATTTATGGGAATGGCCAACTAGGCCAATGAGACTCAAAATTAAAATTAACCCTTAATGGCAACATACTGAAACTGCTGTTTCATTAGTGTGTTCATCAAGGCTCTCGAGAACGTCCATTATGGGCAGTCTCAGGTGCTACTGCAAGTGATAATGCTTGCTTCCCTAGAACCTTGGAAAAAAATTGACAAATTATGAACTTAGTGCATCATAAGTTTCAGTTTGGGTTTTGTGTGAAAACAAATGTATCCTGCCTTGGAACCAAGTAGATATGCACTTTGAGAATAAAAACTTTATTATTGTATATGTAGAAGCCATGTCTTTTGCCTGGGTATCTTGAGTTCTCTGGGTTACTGAGATATTATGGACTTTTGTTTTTGTTGAAAACTTTCACGAAATTCCTGAGACCTTGTCTGTTCCTTCTGGTCCCCATCTGTGTAACTCTGTAGGTGATTCCCCAGCTCACTGGTTTGCTCTGCAGCTCTCCCAGCATTTGCCAGTTTGGTGCTCTCTGTCTGGATGTGTCTTTGCCCCGGCTTCTTCAGAAAGTACGCTTTGTAGCATACATAAATATGATGGGTGCCAGGAGGAATGTGGTGCTTTCAGAGTTTGTTTAACCAGCAAAGTGAAGCATGGGGTTATAGAAAGGTTTTGGAGATGTCCTGAGTTTTGATTTGGCTCAGGAAGAATTGGATAGGAATTCTTCATCAGGAAGAATACCTGATGAAAAAAATGTTGAGTGAAGCCTTAAAAGACAAAAATGGGTTCGTAGTTAACCAGAAACTTTATTAATTTTTGTTAACTCGGAGTTTGTCCGGAGTTTTACCCATCTGAGTAAAACACATCCAGGTTTGGAAGCTGCAAGTGGCTCAAGTGAGACACCGAAAATATTTGGATTAATTAGGGGTTGAAGTACATAAATGCTTATTCCTTCTTAACTAGAGTGTACTGGGAAGCTTCTCTTCAAGACTTTGTCTAATGGGCACTTTGAGTAGGGTGACATAAATTTTTTTTTTTTCCTTTCGAGGCCGGGATAGACTTCTAAAAAGCAGGTGCTACTTTTCTTTATTGGAAACTGTTCAGAGGATTTTAGGAAATAAATGAAACAGAATTGGAGGAATCAAAGAAGCAGCAAAAAATGGGAAAAGGAAGAAAGCTGGTATACCACAGACTAAATCCTGGACTGTTTCTTGTGTGGCCCTTTCCAGAGACATTGACCACAGTTGCCTCCGCTGCTCCTGGGGAAATATTCATTTTTCTTATGCATGCATCAAAAGTTTTTCTGCTTTTTGCTATATCTTCCCCTGTCTATCTTCATTCCAGTATTCTTCACTCTTCACTGTGCTGTTTAACACAGCAACTGTTGAAAGAGCCAAAATCCAAGATTGCCTATTTTGCAAACAAATTCCTGATTTTACTGCTAGCTCAAAAGCAGTTTGTAATATATGGTGTGCATAGATGGTATCTTGCTGTGGCAGTATTTGCTGGAAAGAATTGGTCGCCAGTGCCTTGCAGAAAGATTGCCCA
>NW_008794707.1:705902-773662 GCF_000699145.1 Aptenodytes forsteri
CACTAGAGCCCCGGCATCGAGAGGGTTTCGGGGGGGGGGGGGGGGCACTACATACTACTGTGTTCCTCTACAATGGAGAAACATCATTGCCTCTTGGCTAGGCTTCTGGTACAATGACTAATTGAAATAGATAAGGTGAGACTAAACTCCTGTGAAAAGAATGAGCCTCTCACATCAATATAATCCCTGCCGTGTATCTGCCAAACAGCATGTTTCCCATTGACAAAATGCAAATGCCGTTTATTTTTCTGTTATTGATTTGCTTACAGAAAGCAGCAGAAATCTAATCCATGCATCAGATACTGAGTCACTTTATCTTCTGTATAAATTTTTATTATTACTGTATAAAGCACATCAAAGAGCTCAGTTTGAGTAGGAGAAAATCACGCTTTAGGTAGGTGGTTATAAAAGCTGTTATTTTTCACTTGAAGTGATTCTTTTCTAGGTCTCTGGTAGTGATTATGGGAAATTCCCAACTTCAAATAAATAACCAGTTGTTGTGTACATCTGTCATTCCTGAGCCCCATCTTCTGCCCCCACTTAACTCTCTTTGAGGCTTGCCTAGTGGAGGACATGTGACCGCAGCTATGGGAAAAGAGCAAATGCACACTGTCTTTTATAAAAGAAACCTCTCAAGTCTAAAGTAATGGCAAAATCTCTTCAAATAGACCTAGGGCATGACATCTGAAGAGGCTTGTGTCCTGTGATGTCTTACTGTTGAATTAGACTAGTGATCTCCAAAATATTGTGAGAGTGGTGTGAGGTCCTGGATGGTCTAAAGGGTGTTGCTGTGGCTGCACCATGGCTTGTCATGCTTTCAGTATAGGGTGGATGAAAATTGGCTGATTATAACCCAACCTGGTAATCCTCTGAAATCAAGGCTCTAGTTTGGCTTGTTATGTTTTTGAACATTTTTTGTTAAAATTGTTTTTTCTAAAGGTGTGTATGTCCATTTCTGCATTATCACTGCAGCTGGAGAGGAATGAGTTGCCTTTCCCCTTGAAGATTCAGGGATGTTCTATGTTCACTTTGCACCATGTTTTGTCACCCAAGTCACGTGGTCTTCATGTATGCCCTCTTTTCAGTCTAACTCTTATCTCTTTGTTGGTTTTGCATTCCTATTTGAAGAGGTTATCATCTATTTCCAGGTAATGCTTCTGTTTAGGAATAGTACCCTGTCTTCACTGGCCGTGTGCTGTCACTTAGTACAGTCACTCTCCTCTTCTTAAACTGTTGCCTTTCCTTGACTCTGATTGTCTTCTGCTAATTCTTCTCCTAACTTTAACTGTTGCTTCAATGTATTGTTTGGAAAAACATTCTTGTTCCTCTTCCAGATTTTTTTAAGAGCCTCAGGAGAAGGGTTTCTGGTCTCCTTGTTTTCTGTTCTTAGGGCAAGACTTCAAAGCAGGAGCTGAGTTGCCTTCCCAGGGTAGGGAAGTCTGCAGTTCTGTCTCTCTCTGTCTAGATTAAAATCATGGTTATCTGTCATCAATCTCCTCAACACTTGGAAATTAGCTCAGTGTTGTTGAGTGAGAGGTTATGAGTTTTTGTTGGTTTTTTTTTCCTTTATTGTTAAGGACATTGTTGATGTTTTGTTTTGTTACTCTGGCCTTTCTTGGACTTGGCCCCTCTGTGGAGCCTCACATCCCAGCTGTGTCTTGCAGGTTCTTTCCGAGGTGTGGCCTTTTCATGTAGTTGCACAGCCCGAGTTCTCCCCTTGTTACCAATACTGCAGCTTACTTTCCCCTCCTGATGTGCTGTACTGACATGCAGTCAGATCCTAAATGCATAAATTACTCTCCTGATATCATCAGGAGGATATCATTATCATAACTTCATCTTGTTTTGCTTTCTCCACCATGCTTACACAGTGAGTTTGCTTTCAGAGCCCTGCATGTTCTGTCTCTAACACCTATCAAATGCTAATTCACCAGTAAGATATCAGTGTGGGATACTATCCTTCACCACCAAATGCTTGCTGGGACACAGCATGGCATGCCTGGTTCTGACACGCAGCTTTCCTTACTGGGGAAGACTTTGATATGCAGCTGCCAAGACAATTATTGCTCTTGAAAACTTTCCTTCGCTGCTTAAAGAAGGAATTGTGGCATAGGTGTTAAGGACAAGCAACTCTATTAGACTAAGTGATGTCTGTTGGAGTTGAAAACGGCAGGAGTGTTTTGGTTTTAGGTTATCTGGTTTAGCCTGAGAAAGGGCTACAGTCCTCGTCTTGCTCTTAATCTAGGGGTGCGTTTCCACAGCAGCATAAGGTGTTTGGGCTGTCCCTCCTTCCAGGGTATGCATGTTCCTCTCCCTCTCTTCTGTGATGGCAGATGCTCTTGAAACTTGGTGGTGTGTTGATTCAGACAGCACTGAGAACTAAAGGCTTTTAAGTTAACTTTTTTAAAGCTTGCTGCCCACCTGTGGTGGAGTTTATTCAACTGGATAATTAGAGGGAAGACAGGAATTTATAGCTGGGGTTGGAGAAAGATGGGGTTATTAGCTCTGATTTAAATCAGTGTAAACTGTTGAGGAGATGTGCCTTTAGCTCATCACAGCTATGTACAAAAAGCAGCTGTGGTTAGTTTGATGTGGTGCTTCTGCCACTGACCAATAATATCATTCTGTACTGTCATCTTATGTATTTGGACTGTAAGGTCTCTGGAGTTGCAGAGGTTTTTTTGTTTGTTTTTTTTTCCTCACTGGTTGAAACCTTCTGCCTACCAGGTAACGATTTCTGTTTATAGGTTTTTTCTGTAATGTGTAGCTCTTGCTTAAACTGCACTCTTTTGCAGAGGTTGATTCTGTGTGTGATCTGTGTGGTGGGACAGAAGACTGCAGAAATACTAAATATTATTATGAGTGCTGAGTGACTAACCATTGGAGAAGGGGCAAGATGATACCTCCTTAGCATCCTGCTGAGGGATGAGATTGGCCTTCTTAGTTACCACTTTTCCCTTCCTCTCCTCCCCTTCCAGGTTTTTGTATTACTGCATATTTAGGCATTGTTTTTGTATGCTGGGATGTAGAGAAGGATAGTGTGTCCAGTATCAGCTACCAACTCCAAAGGACTTCAGTGCTTTTTATGCCTATAAGTTATGGCATACTTCAACCACTGCCATAGTGAAATGTTCCTAGAGCAACTGACATTATAGAAATTTTGGTTTTTTGCAAAGAATTAACACTGACATTTACAGCCTCACAGTTAACTGCTGCCACTCCTTGTGATTACTTATCATTGGAGCACCCTTTAAGTCATCGTTGTATGGCACAACAGAACAGCTTGAAGTAGCACTTGCATTTGGGGAAATAAACTAATAGTGAATTCAGCTGTTTTCTCCAGACAGAACAACTGTGGGATTTTTCTTACATTGGGTGTAAGACCTAAACGAATCTGCCTAGCTAGTAAGGCTGAACATCCCCGAGTTTGCACAGCTAACCATCATCTCTGAAGGCTCCTAAGTACAGCTAATTCAATACATGTTTTTAAGCAAGAAAATGTGGTTAGCAGCCTTTTATGACCTCTTGCATCTGCATAGTGCAAAAAAAGTCCTTGCAGAAACAAGTCTCAAAGAATAATTAAAAAACTTTGATATTTGAAAGTAAATGGTCAGATTCTGTGATTGGGAAACTTAATTGTGCTAGGTAGTTTTTTATTGACATGGAGTATTCTGTGAGGAAACTTAAACCTAGCCCCTTCTGATTGTTAGAAAAACAAACCAAAAAACCCCCAAAGTGCTCATTGTTAAATGGAATTTCTGTTCATCACTTCTTTTTTTGTAGGCTATTCCTTTAAATTTGATTAATTTTGGACATAGAATTCACTTTTGTTCTGGAACTGCAGCTTGCTAGGTATTGGTTGGACAAATATTTCTTTACCAGCTTATCTCAAATGCGTGTCCCTGAACCGAACTGACGGGATCTCTAACTGTTCTGCAGCCATGCTGCAAAATCCCAAATATAACTCCAGTTCAAATTTTGTTGTTCTTTGTTCCTTTTTTTTGCCCTTCCTATCATTTAATTGAATGATACATTCTTCTTTAATCTTGGCTTTCACTTGTACAAGATTTACTGTCTAGTTCTGCCATTTGTCCTTACCGGTTTACACAAGCTTATGATTTATACTGGGTGATGCTGTCGGAAGTATCCTGTTGCCAAGGAAAACGTTAGACAAAGAGGGCTGTGTTTGCTGAGAGAACAAGTAGCTAAAACCTGGGCATAACAGCAGAAAGTAACTATATGCAGATCTGCGTGTAGCAGTTTGGTTTCATCTCACGTGAATATTTAAAGGCCGGATTTATGGTTGACTGATTAGGCCCTGCATTGCGAGAGCATTTTAAAATTTCATGTTCTATTGTGTTTTGCAGACAGAATGTAATTCTCAGGAGCTTGTGAAATAAAGGAAAATTTGTATTGAATCTCTAGGAAAGATCCTCGAATAAACTAAAACTTAGTAGTAGTATTCCTCCCACCTTCAGGGTGTTAATCTGTCGATATGAGACTGTTTCTGTTCTTTTCTCTCTGTCAATAGGCCATTCAAGATTAGTGCTCAGACTTCCTCCTATTGAAGAAAGAAGATAAGATTCAGCTTGGAAATCCATCTCTAGGTGGATGTTGGCCATGAGTACATTTCTCTTACCCCTATCTTATCAGCAGAGTAAGCAGTGAGATGAGACTGGTGGAGGAAGAGTTTCAGCATTAAGAGTTGTTGTAGACAGAGGAATGTAAACATCTCCCTGGCTGTGACTGGTATCATTTAACTTTCCAGTCAACTCCCCCTGCCTGCCCTGATAAAAGATGGATTTGGTTCCTGCGGTCGGTCAGACCAGCAGCCAGAGCTGATGTTGCAACCTGCCACAGTCTTGTTTCTTTAGGAAGTATTTCAGATATCTCTGTTCTAGGTACGCTGATGTTTAAAAGCTGTGAAAATCAAGTGGTTTTTATCTTCCAAAATGATGGCAGGTAGTAATTTCAGCATGGGGTCTACAAATCCAAGATGTTCTGCAATCATGCATGGGGGGGAGTTTGATATAAGGATTTGATATTGATGGTAGTTTGGGATGTGAGAAACAAGACTGAGATTACTTACTCTCTATTTACTCTCTTTACGTCCATGCCCTGTTGAGAATAATTTAGGCTGTGTTTTCAGGGTGAGTAATACCAAATGACCAGATAGTGCAGGCCTGATGCAGACAGCATATCTGTTCAGTTTGGTGAGATGCAGCAGTGTTGTTTGTGGGAGGACAGATGATACTCTATTGATCACAAAGTTTACCAAGGCAAAGTTAGGCCTCCTTCCCTCTTTTAAAAATCCAAGCTTTTAAGGCATAACTGGCAGACTAATCTGAGGTTCTTCACTGTGTTAGGTACTTGTACTTTTATTCATCTGACACACACTATTATGGTATAACTTGATTTACTGTCTCTTCAAAGCATGGTCTGAATCTGTCCAAGAGGAGGATAATATACCTAACTGTATCATAAGGGTGCTGCAGAGAAATCTTTCCTCAAAGGTAGAGAGGCTGAGCAAACCAAGATAAAATACTCTTTTCTGAGATGCTAAAAACAATTATCTTTACAGACACCTACAGAGGACAGTAGTTTGTAATGTGATCTGTGAGGTGACTTAGTGTTGCCCTTTGTTGTAGGGTAGCCGGTGTATAGTGATGAATGTATTACATAGTTCATGAAGAAGTTGGATTCTTTTCTATATACACAGGTTCTGTCTCTTATTAAGAAGTGTGTTGAAAGTTACTGAGTATGGAGGGTATAAAATCAATAGGATTCGCTTTGCTTTTAGCATGTTTGAGTATAGAAATTACATCTTTAGTTTTTTGTTCGTTCTTGCTGTTTTTGCTGCTGCCCCTGTCGAGATTCTCAGTTGCATTTTTTGATGTGTATTTATATAGCTTATCTTTTTGCCACCAGTACTTTC
This sequence comes from Aptenodytes forsteri, assembly GCF_000699145.1. NCBI lineage: Eukaryota > Metazoa > Chordata > Aves > Sphenisciformes > Spheniscidae > Aptenodytes > Aptenodytes forsteri. The sequence continues at coordinate 711,838 of NW_008794707.1, forward strand.
ATGTTCTTCCATCAAATTAAAGCTTGAAATTAAATTTAAAAAGTGTGCATTTGTAGCCAGGAAACATCTGGAAAAGGATTATACATCAGACACTAACCTGGTTGCAAGCAAAGCAAAGTTTCATGCAACAGTGTCTCTCTTGGGAAACAGCACTGTGATACTCTATAAGGGTCTAAGCCAAACTGTTGGCACTAGTTGGGACAGGAGAGCCAGAGCTGTTTCAGAAACGGGCAGGTCTGTCACACAGCCTGTGAAGATGACTATTGTTTTCTGATGCTGAAGCTGAACTTCCAAATAATCTGTCTGAATGTGGGACTGTGCCTTCAGAAGCAGTGCCTTCTACTAAGAAGTGGAAAGGCAAGTGGTTCTGTTAACGTGCTGTTGCTTGGAGTAGAGCTGATAAATTGCTGGGAGTGATTTCAAGGGAGGAATGCCACTGCCCTGTGACTCAAAGCGCTGTATTAAAGGAGGTACCTTCTGAAGACTGCAAGCCACAAGTCAGTGGTCATCACTGACTGCTGTTTGAAAGCCTTAATGGTCTATAAATAACTGTGCTCACTGCCGTACCAAAATCCGAAACATGAGCTTCTCCTGGTGCAGCAGAAACTAAAAGAATCCCCCAAAGTCTGCTGGTCTTACCTTTCTACTTTTCTTTGCTAACTACGCACATTACTTCAAAAAATTGCTAGACAAGTCTACAGGATCTTCAACCGTGCAGCAATCCCTTCTGTTTCTCTCCTCATTCTGCTTACCAAGATGTACTAACATATACCTGGCTTTAAGCTGCCCCGAAGTTAAAATGATTAAGAACCTGACTGTGGAGCTGACGTGGAGACAGTAACTCCTCAGCTTTCCTCTGTCAGAGAGTAGGTTCCCTCTGGACTTGGTGTTTCCGGGGGTCAGCGTGGTGGTGGGGGCTGCTTGCTTTTGTTCAGCTGCGCTGCTGTGGAATATCTTTTTGTGACAGTGTCTTCTGCTCTTTTGGAAGATCAGAAAGATAGTAATAACCTGTGGGTAAGATGAAATGATGAGAAGAGAGTCACTCTTCAATAACCTGAAGATGACAATTGGCAGAATATGTTCTTTGTATTTCAGATTTTTATTCTGGACTGTGTTAACTTTCTGTTTAAGTGCCCGGAGATAATAGCTAAGTTCTTCTGAGAGTATGAGGAACACATAATTAGGGAAAATGTTTCCATTCCAGAGGATGTTAATTATTTGAGGGTTCTGTGTAAGTGCATGCTCTTAATTCATTGCACAGTAATGGTTTTCATAGTTTGCTTAAAATCACTGGGGGGGGGGAGAGGAACTGGAGAGGAGTCTGGGATAAACAAAACAATCCTAAATTTGGAGTATTGATCTTGCTCTAGGGGTTGGGTGGGTGAGTCAGTCTGAGTTGGTCTTCCGCTGTAAGTTATCTTGGGGGATTGAGGGCAAGCAGGATGGGAAAACTGTTCAGTAAAGATAACCATTTACTCATGTGGCCATTATAGTCAAAAGAAAGAAATTGGGGGTCATGTACTGACCTCTTTTGCCATGAGTATCCAGGAGTCTCCACTAACCAAAATTAGGGAGAAAGGTAGCCACGTGATGACTCCATTGCCTTGTGAAGGATCATAAATGTTATTCACCAGGGGATGAAAAGGGCTCAATTCCATCGTTCCTTTGTTCTTGTGTGGAACAGCATATGTGCTTCTTGCAGTTAAATGCTTAAATTCATAAGTGAATGAATCTGACTCAGTCTCGCTGCTGTCACAGTTCAAGCATGATCTCTGTATTTTCCAGGCAGAATGTCAGCTTGGCCTGGTCATCAGGAGACTGGAGTAGTGTGATGGGACACATGAGCTTATTATCTCCTCCTTCATCCCTACCCCCCATTTGATTTCTCTTAGGTACAGCTGTTTGATACAAACACTCCTGTTTGACTCCTGTTGGCAAGTAATTACAAGTATATTGCTAAAGCAGAGACTGGGATCATGAAGTCTAAATTCTGTCCCAAGATCTGTTGTAGGTCTTCTGTGCTATTGTGCATAAATCCTTTAGTCTTTTCTTTTTGTGAAGACAAAAATAATATTGTCCTCAGGGTGGTGTTATAGCAACACATCCCTCAAAGGTATTAAGAATAAGATATATTTACCTCTGCCGCTTCTGTAAGGAAGCGATCTGGTTGGGTACCTTTAGTCTGGATAAGAACAGTGTATAATCTCTATTTGACCTTCTTGCTGGAGAATGCTTCTCTTTCAAGGTGCACCCAGTTCAGTAATCTAAACATGTATTTCTTCCTTCTCTCATCCTCCTCCTTTTTCTGTTTAAACTTGTACTAGTTTGGAGCTGTGTTCAGTCTCTACTGTTAATGGCCCATAGCCTGTTTCTCTTCCACCATGCTAACTGTGCTGAGAGCCCGTAGACCTAGGAGATGTATGTATTTTTGGTGTGTACTCAAGCAGCTGCACTGGAGACAAGCAAATGTAGGGGCTCTAGTGAAATGCCCAGTCCCCCAAATATAGAATCCAGCCACGAAGGCTGTAGGATTAAAGTAAGCCTGTTCACCTCGGCTCACTTCCTGCACATGGTGTTGCAAGGAAAAGGCAAATGGCTGTTTATTAGGGAATGATTTAAAAGATTATATCTAATTCAGGCACTTGCATGGCTACGTGCTGAAATGCAGCCACCTATTATAGGGAATGTGCCAATTGCTTAAACTAACACTGTAGGATATTTAGAAAAATATTCTATTCTATGCATATTGTATTATTTATGGCAGAGATCATGATGTGTTAATTGCTCTGCAGTTCAATAAAGGCAGCTTTTGCTGTGAGTAATTAATGGGTGAAGGATGGGCATCTGATAGTAGCCTGCATTCCCTGCCACTGTAGTTTTTCTATCTAAATTGAAAGAAGCTATCCTTTTTAGTGCTCTAAAAAGGGTTTTCCCATTGACTTTGACTTACCTCAGTAATATCTAGTGTTTAACTGGGAGTAACCATAGGAGTTTCTATTCTTTTGGCTAGGCCTGATCCATTTTGAATCTTGAAAATGCTAGATATCAAATATATCGCATCTCATGGATCATTGTTGGAAAACTGAAGGAGGGGAAGTCAAACAGTGAGCAGTTCCTTGAATAATCACTAATTTACCTCCTGCTTCAGTGAAGAAACATTTTTGAGCACTTGTATTGCAGTGGGGCTGTCAATCTGCCTTTACAAATAACCCTCATAACTTCTAATGTTGCATAAGCAATGTAATCATCTGGCAGTTTAAATGAGTATAGGGGAGGATAGGGATTAAAGCTGTTCAAGGGGATTTAAGTTGTCAGATAATCACTGGCAGGTGTCCTTTACTTGTGACAGGTGGCTTAGGTGTTGTCAGAGGCTTCATGGCAGAGCAAGAGAGAGCTTGTCTTATTCTTTGCTTCCCAAAGGCAGCCTGAATGTGCACTGGGATGCTTTTCTTCTGTTCTGGCAAGGCACCTTTGCAGTACTGCATAGGAAAGCAAATCAAGCTGAAGACTGGCATTTATGGGGATTTATGAGGTACATTTATGAACGTGCAGCTACGAACAACTTTTTGGGTGATATCAAAGGTGTTTATTTAAGAGATGGAAAGTAAACTTAGTCCTCACGTCCTCACTAGTGTACTTTCCTTACGTGTTTGGTGCTGTTAATGGGCAATCTTTTTATGCTCTACATACTTGAATTCAGTATGGGACCTTTTAAAAACTAGTGCCCTGTTTTCATTTTAACAATGGATAAAGCGTAGTAAAGAGGTTGAGTAAGTTTGTTGCCACAGACTCTTTGGGTGGCTGCAGGAGTCCTGACTTTAATGTTCTCTCATAAGCACAAAGCCTTCTGTTTCAGTGCAGTGAGTGTTAAGCCAAGTCTACCTTAATTCTACTGGTGTTACCTTGCTGACAACGTACTTCTATTGCCAGTGAAGTTTATGCATGCATATGTTAAACTGAAGTTTATAGGCAAAGCATAATTTTTGGAGTTTCTTCATGCTCAGCTTTTGAATTCCTCTTCTGGGTGCATCATCTGCATTAGTAGATATCTGTAAAGTAGATGTGGAGTGAGTCAGACGCTTCATGTCAACATAAAGAAGTATGATAAGATACATCTGTCCTTAGCGGCTAAATTTACAGAAGCAACTGGACCTAAGTGTAAGAATTTGTAAATAGTTTTGCAGTCTCTGAGGAATCAAATCTTGTAATATCCTACCAGGCACTTAGCACCACTTATTTGCTATCTTTTAAGATGACGGAGGAAGATCAAAAAGTGTTTGTTCAAGTCTGTGATTATCTCTCACTTTTCTTTAGTTGTGATGTGTTTTGCTGGTGAGCAAATATTGGCAGGTATTGAAAGTATGTCTTTTTGATGCCATCTTGCTGCAAATTCCAGCTACTGACTTGTTCTAGTTTCTCTCCTTTTGTTTTCACAACATAGATTTCAGTAGAGTGAGAACAAATTTCTGATGTGCTGAAATCAAACCTGGTGTGGATTTATACCCGGCAAGGGGATAAGCAGAAAGAATGAATTCATTCAAGTATGGGGCATACTGTGTCTATTGTGTGATAGGAAAGTATCATGAGTATCCCTTCAGCCTCACAGCTACATACCAGCCTGGATCAAAATAATTCTCTTCATGTTTGAAAAACTTTAAGCAGCGATCCATTGAAAATACCCTGTGAAGATCCCAGGATTCCCACAAAAGACACGCCAAAGGTTTGGCAGTGAAGAGTTCATGCTTCATCCTTGGTGATAGATCCTCTTTGCAAAGAGGCTGAAGTTACTGGCGTTGTTCATGAGGGTGCTGAACACACAAGTGTCTTGTATTTCTTCCTCAAAACTTCCTTGGCCAGGGTTACTGCCTACTTTTACTGATTACACTTTCTGATACAGAGGCAGCAGTGTTATCAGTAGTGGTCTGTTCTGTAATGTGCACAGTTCTCTGGAGTGCTTTTAGGTTAAGGGGTTTTTGTGAAAGATATCCTTGACTTGCTTTCATAATACGGTGTGAAGTGCTCAGTATGACTTGTCCTTTTATTTATTTTTCACTGATTCTTTTTCAGTGAGTATTAAATATTTAGATGGTAATGTTTTTGGAAGTGGCTGCTAAAACAGATTGACTTTCCTTACTCTGTCCCCTTCAAAGTGAAACACGAGTCCCTTTTTTTTATTCAGCCCAGATGGTATGCTTCTTAAAGTGAGCAACGTATTGCAGTGACAATGGACTACTTCTTTCCCCTTCTTCCCTTTCTCCTTAACTGAACACATCCGTGTAGCTCATATTTGGGTTGAATTCAAAATTAGTCAAAGAGACTGCAGGGTAAATATGTCAACTATTGGAAAGCCAGCTCTGCCAGATTGAAGGAATTTGCCCCTGCCAGCAGGTGGTATGGCAAGTTGGCTGCACAAAACCTGACATCTGTATGGACCTTGTTAGAAAAATGGACAAGATGATCTAGTTTGGTCCTTTCCATGTCTGTCTTGTGCATGTCTGTAATACTGCTCCTCCTCATGTGCGTGCACAGAGCCCCGAGTCATGCAGTGGGCTGTGCGCTGAGTGCACAGGAACATTGCATTCCTGAGGGTTGGGAGGTGATGACCACACTGAGGATTTCTTTGGGGGTTTTTACATCCGGTAGAGGAGACTTGCAAGGTGAAGGGAGCAAAAGGAGCAATACGATTTAAAATAGTTCCACATGTACAATTGTTTTGACAGTTCTTTATCCACCAATGAGTTTTTTGAAGATGGAGTAATGCACGTAAGAAGTTTCTAGATGCGTTGACTATGACTCTCAAATTGCTGTCTGTAACCTGCAACTCTCTTCTAGCAGCTAATGAAGGTCATGTTTTAAGAGAAATAGCTGTTGCTTTGAAATTGGATTGAGTCAGAGTTCCGTGTTCCCATTTCGCAGCAAAGCTTGCATAGGGCTGTCAGCAAGTAACTTGATCTGCCAGCATCTTTTGTTTCCTGTTTGGTGAAAAGGTTAGTAATATATCCTTGCTTTAGAAGAACATTGAGGATAAATTTATTGTATGACAAAGGAAATCCTATAAACAAACAACTTACTGGGTAACAAATAAAATTTGGTATCTGTTCCTGAAATGTTTCTTCAGTTTAGTAGGGTAGAAGCATAGCATTTATTTAAAGGAGTTGTTAAAAGTAACAGGGACTCAATAGCTTTTTTGGGGGGTTGTTTCTTGGTTTGTGTTTTTTGCTTTTTGCAACTCTAAAAATTTCTTAAATGATTTGGCTTGTCTAAATTTTTTCATTAAAGTGTGGAGATCATGGCTAAAGCTTTTCAGGCAAGATAACAGCAGTAGATTTGACAGGAGCTGAACTTTGATTATTCTGCACAGGAGGTGTTACAGTGCTTGAAATGCATCCAGTTACCATGTTTTCTCAGGAACACCGTGATGCTTAGGGAGGAGAAGACAGTTCTGTAGTTAGGGCAGGTAGCTGTGAGACCTCGTGTTAGTTCTTAGCCAGCAACTTGCCTGAGTCTAGAAGAGGTCTCACTTCAGTGTTGATGGCAGGATTTTTCATTTTGAATAGGTGCAGCTTCCATGTGGAAGTAGAGCAGGTTGGATGAGAGATGTAGGTATGAGGTTAGACAAGAAGGTATCACAGAGCAACAGAGAGAGTTGCCATGAGAATGGCACCTTCTTGATGTTGCTGCCTAAATGTTCTGCCTAGGTGCTTAGGTTCTGAGAGAGCAAAAGCCTCAGTAATTCCTAGTTCTCTTGTCAAGCTTGAAATAACTCCGTTTTACATCAGAGATTTATTCTTGGCCAGGACATTTCAGTTTTGTAATATTTAAGAACTTGTAAATTCTCTCTAATAAAAGTTATGATAACTACCAGGAAAGTCTTCCAGTGGTACCATACTGACCTGAAAGCTGTTTTTTGGGGGGGAGTGTGGAGAAAGGAGTTAGGTTCTGCTGTTGAAGCTCTTGGATGCTTTATAACAAACTTGAGAATATGGCATATTGGCTGTGCCTTTACATTGCAAAGAATACTCAGATATCTCATCTCTTTCATATCCTCACCTGGTGACGGCATGCTGTAGTTTTGTAATACTGTGGTAGGTTTTCTCCAGTTGCAGGCAGAGGTGTTATTAGAGCACTGGGAGTTGTTTGCTAATAGGAGGTCGTGTAATGCTGACAGTTTCACCCTCTGTAGCTGTTTGAGAGTGGTGATTTTGTTTTGATGATTACTTACCAGGTACAGGTCAATGATAAGATTGATCTGAATGTGTTCAATCACTGGTATAAGGAAAAGAAAACAGAACAGAAACAACAACAAAAAACCTCCCTTGCTGGTTGAACATAGAACTGCAGAACTTTGTTAACAGTGATGCTGCAAGGCTGCGCTAGCTCAGGGGTGGTTATTGACAGCACCGTATGTTCAGTGTTTCATGGCAGGACTAGCCAAGGACAAACCATTCACATTGCTGATGTAGATTTAGGGACTCAGGCATGAGGTAGAGTTGGGTACAGCGTTTCCCTGGGAGCTGCTGGGAGCAGTGAAGGCCCTGCCTGAGTGGGTTGGAGCTGAGCTTCTTCCAGTGTGCTCTAGGTTGTAGCCTTTTCCCATTGCAGCATAGAGAGCAAGCCCATTCTTTCTTGATGACAAGAGCAGTGGTGCAGGGAATGAAACTGAGGTTTGAATGAAACTGCTAAAAGCAAAAAGGCATCAAATTGCCAGCTGCATAGCCTGGGCTTGGTTTTTGCTGACTGTCACTTTCTTTCTTTAAGGTGCTACAGCAGGAGAGTTACAGGTGGCTCTGGGTGTGTGGCCAGTGGCTGATTGCCCCATCTGCCTCAGAAGATCTTATTTCCACCTTTTTCTGAGCTACCTTGTCTTTTAACAGCTCAGGACAAATTTCCATTAAGGTATCTGCTCTGTCCTGGCGGATTCTTAAAACGTTCCCAGGAGAGTCAGCCGTTTGCAAGAAATAACATTTGAGAGGAAATACATTGTTTGGGGCAGACATAGGCGTAAAAAACTACGACCCTGAAGCATTCCTATCATGTGTCTTTTGAAACAGTGATGTAAAACTTAGCAGTTTTACCTGTGTCAGGGATGGAGCATTTTGCTATGTTGCAGGGGAGGAAGGGAACCATCTGTGTTTGGCTGATTCAGGAGTTTTTGGAAAGCCTCGTGCTTAGAGGCTTGCCGTTTTGGCAGCTGAGTTCTCCGAAGATGCCTGTACAGCGCAGGTTCCTCCCTGGGACTGCAGGAATGAGCTAGGAAAGGGTCTTCCCTGAAACTGCTGGTCCTGGCAGCTGTGATCTCTGTGCTCTGTGCAGCATCAAAGAGTGAGGCACTTGCTGTGCTGTGTTTATAGTGCTTCTCCTTGCCCCTGGAGCTCAGGCCTTCCCCGGGAGAAGAAGTTGGACTCCAACAGGAGCAGAAAGCAAGCTGGTGTAGGGTGGGCAATGGAGGGAACTGACTGCAGCTCTGCCACTCCTCCAGGGTTCCAAAAATCATGCAATTATCCTCAAAATAGGTAGATGATAGGTAAATGATTAAGCTGTGTGTCAGCTTAATTTGTTCTTCCTGGTTTTGAACCATGAAGATATGCAGCCAGGTGGGGGGGGCATATTTTTGTGACATCTCCACCCTTACATGGGAAGGCTGTGTTTCTGGTTTTTGCCTGGTCAAGTGCACGTTGCCTGGGACTAGTCTGGAACATGACAGAGGAAGACAAGGGGAAGGATATTCTTTCTCTCATCTTCTGCCTTGTCTTGCTGCTTCCCCCCAGCTCGACAACATGACGTGCCATTTTGGTGCTTATTAAAACCATTGTGTGTCATTATCTTCCTTCACAGAAGCTTGTGTTTCTGTGATATCTGCATTCCAAAAACAATGCACAAAGTGGGAAACACAGTAGATTAAAATGACTGACTAGAGCTATGTTTAACCTTGAAGGCAAATCTCTAAGTTTCCCTCTCGCACTGTTCTCTTGATCTCCAGTATCCTGCTACTAAACCCCCTCCACTTGGCAGACTCTTAGTGTGCCAACTGCCTCACTAGCCTGTGGACAGATGTATGCCAGGGGACTATATTAATACCAAGAAGCTCAATTCTAACTTTGATCAACAGCACTATGTTTAAAACTTAATTGAAAACCTCGTATGAATTAGTCAATGTGTTACCTAGTTCCTAGGCCTCGGGTAACAACAACAACAAAATATTCTGCAAGCTAAGTACTAATCTGATAAAAGCATGGAAATATGGAGCTGAGTTCTTGTAGCCTTGTCTGTTTTACTTGTGTTTAGACTGACCCTGTGAAGGAGAGATTTTTTTTTTTTAATGAACTTTGCTTTGACCTGAGGATGCATAGAAGGCTGCAAGTATGTTCCTAGCAAGAAAATAGCAATAAAGAAGTCTGTAAAATGGGGAGTGTGAATGGAGAACAGGTAAAATGATAATTTAGGAAAAAGAAAGTGCTACCAAGTATCGTACTCAGGATACTGATAGGATAATGACAAAACAACCAGGGTCAAGATCCATTTGTCTCATCTTCATTCAACCACTGATAAACAGCTTGCTCAGTGACTGCTTTTGCTGCCTTTTTTAAAATGCCCTGCAAACTCTCCTCTTTTTTGTTTGTTGCAGAGAGCCAACTGTTGCCTGGGAATAACTTCACAAATGAATGCAACATTCCTGGAAACTTCATGTGCAGTAACGGGCGCTGTATCCCAGGGGCCTGGCAGTGTGATGGGCTGCCGGACTGCTTTGATGACAGTGATGAGAAGGAATGCCGTAAGTGACCATTGCCATGACCTTAACATGCTTAATATCACAAGGCTTGGCTAGGCAGTGTTACCGGTGTGTTCTGTAGTGTATATTAGGTAAGTAACAAAGCTACTGCCAATTTCTTTAATTTAGCTATTGTTAGAAAAAATGTACAGCCTTTCTTATTATTTCAGGTCTTTAACGTTCTTTAAATTGTCCAATTTTAATACAGCACTTAGTAGCAGGAACCTAAACCCTTATTCACAGATTGATAAATTGAGACAGACTTGACTTACGATTCTTCCAGTGGAAGAGTGATACTCTGTGATTTTTAGGGATCCTGTGTATGCTGCTTCAGCACAATGGCCTAGTGGTATAAGTTGACCTCCACTACCATCGAGACTAGTTCCTTTCATTTCAAAATTGTTGACTGTATCCTGTTATTCTTGTTCTCTCCTGTCAAAATGTAATTCTTAACCCTTTGAAACTTAATACTAACTTTCTGGAAAACAGACCAAATGAATTGGCTAATAAAGTTTACATCTTTTAATCCTCCCTACAGAACTCCCAGTTTGAGAGAGCTAAAAAAAGTCTGATCTGGTTCTCCTCTGTGATTTCATCTTTTTCTTAGCATTAATTAAGCTTTAGTTAATGTTATTCAGCCGTTAGTTAGCATGAAACTTTCTAGCCTACGTGTTTTACCCAGACAGCAAGATTACGCTGCAGCATAACACTATATAACAACTATAACTCCAGTTGGGAGTGAAAAAACCCTCAAATTTCATGTGATTCTAGAGCGAGTGAGAAATTTCTGCGAAGTTACTGCTTTTCATGTAACAAATGTTGCTCCTTTACATATATACTTTATAGAGGTTTTCATTAAACCGAAGTATAAGAAGCTTACCTTTCCCAGGACACTTCCAAGACATCATTAGCTTCGCTTATGGAGCAGAAGGAAGAAAGAATAGCTTCTTCCAAATTAACTGACTAGAAATACCATGTTTTGTTAAATGATCTTGCTTTTTTAACTTGTTGCCTCTTCTTTAACCCCAGTTATCCATCCCTTTTAAAATAAGGGGGCTTTAATAACTGTGCTGTATAAATATCCATACGTAGTTCTGCTTTAAGCCAGTGAGCTTTTCTCCCTTTCTAAGGCATTAAAAGTATCTGTATAAAATACCTGATGCTTTGCAGTCTTTATAAAGCATCAGGCTTGTGTTGCAACATTGAAGACAGGTTAATTTTTTCTTACTTAGATTTTTAACATCTTAGGAAAGGATGGACGTGTTGTAAGGATTGATGATTGTCATGCATGTCTGTTTAAACCTTAGCAGAATTTATATTAGTGGGAGTTTTGGCAAGAATAAACAATGTCCAAAGTTCAACCCGTACCTTTCAGTGAGATGTTCCTGATGACAAGAGCTGTGTGACTCTCAGGTTCCTCATTACCTGGCTCCTGAATATGCTGCTAGCATGACTTTTGGTGTGCTGTTTCTACTTCTTAAAAGAATCTGAATGATGGCGCTTCTCTGTATTTACAGGATACAAACCAGGAGGTTTTCTGTCTCTTAAGAATGTTGTCGTCCTCTGCCTTGCATGAATTTTGTTTCACTTGGTACAATTAGAAAATCTTAATGAAGATTTTTATTAGCCTTAATGAAGATTTTTCTTAATGAAGGCAGGGCCGGGTATTTACCCATGAATCAGTAACAGGAAAATACGCTTTGTGACTCTGTTAAAAATTTCCTTACCAAAATCAGTTGGATCTAGTGAATTGCAGACAGTAATGAACATAGTAACTAACAATAAAATATAAATAGCTGCAAAATGACAGTTCATAAAAGTTGTTCTTGTCATGACAGACTCAAATAAACCTCACTGATCTAGGTTATGCTGCAACTATGAATTTAAGTTTCTGCAGAATTGTCCTCTGGGTTTTTTATTTAAATACTTCCAGCCCACTTGATTTGTTAACAGTTTTCTGGATGAGCATCCTTTTGATCCTGCCCAAATTAATGGAGATAATTAGACTGTTCTTTCCTCTTCCCATACATCTATCTGCTATCTGATCACTTTCATAAATGTAAAATTAGCATGGAAAGGAGACAACAGGGAGAGCAAGGGATTCATATCCTGTGCTGGCCTGCTGTTAACAGGTCAGATAAGCCAAAACAGAATGGAGATAGTGCTCATTTGAATCTCCAAACAAAAAATTAATATTCATGCAAACAAGGTTCTGTAATGCATCCAGAGAGCTTCAAGCTGCCTGTTCTGCATCTCTATCCTCTCCATTTTAGTAGGCAGCTTTTAACTGTGTGTATGCTGCCATGAGAAGCATGTCTAATGAACCAGCCACTGTGTGTGTGGGATGCTGAATATGCCTGTGTAGCTACAGTCTGTGCACCATGGCAGAGACATGGGGTGTGAGAGGAATCGCTGGGAGAAAGAATTACAGCATTAGTAAGGAGGCTGGGAAAGTTTTGCATTGTTAGTTGTTGGCTTATGACTGCATTGAGGAAGTTGGCTTAGTGTCTCAAGGATGGATGATCCTTCTAACCCAGGAAACATCCCCTTTTGAATTCTGCTAAGCACCTAGCCTTGTTAATAGCTTCGGGGGGATAATTCAGTCATTATGTATGTGAGTATATACATACAGTGTGTGTAGCTAAAAAGGTTTGGTTTGCTCTTTTGATGAATTTTGAAAATGGTCCCATTCTTACGGTGTACTGTTATAGTGTTACCAACTAGTCTTTTACATCAGAAAGTAATAAAAATTTGGATGGGCCTATACAGCCCGTATCTGCTGTTAGAGGAGTTCCTAGTTCAGAGTTAAGGCATTAAAGGCAGCCCTAGCATCTTGTCTGAGAAGGGCAAAGGAAGAAGAAAAATCACTTGTCTCTTTTCCACCTCCAGCTTGTGTCAATCTGTAAAGATAGGCTCCCAGATTACTTTAGGCTGGAAAGAACTCTGGAGGTCATTTGGTCCAGCTGCCTGCTCAGAGCAGGACTAACTTGGATCAGGGTTGCTCAGGGCCTTGTCTGGTCAAATTTTGCACATTTCCAAGGATGGAGAGTCCACAGCCCCACTGGGCACCTGTTCCAGGGTTTGAATATGCCTACTGGGAAAATTTTTTTCCTAGTACACGATCAGTTTCCAGTGATGAGATAGCAGCTGAACCAAACAATTTTTAAAGATGTGCAGTGTGATTAACATTCAGATCCTCTGGCCTTAGTGAGTGGGAGAGGGGAATGTAGGAGCCCAGGAATTGTTCTTCTTGACTGCAGAAACAGCAGCTGAAAAGTAAGAACAGTTGACATTCAAAAATGTATAAGTGTGAGCATCACATCTGGTTGTGTCATTGTACCAGCGTGTGTTGTGTTACTTGTGTCAGGCAACTCTGGGGAGGACAGCCATGCTTGAAAGTGTCATACTAGCATCGCAGGGGTTGGAGCGTGTGTGTATAGATATAGGCATAAAACTTTTTTCTTTAATCACTTTAGGCTAGGCTTTGTTGCCTTACTCCTATCAGAATAGGGCTCTACTTAATAAAACTTACCTTGCAGCAAAATTGGAGTCCTTTGTTTCCTGCTGTGGTGTTGCTTTGCATTAGCTGAGCTGCTGATAGTGAAGACAAAGCCATAGGAGTTGCATTAGCAGCATGAGATGGCTGAGTTCCCAGTGTGTTACTACTCTGAGCCGTGCTTTAAGCTGCTTTGTCTGTGATTCCTCATCGACTAACTAGTTCACATGGAAAGGCTTTAACCTTGCTTTAAAGTGTTTTTGTGTGAATAGGGGTTTGGTTACAGGATTCACTTGGTACTGTGGACTGGTATTTCTGTGAAGACAAGTATGCTGTGTTTTGGCTTGCCCACTGAGGAAGTTTCATGCACATGTGTGTGGTTATGTGCAAAGTATTTCTCTCTCTTTTGGATTGCCTTACAGTTGAACGTGGATGTCCAGCAGTATTTTATCAATTCTGTTGCTGTAGCATCTCATCCTGTCTGTCCCCTTCAAACAGCAAAACTTAAACTCTTGGTCTGGTTCTCATTTTCTGTGGCCAGTGAGTGAAAAGTGCTAGTCTGGGTGTGAGGAGGAAATAAGATGCAAAGCAGAATTACCTGCACCTTGTCCATTCATGTCTTATCTGTTCCCTCTCTTCCTTTTGTCCCTTTTCTGTCCCTGGCTTTGCAGGACCATCTCTGTTAACCATGTCACTTTGCTTGTGGGCTTTTTCTTCATCTCCCACACTTGCCAGAATCCATACCATCTGTCATCTTCCTTGCTTCCTCTGTGCCCTGACCTGTGATCAGTTTAACGCTTCCTGTGCCAGCTGTCTGTATGCTGTTTAGTGCACAGAACACTTCTTGTACTCTTGCCTTCTGTCACGGCGATGTGATGACAGAAAAAATTTTACCCGGTTTTATTTGTGGAGGAGGGTTGAGAAAAGGCGTAAGAGGGATGGAATAAGCTGAGACAGTGACTTCTCATTGTCGTAAATAAGAACTGCTTCTCCTTGAAGCAGAGTATCTCTTTGGCTTTTCCTTCAAGCCACTAATTGAGCTTGAAAAAGAATTAATTGACCATAGCAGTGTAAATGTTTTGTGAGTATTTACAGTTCTCTGTAGTTCGAGTAATCTGCTATCATCAGTGCATCTCCCAAAATGGAGAACCCTTTTGTAGTTCATTCCCCTGGCTCTGCTGGTTCTCATCTGTTGGATTGCTCATCAGCCTGTGTAGTCCAGTATCTGTCATGAAGGTTTCCTTTAAATGTTAGTGGGCTTTTAACTACTACTACTGCTTCTTAGCTGTGTGGATGATTTATAATGGAAGCTGAGGTTCCTCTTCACAAATGCAGAATCTTTACCAACAGGACTTTCCTGTGGAGCTTATAGGTGTTGATTGTGCAGCTACTAAATCCTGCTCTGGTTGCATACTAGGCATATATATACCTGAGGTTAGTGCTTGCACTAGTCAAGGTGGGAGCTGCATGCTGTCAGCCATTCTTTCTCTGTCCGTTACCAGATACGGAAGATCCAAAATGGCACAAAATAGAGAACCTGAATGGAAAGAGCCTAGAAATGTGTGCTTGCATGTTTCAAAACGTTTTGAGGTACATGGATTATCTTTAGTGCTGACCTTATACCTGCCTGCTGTCATATTCCTTTGGGGCCAAGACCTGCATCCTGCTGTTGGAAGGATTCTCTCCTTGAGATTTAAGAGTACACTACTTTTCTTAGTTAAGCTTATAATTTACTCTGTCATCTTTGTTTCCTGTTTCTTTGCTCTTTGTACATCTTTGTATTAGATTATTACAGAAAGAACAATGTGAACACTGAAAATGGCTTTTGTCAGTTAATGAGCAATAGCTAGTGGAGAGATGGCATGTTGCTGCCTTTGTTGCTAACGAGCAGCAGATGGTACAGATTCAGAGCATGGCACATCATCTGTGCTAAGTGCCTGGCATGACAGCAGCCAGAATTAGAGATATACCAAATACCCAGAAGTCTAGATTTTCTTTCATCGCTCCTCTGAGAGCCATTTCTTACATGCCAAGTTTGTGTGTTCAGCTATGAGCAAATAGTGGCACGCAGTGAATACAGTGACTAGCTGAGTTAATCCAAGGGCTAAAGAGCGTAGGCTGTGGGCTAGAAAAAAATCCTACACAAGGATAGCTTGGGGCGGTGTGTTCTTGTGTTAGGAACTTCTCTCTGACATGTTTCTGTTTCCAGTTGCCACTGTTGCTTATTTGACACAAACATAAAGGTAAAGCAGGTTTTTGAGTCAATGGTAAAGGCTGTGTGATTGGAGTGTGTAGATGTCTGAGCAGCAGGGCATCATCCATGCTTGTAAGAATGTGCTGCCACACACTTCTGCACTGGCTAGCAAGAGCTGGCCTCTGTAGGAACATCTGGAACTGCGGTAGTAAAAAGCTAATTTCATCACCAGCAATCCATCACCATCAGACCTTGTTCCGATTGTCCTTCAGACAGAGTCTTTATGAGCAAGTCTTCTCCATGGGGGAGAATGTCTTCATTAAATGAAGTGCTTCATGAAAATGGTCAATTTTAACTAGCATTCCCCAGGCAGGTATTGAAGCCACCTGCCAAGCAGGCTTCTGCTAAAGGCCAGCTTTGTCTCTTGCCTGAGACACGTGCTTGCAGGGGACCCCTTGCAGTCAGAACTGAAGGGTTTCTAATGTCTGCAGTCCTGGGTTGCACTCAGCATGATGTGGTGAGCCAAGCTTTTCTGGAGTCCCACACCAGCAGGCTAACTCTCATAGCCCTGAACACTGTGACTTGTATTTGGGCAATCTGAGAAACCAGTTTAATCCGGGTGTCTAGCAGATCTGGTAAGAGCCTTTCTGTTTCTGTATCAGGGAATTGAAGCCCTTGGAACCCATACTGAAGCCAGGGTCCTGGTGACAAATACCCTAGGAACTCCTAGATCTGGTAGGCTGCATGCTGTAGTGCAAAGATGAAGGCCTGAGAAAAGTTAAATTTTCTTATGTTCAATTCCTTAAAGTGTTTTGGGGGGCTTTTATTAATGTGTGCTGGGAGTGTTTTTGGATCTGTGGTTTTTTTATGGTTGTAACCATGCTTCTGTTGTTGTTTTTGCAAGCATTTTTAACTGTCTTTGGCAGGTTAGTAGAACAATAGTTGAGATAGTGCTGCAATTATTTGTTCACTGCTGATACATTGGCATATTAATCCTTGATTTCATCTTCTCATACGTGTCTCTTAACCATGTTCTTGGTTTTACCCTGTAGAGTTTAAACTGTGTTTATATATAATAAAAATGCCCTATTTTTTCACATTCCGTTCTGTGTCTATCTTTTCAATGTTGGGTATACTTTCAGTTCAGTGTAATCTATCTAAATGCACACAGCGTTTTGTAGTCTCAGAAGACTTTATAAATCTTCTGGTGTCATCAGGAAGGTGGAGTGAGGGGGTGGGAGATGTGGCACAACTCAGCTTGCATCATTCAAAATGTATCTGCACACTTGCTCATACTCTTCGCTGACCCTGCGCTGGTGGGGAATGAGGCTGGATTAGCAATATATATTGTAGTTTGAAAGTACAGCCCATGATAACCATTTTTAGGTTTCCCCAAGGTTTCCTGTACCTTACTGTTTCATCTCCAATTTAAAAACTACCTACCAGACAAATGTTTACTGCTCCCTCTGGTGTTCACTTGCAACAGGTTATACTGCTCAACATGTTCAGGAATGGAGAGTCTGCGGGAAAGTGTTTGTAACAAACAGTTACACACAGTCGTGGATGAGATATAGTCTTTTCACAAGAATGCTAAATGAAACCCACACTCTGCAATTAGTAGTCTGGGTTTCCTAGATTATGTGAAGAATCTTTTCCTGTGCTCTAAAACCTTTCAGTTGGGAAACTGAAACTCACAGAACAAAGGCAGATTGGTTAGGTTTTCATCTTCAGACTGGTACTTCAGGTGCATTTTGACTGACTTAATTACATCCAGTTTCTACAAAAGAGGTAGTTTTTGAAGAACTGTATGTATTAAAAGCTTCACAGCATCAGAGGGGTGGAAATTATTTAAAAAAGAAAAAAGCCTACTGAAACCGAAGTCATGGCTGAGGAAGTTGCTCTGTCATTGGAGAAGCTCTTGAGTGCAAGAACTACACTGCCCGGAGCAGCCTGCAGTAGGAAGGAGGACGATCGAGTGGGGACTGCACTAGCTTCAAACCCATGTCATATGCCTGGAAGCCTCAGATGAGGACTGTCAGACTGCCTTGTCCTCCTGCCCTCTTTGATGTGGGGTAGATTTTGGAAAGCGGCCTTTAGGTTTGTTGCTGTTCACCGCTTTAAAAAAAAAAAAAAAATCATAGTTTGCCCTCGATCAGGAGTGTGCTTTGAGTCTGCTCTACAGGAAGATCACAAGCTGGAATTATATTAAGGCATATTATGTATGCATGCTTTTCCCTTTGTAAGTCCCAAAATTAAAATGGAGGCACAGAAAAAATTTACTAATAAATGGTCATTGCTATCAACCCAAATCTTTCTGGTGACAGTCTGAATTTAGATGTTTGTCCTCGCCTTACCTTATGCTTTGCTGTGAGAGCAGCCAAATTCATGACTTCCACACTGCGAAGAATAAGTAACCAGATCTAGCAGCCACTTTAAAAGGCAGAGATAAAAGGTCTTGTAGAGACAATGAGTTCTGCAATCCTATAAGCTATTTAATGACTGCTTATTATGATAATACAATTACTACAGCTGAAAATATTTTGCTTGGGTTTAGCCACTCAGCAGAGTCAGTCTAATGAATGGCTTTCATGTACAGGAACAAAGGGCACAAAATAACTCCAGCTGCTATCCTTTTAAATACTAGGCTTTAGGCTCAACAAGCAGAGCTCACTGCAATGAAGAATGAGATGCAGCGTTTTGTTAATAAGAAATGTCTGCCCAATTCAGAAGTTAACATTAGTGACCTCTAAGGATTGTCTAAACCAGCTGAGATCTCCTAGAAATACAGCGGTGGGCCAAGACCCTGGGTAGGACTGATCCTACCCATCTGTAAAGAATACTGACTTTGAATTTTTTAATGTATCAGTGGCCCCAAAAAATGATTCTTAAAGCATCAGTTAAAGCCTGGTGTTAACTAAGGCTAATGCTATAGAAGATGAGGGGCAGGGTGATATTTTCAAGAGACGCATTCAGATTCCTGGGATTAAGATCCAGCATTGCATACCTGCAACAATTTTTTGGACTGCCCCATCATGTGTACAGGTGAAGTCATCTCATCTTCTGCATCTGTTGCTGCTAGCCAGGTGCGCTTTTAGTTTTGAGAAGTTTCCAGTGCTGTTTTCTGATAAGTTTGGATTCTGTCTTGCTAGCTAACAGCTTATAGTAGCGTGAGCTAAGTAGCTGTGAAGAGTGTGTTTTATCAAGGCTCACCACATTTTGGAAAAGATAAATAAGCAAGTAATGAATACTTGCAAGTAAGTGATTTAGCAACCTGTCACTTAAAAAAAAAAAAACAAACAAAACTCTACCATCAAAATCACTTTGTCATGTTTGAGGATTTTATCTTATTCTAACACCATCCAAAAGTATTAGAGCTGAGCTTGTACTCTTTGGTTCATCAAATCTATATCTGCTACTTTGGGAAGAGTGGAGTGGCTGTGACATGGCTTATGGTACTCACCAGAGGCTTAGGTGGCTGTGAACTTTGGTCATTGTCTGTGTGCAGTTTTGAGGATGGTGACAAGCCTCTGCTGCAAATGGCTGTGTCCAAAGACAGCTGAATGGTTGATAAAAATAACCAAGCTGGCCATCAAATACCGACTGATTTAATGTGCTCTGTGATCATGAAGGATCATGAAGGAGGAAGGTACAGGCACAAGGAACAAGATAAAAGCACAGAGATAAATATAAAAGCAGTACGTTAAAATAACTGGTATAATTACAGCAACTTGAATACTTTAAAACTCTGCATTCCTGCTAAAATCTATGTGAAATGGTGGAAGTGTGGGGCTTGTGGGTTTTTCTTGAAAGTATGATCTGGGAGTTTAACTCTCCCTATAAACAGGACTAACAGTATACCTTTGTGGTGCCCTACCTTACAGTGCATGTCCATCTAGTGCATTTTAAATGTCTGTGGAGAAAGCACAAGTCTGTAAGAAAACCTGTAAGTAGGGTTTTTTTTTTTTATTGACTACTTATGGCAGGGGGAGTTAATATATGGAAGAAGAAAATCTAACAGCAGGACCAGAACTAAGGAAGAGAGAAGCATTCTACCGGAGCTTGCACCCTGGAAGGATCATGGCAATGAAAAGCTGCAGTCAAAGTAGATTTTGTGTATTTATGTTAATGGAGTAAGCATTGTCATGTGCTAGGATTCCAGGCTGCCAAGTGTTGTGCAAACAACGGTCTTACAAAACTATAAAAACCCAATCTTTAGTGGTCCTGTTCTTATTTATAGTCCAGTAATAATTTGTGTAAAAGGCTAATGAAATTAACACCTTTTTTCTTTTTCTAAATAACTGGAATATATAGCAGAAAGCTAGGAATTCCTCTATAAAAGTAGTTGTATGTATTGCAGTAGTTGTATGTATACCCGTGGAAGACCTCTGGACTTCTATTCACAACTTACGATTGCTGAGTGCTTTTAAGTCTCCTGTTTTTCTTGCTGCTTCCTGTTACCTCCTGGTTGACCTGGACTTCTTGTTGCAGGTAGGTGATGTACATCAGAATTCTTAAGCAAAGCTGAATATTAAACAATGCATGAAATGAGCACCTGCATTAATTGGGAAGATGCTGTAAGTCAGCTGCTGATCTTTTTGTCACTTACTCAGACGGCTCTCAAACTTGGAATATCAAACTGGAATTAACTCTTGTTTTCACTCATGATTAAGCAACCAAATACTTAGTAGTTATAATAAGATTTATAATTAAGTGACCACAGTGAATGTTTCATTTGAAGCTCAATTACAGAAATTTATACATGAGTAAGGGCAAGTGCAATAGCTACTTACATTTGATAGCTTTTTATGCAAGGAGATCAAGAGGGTTTGTGGTGCTCATTATTTAATCCTCTTGATGGTCTCCTCTAGATGGGGGTCAGTACATAGCCTGATTGGAGAGCTTGGAATCAGACAGGTTTAATAGTTGGATAGAATCAGTGGCACAACTGAAATAAAAAGATCAGGTAGCTAGTAGCCGAGGATGGGGGGAAGGGTTTGTAGCCCATCAGGCACACTGATATGTCCTCTGAGGAGGGTTGTCCCTGCTACTGAAGTCCCTTAAGGGTGGCGTTCTGTCCTGCCTGTATGCATCCTGAGTAACTTAACAACTTTGAAGTTGTGCTTAATTTGTATGGTGTAACAGCTGATTTAGAATTTGTCCTTTTGTATGATGTTATTGTTCAGGTTGTTTAGTGAGTATTAACTTCTAAAACACTTCTTTTAGTGAGAAATCGCTTTGCTGAATGTCTGAAAAACAAGCTTTTCGTCTGTGCTCTCTTCTGACCTCTCATCATCTTTGTGATGATTTTGAAGGACTGAAATGTAGACTTCTAGACCATGAAAGATTACTTTAAGGCCTTACTGTCTGGCAAGAAGTAAAGGCCATTGACCCATAGTAGTCCTAACTCTGAAGTACTTTCTCTTTTTCCCCTTTTCAAAGGAAGCAGTTTACTCTTCATGGCAGCAGACTCCATTGGCTTTTTTACTTTAGCATTGTCCTTTCTCTCTTACTGTAAACTGTAGTGTAAATATTGCCCACATAAGTGGGTGATAGTTTACTATGTTGGAGGCAACCTCTGATGTTTCCTATGGGGCTAATTTCACTACTTAAAAAAAAAAAAATTGCTGCCTTTAAAATAAAGTACTTTTTAGTCTCGCTTTCTCTGAGTTTATATTAGCAGTTTACGACTAGCAACTCTTTCACCTGCGTGGTTTTACGGGAAGCAAAGGTAAGAGTGACCCAAGGGCTTTTTGTAGGTGCAATGAATGCTCTGCAGTTGGCTGTGTTCTAGATCAAAACTCATTAAATTTAAATAGCTGTTTTGTCTTGAATTGGAGAACTTCTGGCATAGTAAACTGTTGGGTGGATTTTATACTGGGAATAGTACTCAAGTGCTAGCTTTTTTCTAGATAGGAAAAAGCAAGCAGAGGAAGTGAAACTTCTCCATGTCGTTCTGCAAGACAGCCCTGTTGAAGAGCTCTGTGAGCCAACAAAAGAAGCATTTGCCTTCCGCGCTGAGGCAGCTGAATGACTGCAGGTAGCGGTGGCTTTCCCACTAGGAACTGAACTGAAAATACTGTAGGGTCCAAACTGCAATTAACTAACCCAAAATAACTGTTAGTATTAACTAGGTTAGGGTTTATATCAGTTCCTGGGGTGAAAGGAATCATATCCTGGTGCCATCCTGCTTGTGTTACGTAGTGTTGTAAAATCGATCCTTCTCTTCTTTGTAAATTGAAGTTAAAACCTGTTTATCAAAGAGCAGGGACAAGCTGATACTTGTCTTTACTGAAATGCTGTGCCTTGCCACATGCATCAAGAGAGGCTGGATTTACAGTGCTGCCTGATGTGGCTGTGGCATCTCTCAACATAAATTAGCAACAGCAGAGAAGTTTAAGGTGATTCATTATCAAACTCAGGAAAACACCTGTGGCTCTGCAATAATGCAGCATCTGCACACAACAGTTTCTGTCTGGAGAGTTGCTCTTGTTGCATGCATGTAATCAAGTTTTCATTAGCTGAATAAATCATCATCTGTTGTTGGATTGAGACGTGTGGGTGTGAAGCAACATAAAGTTATTTTGCCTGATTGCTACCTGGAGGGGTTCTAAGGCAACAATTTGAGTTCAAAGATGCTGATGTTGAAATACTGTGTGGTTTACTTCTAGCTGCAGGTTGTCACAAAATGTCTGCTGTTGGATCTGCTACATCCCATTTCCCTCACTCCAGATTGTAAAATAACTGAGTAATATTTCAAAATAGAAATGTTTGTAGAGTTAAAAGGAGGTGTGCTTGTCCTAGTGGCCGCATCACGTGGGCTGCCTGTCGTGTGATATCTTTGCATCTGTTGCATGCAATAAGCAGTGCCTAGTTCACTGTAACTAGGTATGAAATGCTGGAGGTGGGGGCTAGCTGGCTCAACAGTAACAATTCAGTCAAAGTTTCTTCCCTAAAGTTTCATTAGCAAGACTGTGTACTGGCTTCTGTAAGAGAAACTCAACCTGTTACAAATGTATAATGTCTTCTCTTTAAGCATTATGTCATTATTGTGGGGCACAGCTCTACAATTTTACTGTGATATCTAAACAGTAGGTTAGTATCTACTTACAGTTACATATGACAAATTCTTTTCCAAGAAGTTGGGCCATGCCATCTTGTCTTGGTTATATTCCTCAAATCTGTAGTACACAACTGCACTTTACTTGCTGATAATTAGAGAAGACATTTGATGTCTTTGCTGTTCTATCTATGGAAAGAAAAATCACCTGCCCATCACAGAAGATCTGTTGTAACCTTCTATTCTGGTTTTAAGTCCTTGCAGCCAAGTCAGGAGTGTCAGAATTGCTTTTATACAAGGGGTATCTATATACAGTATAAGGTTTTACACAATATATGCTAAATCTGATTTTTTTTCCCCTGCTGTTGTTCATCTCTGCTGAGAAATAATAAAATGGATTACACTTTTTGAAAAATAGTGCTGTTTCACACTTGGTACCCTAAAGACAGCAAAATGTTTTTCTGGTAATGCTGTAGAGCCATGCCTGCAAACTGTCACATCTTCAGTGGAATGTACAACCAGTCCTGATGGGAATTTACTTTTTTTTTTTAGACCCTTAAAAGAAGGGGGTGGGAGGATTGGTTTCTGTGTAGCATAAGGAGTGACTTCACACACTCGCACATACAACTGCCAAAATAGTTTTCTTGAACTTAAGCAAACCAACCTGGAGGGAACATTTGGCAAGCTTACACTGTGGCCAGCAGTTCTCTGCCACCATCTTCACCACTTACTTCACATTTAAATTTTAAGAGATGAGAAGAATATTTTAGTGAAGAGCAATTTCTTCCCATGGCTAATAGAGTCAGAGGAGGCTCCTCCAGTGCATGGTGGTTCACCGACACCTCTTTCTAAATACCATGGCAATTCCCTTTTGTGTAATGTAAATACAGATTCATGTTAATGTTTCAGTCCGGGATTGCTTCTGCCATGACTAGGTAACAAATGAAGAGTGGAACTGGAGTGAATCGATCCTTTTCTGCCATAGGTTCACAAATTGGTTGAATGTCAGTTTATTTGGGGTGGTTTTTGTACTTGCTGTTGTCGTGGTTTAATCTCGGTCGGCAGCTAAGCACCACGCAGCCGCTCGCTCACTCCCCCCCACCCGGTGGGATGGGGGAGAGAATTGGAAGAGCACAAGTGAGAAAAACTCGTGGGTTGAGATAAAAACGGTTTAATAATTGAAATAAAATGATAATAATAATAATAATATGATAATAATGATAATACACAAAGCACGTGATGCACAGTACAATTGCTCACCACCTGCTGACCGATGCCCAGCCAGTCCCCAAGCAGCGGCCCCCCCGGCCAGCTTTCCCCAGTTTATGTACTGAGCATGACGTCACATGGTATGGAATGTCCCTTTGGCCAGTTTGGCTGTGCCCCCTCCCAGCTTCTGGTGCACCTCCAGCCTTCTCAGTTGGTAGAGCATGGGAAGCTGAAAAGTCCTTGGCTAGTATAAGCATTATCTAGCAACAACTAAAACATCGGTGTGTTATCAACTTTGTTCTCATCCTAAAACCAAAACACTGTACCAGCTACTAGAAAGGAAATTAACTCTATCCCTGCCGAAACCAGGACAGCTGTATTTCTGCAATTCAATCCAGACTGGATCTGCTATTTGAGCAGCCTTTCTTTAGACACAGTTTTGTAAGTTGCTGTGTGATTTCTTGCTGTATTTCAAGTGTGTCCGTCAGTCGTTATCCCTTCCCCTCCAACGTGGGGTCTCTCAGTTTCTCAGATTCTGGAGACCTGGGCTCAGGAAGACTTGCCAGTTCCTTTAAAAACAACCAACTTCTCTCTTCCCTTTCCTTTAGCCGGTTATAACACTGAGGCTAAA
This sequence comes from Aptenodytes forsteri, assembly GCF_000699145.1. NCBI lineage: Eukaryota > Metazoa > Chordata > Aves > Sphenisciformes > Spheniscidae > Aptenodytes > Aptenodytes forsteri. The sequence continues at coordinate 736,194 of NW_008794707.1, forward strand.
TAAGGTCTGATGATCCACACGCATCTGTCCTTTTTCACTTCTCTCTTGTCATTTCCTGATATCCTGGTAATTTTTTATTACCCTGAGCCCGTTTCAGCCAAGTGTAACAGAAGGATATAGATTGCAAAGATAATGCTGTCCTTGAAAGCTTTTATTAAGGCTGAAGTCACTGAAGGAGCCAAATTGGTAGCTGCTGTCAAATAAACGTAAAGATCTGCCTGAAAACTTGAGACCTGTGCAGTAGAAGATGTAATGGTGAGCAAAGGAGAAGAAAACCTTTTTCGTACCAGTCATGTAATGGGAGTAGGAATTGCAGGAATGCTGTGAATAGTGCAGCACATGACTTGAACCTGCTACAGGCAGTCGTGATCCTGGTATACATATCTGTTGCTTGTGAGGGTGCTGAAGACCTGAAGAAAATGGATAGCCCCTTCATATTAAGGGTATCTCCAGAGATCATTGCAGAATGGGAAGGTGCGTTTCTGCTCAGGAAGAAATGATTGTGCTTTCCATAGAACTTTATGAGCAATGACCAAACAACACTTGCTTGAAAACCTCAGGAAAACTGTGCCAGAGGACAAGAAGGATGTCAAATTGAAAATAAAGCAGAAATTCCCCAGTGGAGTTCTCCAGAGTCGGCGGACATGGCTTGGACTAAGCCATTACTGGTTTTTCATTTTTTTCCTGCATTTATGCACAGCATATGAGAAATGCATTTTGTGTCTGGAATTGGAACTTGGAAAACTGAGTTCTGTTTATGAGTGAGACTTGTCTAGTAAATGGCTAGCTGTGTGACTAGTGAATCACTAAGGCGTTTGAAATGCTCTTTTCTTGGGGTGTCTAATGTAAATGAAAGTTTGAATTTGGATTGGTTTGTGTATATATCATGCCTGTTGCAAATATGGAAAACTGCATTTGGGTTTTGTTTGTTGTTTTTTCCTTCCCTTGAGTTTAAAAAAAATAAAAACCAGTGGACTATGTAAAAGGGAAACTTAGAGATAATTTGAAGGTGTTTAGTTTCTTGTTTGTTTTTGGTCTGTGGTTACTAGTATGTGCTCTTTTGAGAAACAGTTATTCTAAAACAGAATTTTCTTGTTCTCTGGCTGCTGTTTCAAGAGGAGGAGGAGGAGATAGGAAAAGGTCTGGGGAGAAAATGTTGAACTAAATGGTATATAGCTATTTAAGTAATACTTCCATTAAATCATTGTCCTGAATGGTTTCTCCCTCTTTTTGATGGAGTATCAGGATACTTTGGACAGAAGAGTGCATCAGAAATAGTGTGGCCAGCAGGAGTAGAGAAGTGATCGTGCCCCTGTACTCAGCACTGGTGAGGCCGCACCTCGAATACTGTGTTCAGTTTTGGGCCCCTCACTACAAGAAGGACGTTGAGGTGCTGGAGCGTATCCAGAGAAGGGCAACGAGGCTGGTGAGGGGTCTGGAGAACAAGTCTTATGAGGAGCGGCTGAGGGAACTGGGGTTGTTTAGCCTGGAGAAAAGGAGGCTGAGGGGAGACCTCATCGCTCTCTACAACCACCTGAAAGGAGGTTGTAGCAAGGTGGGTGTTGGTCTCTTTTCCCAAGTAACTAGTGATAGGACCAGAGAAATGGCCTCAAGTTGCGCCAGGGGAGGTTTAGATTGGATGTAAGGAAAAATTTCTTTACTGAAAGAGTGGTTAAACATTGGAACAGGCTGCCCAGGGAAGTGGTTGAGTCCCCATCCCTGGAAGTATTTAAAAGATGTGTAGATGAGGTGCTTAGGGACATGGTTTAGTGGGCATGGTGGTGTTGGGTTGATGGTTGGACTCGATGATCTTAGAGGTCTTTTCCAACCTTAATGATTCTATGATTTACCAGAAACTTGACTCTGTTCCTGGTCATTCCAGCACCTTTTTCCTCCAGATGTGGTCAAACATTAAAAATTGCTTATGGCTTTACTGCAGTAGCTCAAGGTAGTGCACCAGATGTGCTTTGGGCCTTCTTGCCTTAGCGGCCAGGACAGCTGACGTTGCTGTGATGTGTGTCCGTCATACCTGAAACAGAGCTCCTGCAGCATTCACCACCGCTTGTAGCTCTGGTCAGGAAAATGCAGGCACATGACTTCTGCTCTTCAGAGGACCGGAGGCTCAGGTTTTATGATTCTCAGTCTGAAGTCTGTCTGGAAGAGTAAGGCTGTAAGAGTAAGAGATGGTCCATATTAGAAATTTCAGAAGTAAATAATTTTGAAGCCTTAATTTGGCAGCATTTTCAGAGATGGCAAAGGGTATCTCTGAATATGATTTGCCAGAAAGTTGATAGTCTCTGAATTCAGACCCCAAATGACTGAAGTAAACCCGCTTGAAGAAATGGGATCCAGTAAATGTTAACAGGGGCAAAACCACAGTTGCTTCCCCCTTTTCTTACTTCTTCTCCATCTCCTTTTCTTGGAACTGTTTTGGCTCAAAATACATCTCTAAAAAAGGAAGCTGTCCAGAGGCAGTCATTTGGTCTGGGCAATGTAAATGCACTGCATGGTTTTGAAAAGATGTTAGCTTTTAGAAAAAGAAAAACAACAACAAAAACATAATGTGTGAAGCATTGGGCACCTCTTCACATATGTGTGTTATTACCACACGCTCCTAGCAGCAGCTTGGCTGGCTGGTTAATGTGCTGAATGCTAATACAGACTGCTTGCGTTGGTGACAGTCTGGGAATCTGTTGCTGAGGTGTTTGTTTTGCTGCTTTTGTTTAAAGACTGGGGGTATGGTACTGCCTCAAACCTTGTGGTTACTGAATTATTTAGCTGAGATCAGTCTGCCTCAGAACTCTTAACACAGAAGTTGCTCTTTGAAGTTGTGTGAAGAATTGCAGGGGCTCAGATGTCTTGGCTGAGGGTTTTCATCGCTGGTGGTGTTAAGCATGGCAGCTACTTCAAGGTAATTTATCACCTGTTTTTCTACAAAGTAATGGTTCACTTTTCTCCCAAGTGGACCTTGGATGCTCTTCAGAAAAAGTGGTGGTTGAATATGTGAAATTCAGTGATACATCCTATTTTACGCTTCATAATTCCAGTGAAAACTACTGGTTAATAAAGAAAAACATGCAAGAGAGGAACTGCAGGAATTTGCTTTTGGAGGACACTAAACCAAGTGAGGGTTACTGTAGCTGTGGTTTAAAACAGTTTATATGCACTCTGCTGAGTGATAGAAGAAGGCTTTGCTACAGCTGCACTTAGTTTTTAACCCTGGAAGAGAGGATTCCTTCCAAATTAATGCTGAAGCTGTTTGTCCCTATTGGATATACTTTTTTTTGTCTGTACTCCGGTTGTCCCTGACCTTGTCCTGGCCTTATAAAACTGCACAGGTTGACGTATTGATGTGCCATATGGCTACATAAAAAGACTGCCTGTTGCTGTGATCTCCAGATCTGTCACATCTCAAAACCTGGGAGTTGTAAACTCATCTTGTAGATTTGGTGTAGGAATAGGAAACAGTTACTCAAAAGGCCCGCAAGTTATGGAGCTGGCTTCTTTTCTAGTGTTCTCCCATCAATGGTCTGTGCATGGTATTACCGCATGTTCGCATTGCTCCATACATACCTTCCTGCAGTTACCAGCATGCTCTTCTGCAGTGACTGGCTTTGCTTTAGAGTGGACTTTCTGAAGAGTTCAGCATCCTGTGATGTGGTCCATCATGTCATGTGCTAATTTGAAAAAGCAAAAGGGAGAAAAAAATTCTAACCATTTAATCTCATTAAATTATTTTTGACTTTGGGAGTTGCTTTATTCTAGGCTGGTGATACGACAAGACTTAACTGCTGCTTGCCTTGAGCATCGTGGTGGAAGCATCTGCATCACTAGCTGAGGGCAGCGTTCTCTTCTTGCTGTTAAGAGTTGCTGTGCAGTGAAGTAAAAAATGTGAAGTACTTGAGATCATAATTAGATTCTGTAATCATTTGTTAAACATATTTTGATGCTATTGTTAGTATTTAGTGTTATATGAATAGCTGTGCTGGTACTATGAAATAGATGTAGTTTCTGTCCTGAGGAACTGTATAATGGATGATGGAGAGAAGTACAGCAAGAGATGCAATTCATATAACTCGTGTTCCTTTTGCACCCAATTTTATATAAATCGTGCTGAATAAAGGCAGTGTTAATTATAGCATTTTCTTTTTTGAGTCCGATTTTTGCAGCCTGAAGAATACTTCAATGAAGGTCTCTTGTGTTTCTTATTCTCACAAAGACACTAACTCGCTTGATATCTCTGTATCCCTCTTTTCCTTCTCCAGATGTTTCCTTACTCTTTGTACACCTGTCTTTGCCCAAGTTTGCGTCCAGATCCCACATTCTCTGAACTTTCTGCCATGTTCATTATCTCTGTCTGCCTTGGGCTCTTCACTGTTTGGCTTCTCTTAGCAAGCAAGAGAAGCTTGGTGGTGTACAAAATTTAGGCTTCTACTGCTATTTAGTGTTTGTGGATTCAGCATGACATATAGCTACAGGTTGGGGGTGAGGGGTGGGCTACAACTAGTCTAGCTAGACTTCTGCCTCTGAGGGTTGTTGTCTGCCACCTGAGGACCTGCTTAGGTGTCCATCTCCTGGACTTACACCTGGGGCAGTGACATTTACAACAGACTTCCATGCAAAGAGGAGATAGATACTCTTGTTTTCTGTGAAGTATGACCCTCTACTTTAATATTTTTCCTCCAATGCTTCTAAGTTGGTCAAATTCACGTGGGCCTTTAAGGGACAGTTAGGAGTACCTGCTTGCCAAATTTACAAACTTGTATTCCAAAGGGTGAGCAATTTAAATTTGTTTTTAGAGGTCATTTGACTTGTTCTGAGTGTTTCAGTCATTCTGGAAATTGTACAAATTGGAAAAAAATCAGCCCAAGCAAGTGAAATGTGACAAAAAACTTAAAGCAGTTGAAAGCAGGCCATAGGGAGCTTGGAGGGCACCTAACATTGGTGCGCCAGTGCTGCCTAGAGTACCTTAACCTGTACTGCTACAACAGCATCTCCAACCTTTGTAAATTGTTTCCCTGATCTTTGCTCTCTTTTGTCTGTATCTTCTCCCAGCAAAAGCCAAATCCAAATGCGGTGCCACGTTCTTCCCCTGTGCTAGCGGGATCCACTGCATCATTGGCCGTTTCCGGTGCAACGGCTTCGAGGACTGTCCTGACGGCAGCGATGAGGAAAACTGCAGTAAGTGTGAGCCTTCTTGCGAGTGAGGGCGCTTCTTTTTCTTTCAACTAATTAATACTACTTAGAAAGGAAGCGTTCATTAGCCTTTAGTTTCTGAGTCAAATATTCTCCCTGTCATTTACAACCCAGATGATCCTTGTGCTTTTCACTTTGTAAATGACAGTCTCTTCTTAAGGTCCAGCTCAGTCTTGTTTTGTATATAATGCCTGTATGATACTTCAAGCCCCTTGGTAACTTTGAAATGAGATTTAAGCTGCATGTTTGCTTTGAACAGGTTCTCTGTACTCAAATGTAACTCAAATTGGGCAAATATTAAATATGACTTAAAATTGTTTAATTTTTATTTGCCTGTTTCTTGTCACTGAAGAATATGACTTATTTGTTCATCAGCACATTTAGGTTTCTCTGTTTATACGTGTTCTCAAACAACAAAAAAAGCAAAGGGTTATTTAATGAAACAGATTCTTGGAAGGAGAAGGAGGTTCTTGGAAGTCAGACATGCCTGCCATTGCACTAGCTTGAGCTGCTGTTCAGCAGCTTGCAAGGAAATCACAGCAGAGATATCGTCTGAAGTACTACTTGACTTGAGCTAAACCCCCTGCATGTGGCTGCGTAGATCCATTTGTATCTGTATCTACAAGGGATATATTATAGCAGTAAGGAAAGGTTATGTTCGATCCAGCAGCTCTGTTGCTATTATCAGGAGCTGGTAAAAGCATGTGTCTATAGGCGGAAGCTTGCAGCAAATACTTGCTCATTCTCTTGTTGGAGCACACTGAGTTTTTCCTTTTAATGACATTTAAAGGTCAAGAGGAGGACAACAGACACCAACTTTCAAAGATAACAAAAGAGGCGATCTTTACAGTGATCTATCACTGTCTGCTTCTTGGAGGACTTGCCTTTCTTGTTTGTGTGCTTTCCCCCACAACATGAACATCTCTTAAGGTGCCATCTGTTGTTGGCCTAGAGAATCTGGTTTGGGCCCTGGGAGGACTGTGGCAGGGAGATAGCACCTCTGTGGAGCAAGTGAAGCTAGAGAAAGAAGATTGAAGGCTAAGGAAATGACTTTGGGTTATGCTTAAGCAGGTGGACTGGAAAGACGTTTTGACAAAAGTGCTTTGAATATCCTTGAGGTGGTGGACTGACAAGTGGCAGGTCTCAACTGAAAAAGCACCAGCACATGGAGCTGGTTATGAATGACATAATTTCCCATGAGCTTGTAGTGTGTAGCTCCAACGGGACCTTACGGCTGATGATAACATGCTGCTGATCTCCCCATTTCTCTGTGCCATTTAAGCACGCACTTGGTATTTTCTAGCATATTCAAGTGTCTAGTCACTGCTTTGCTTATGTAGAGGAACAACACTGTAGGCTCTAAAGTGACCTGGAAAATCAACGTGCTATGCAAGTGTGCAGCAGTTTCAGACCAAAGGAGATTTAGCACGTTCATGATAAATGTGCTTTTGGAGAGCTGGAGGAATTGGGAGTGTTTGTTATATATACTGCAGGTTATATGCATGGCAGACTTTAAACTTTTATGGGTTTTTTGGAAAGACTCTTTAAAGGCAGCTCCTACTTTAAAGAATAAAAAATAGGAAGCCAATTAGTATTTGGGAACTGTAATCCCCTTTGTTATTGTGGCAGAGAAGTGCTTTGAAGCAGACAAGGAATCTAAACAGCTTTTTTAAGGCTTTCAATCAGAAAGTTGCATTCCGTTTCAGTCACCTCATTACCAAAAACTGGCAGGAGTTCAGAGAAGAATGCCAAAAATGATTAAGGGACAGAGAGATTGATTTATGAGGAGATATTAAAAACTGCTAAATTATGCATATCTCAGCTAAGCAATGACTGTTGGAAGATAAGGCTATATATGCTATATATGAAGGGTGCAAACACTGTTCAAGGAGGGATTATGTAGTTATGTATGCTGGGCTATAGCTAAGAGTAGAGGGATGAAATTAGAAAAGAGAAAACTAAGATGAATATCAAGGAAACCTTGACAGTGAGATGCATTGAAGCTGTGATGTAATCTGCTAGGAGAAGTGGTGAGAACCGCACTGCTTGAAGCTTTAAATGAAACTAGACATGGTATCTTATAGCATATTTACTGCTGGGTTTGGCGTGGGTGAGAAGACTGCTCTACCTAAATGAGTCTGCTTAAATACTATTCTGTTTTTGCTCTGTGTGCAACACTGGGCCTTATGTGAAAGGATTTTCTGGGTGCTACTGTAATGTGCATGTTACCCTTAAAAAGGAGTTGAAATTCAAACACTGAGAAGTTGAGAAATGTCAACGTTGCCATTGTATCGGTTCAAAATAGTGAGGAGAACGGGGAAGGTGGAAAAATACAGAAGCAGAGGTAAATAATCCACTGCCTGGCAGTTCTCAGCCAGGGTTGTTGGCCTATAATACGAAACTTGAGCTAAACTGAGTTTGTTGTAATGGGAAGCAACAGGCAGTGTTTATGGTAGGCAGTGCTACCCTCCATATGTCTTCAGTGTGAGCAAATGCTGAGCACCAAACAGTGATCATGATAGGGGCTCTCATGAAAGTGAACAGAAGGCTTTATCACAACTGTGGGTGGACTAAATCTCTGTTAATTGTAATGAATCTTGCATGAATTAGAAATTTCATCTCTCTGTTTAGAGAGACAAGGTTGGTTTGATTGCCAAGTTGCTCCCACATGTTCAGTGAATTGACCAACTGTTGAGTTGTGACCTGTTGTTGTTGATTGCTTAATGGCTATTTTGCTGCCTGGGTAAGAGAATTTCTAATGAAAGATCTCACTTTCTCTTCACAGCAGCAAATCCCTTGCTTTGCTCTACTGCCCGATTCCACTGTAAAAATGGTCTTTGCATTGATAAAAGCTTTGTGTGCGACAGTCAAAATAACTGTCAAGACAACAGTGATGAAGAAAGCTGCGAAAGCCCTCAAGGTAGGCACAGGGTTTTTATTCTATTCTGCAGTATTATACCAACTCCAATTAACGCGAAACAGGCTCAGTAGAAAATACGATTCATGTTGGCTGGCTCTGTGTTGGCTAGAGCTGTGGTTTCCTAATTCTGCAAATAATAAGAGTGAAACATGTAGAGTGTGTGTGTGTGTGTGTGTGTGCATAGATTTCATTCTCAGTGCTCAGAAGACTGGTATCTTTTTCAGATTAGTAAAAATGCACTGTTGCAGGAACTGCTTATAATCTGTGATCCAGTGCTCACTGAAGTTGCTAGGAATCCATTTGGTGACTTCTATGAGGGATGGGTTGGACACAGAGGGATCAATAATAAAACTTCAGTTTGAAGTAGTTCAGCGGTCTGTCTATTTACCAGATGTAGGCTTAAAGCTTTAGGTCCTCATTGCTCAGTTACTTTCTGAAAGGCATGTTTCACTGGAGGACAAGTCTACAGTGAAAGAATTTATTCCTACCCTTCCTTGTTTCTGTATTTAGAGAAAAGGATGAGGACAGGGAAGAAAACTTCTGTTTGAAAATTCTTGTGTATTGAGTCTTGTGAGAATTTCAAAACACAATCTCTGACTTTTTTTTCTTTTTAACTTATGCTATAAGTCTACATTTAGTGCTCCTCAGTTTTGTTTTCTGTAACTTAATACCATAGTATTTTATAAAACATGAAGTATATATGAATGACTTGAGGTTAGCAAATGATGTGTATTGAGCATCAGCTGCTAAACATTTTCATGTCTGAGTTACTACTGAGAGATCAGAGTAGGCAAAAAATAGGAGATGGTGGATATTTGCAGGGGAGATGCGATGTGCTTGGGCCTATAGAAAGCAGACGCATCAAGAGAAATAAAGCAGGGTATGAAGGAAGAAGAAATTGGGGAAATTGAAGGAGAATGACTTTAATATCTAGCTGCACTGATGATTTAGTCCTTTGTGGAAGAGAAAATAATTCCAAGCTTAACATGGTGATAAATATTCTTGACAGCTCACAGGGAAGAGGGAAAACACGCAACAGCAATGCCAACAAAACAGGATTTATAGCAATCTTTTTTGTGCCGTTCCTCTGCCTAACCTATGAGCTCTTTGGCTCCATATGTAAGGGCTGAAGGGCTGTCGTGGTTTAACCTCAGCCAGCAACTAAGCACCGCACAGCCGCTCGCTCACTCCCCCCCAGTGGGATGGGGGAGAGAATCGGAAGGGTAAAAGTGAGAAAACTCGTGGGTTGAGATAAAGACAGTTTAATAGGTAAAGCAAAAGCCGTGCACGCAAGCAAAACAAAACAAGGAATTCATTCACTACTTCCCATGGACAGGCAGCTGTTCAGCCATCTCCAGGAAAGCAGGGCTCCATCACGCATAACGGTTACTTGGGAAGACAAACGCCATCACTCCAAACGTCCCCCCCCCTTCCTTCTTCTTCCCCCAGCTTTATATGCTGAGCATGATGTCATATGGTGTGGAATATCCCTTTGGCCAGTTGGGGTCAGCTGTCCTGGCTGTGCCCCCTCCCAGCCCCCCGTGCACCTGCAGCCTTCTCAGTCGGTAGAGCATGGGAAGCTGAAGAGTCCTTGACTAGTGTAAACACTACTTAGCAACAACTAAAACATCGGTGTGTTATCAACATTGTTCTCACCCTAAATGCAAAACACAGCACTGTACCAGCTACTAGGAAGGAAATTAACTCTATCCCTGCTGAAACCAGGACAATGGCTCATCCTGGTAACTCACCTGCTTGCTGGGCTACATCTCAGCCTGGGAACATAGCTCTGCTCAGATCAGAGCCTCGGAGAAGGGGGTCTGGCCTGCCCCTACCCTCTGTCTGGGGGGGGGAAGAAATGGCTGGTGAGGGACTAGCGCATGTCTATTGCTGCTGCAGCAGTGTTGCTGCCCCTGTGCCAAGGGCTGAATTGTTTTTCACTACAGGCCTGAGGCAGCCTAATAAGATTAATGTGGGTGGTAAGGTTTCTTTCTGGGTTTCTTTTTTTTTAGCATCTGAAGCTTAAAGCAGCAGTGTTCTTTTCCAAGGTTGGGAAGACTGCTTCCTCTGCAGATTAATTGGCTGGATTGCCTCCAGGTGGTTTGTTGTCATGTCAATCTGGTTTTGGAAGTGACTGTCAGGCTCAGGAGAAGAAAAGAGCTGTATTTCATGAAGCTGTTACTTTTGTCTTTATCTTTGGTCCTTCTGGAAAAGTCAGATTAGTAAGAGGGTTAAGCAAAGTAATTCTGTCTGGTTCTATGCATGAAAGAGCCCCAAACAAGGAAGAAGGAACTCTCTCTCATTAGGACCAGAGCAGCGATGGTTTGTGGTGTGAGCTTTTTTAATTTAAAAAAAAAAAAAAGAGTCCAAGTACAGGGTTGGGAGTGAGGAGTTCCCGAAGTGAAATGCTGGTTGTGGGGAGTGTGTGTGATTGCCTTTGCCCTTTGGCAGCTCAGAGCCTCCCTGAATTGCCATTTTGCCATCTGTAAGTGGACGATGCTCGTATACCTGTCTTTCAAAGCAAGGATTAAACAATATAATGTGTTCAACTTCCCATCTGAATGTGAATGACGATTCCCTCTGGAGTTTGCAGCTATGGGTATGTCTGTCCTGTCTTCCAAACACACCAACTACTTTGTGTTAACTGAGAATTAGAGGCTACTGTGGACAGTCTTTCATTTCTCACACTTCTTTCTACAGCAGATTTAATTACTGTAATTACAATGAGTTTCATATTAACACAGCACCCAAGAATCCCAGTCATTAACTAGAACTCAAGTGCTCTGGGTACTTAGGGACAGAGCAAAGCAAATCTGCAGGGTATTATAAAATCAAGATAGAGGGTTTTCTTCCCACTAGCTATGTTATCATGTCAAATGTGGTAGCTTTAGTTCAGTGTAATTGAGTGTAGTCTAACATATGAGATTGCCCTTGTGTGCTATTTTTCTATCTAAAAATGTGTTGATTTAGAAATCACTAAGCTTCTGAACCACTGTATGATAGTGTCATTATTGCCATTTAACAGATGGGGAAGAGGGGGCATAGATCGGCTAAGCTAAATGCTCCCAGAGTGACATTGTGTCTGGTAGGAGTAGAGCTTCATCCGTGCTTGCCTGCTTCAGGGGGATGTCATGAGACTTAATCAATGTTTGCAAACTGTTTTTAGATACTGTGATAACATGTGGAATAGAAGTGTGAATTATTAATTGGTACTTTGCTCTCCTTCTGCTCTTGGGTATACTGACAAGCTTTTTAAATTAACACCTCTTCCTGCTCCTCCATGAACTTCAAAGGCCTCCTTTATCGTGCTGTCATTACTGGAAAGCTCCAGTAGCATATCGGTTTGGTTTGTGTCAGATACTCCTCCATGCATAAAGGTCCTTTCAATCAAGAAGGGTCACTCTGCAGGCTAGGAAAACAGGAATGTGACCCCCTACTGAAAAATGTATTGACCCGGCTTTGACATGGAACACTTCAAAATGTGCCATACTTGATGAATAATAGCTTTGCTAGCATGCTGCAATTTGAGATGAGCTTGAAGCTGTGGGTTTATAAAGATTAATTTTAGTCATAAGTAGGGGCGGATTCATTTGAGGGAAGGGAGACAGAGGCCCTGGGATTTAGGTGTGAGAATGGGAAGAAGGTCAAATCTTTGAGAACAAGTTCCTGCCCTCCTTTCTCCTTACCACTTGTTGCTGAGTGTTGCACATCTTACAGAGGTTTGTATGTCGTGGGGAAAGTGTCAGTTTAAAAACTTAAACCGTGACAATTTTTCTGCAAGTCAAATAATTATCCTCTAATTCCCAACAGTAATTATTTGTAGCTCTTGTAGCTGCCATGGTAAACTTCAGAGCTGTTCCTTTAATCCCACCCCAGCTATACTTTGGTCATCTCTGGTTTCCAGCATTGAAGTAGTATGGCCAGATGTTTCCCTTAGTCTGGAATGTGGTGTATTCATCAAAGTATGGGCCTGAGTTTTGGGATTAGATGGAGGATATAATTGCTTGGATTATCCACACGAGTCACATATATGAATTGCTCTTTCTAGGGCATTATTCCAGTTTTAACAACACTTGCAGCAATTGGAAATTTCTACTCCTGTTCTATGCTTGATGGATCTTAATCCAGGAAAGTTGTTCTCCCCCATACGCTTTTTTATCTTACTACTTTAAGATCTCTCCCTATGCCTCAAATCAGCTGACAGTGCTAATCATTCACAACTGCTACTCTGGGTGTACTCCTTGGGCCTGCCTGTTGCTGGGGGGATTTCCTGCCCTGCGACAGACATCCACTCAATTGGAAGGGAATTCCTCCTTCTTAATATTTTTCAACAACCATGTAAATTTCAGCTCTAGGAATAAATTTATTCTCTTAATTGCTTTTTATCTAAATGTGTCTTCACAGTGCTTCTTCCTTTAGTTTCTCCTCCATTTTGTACTTTAACACCAACAAAAGCATACTGGATTTTAATTCAATCTTCTATTCCTTTCGTGGCCCTTCTTTTCATTCCTTCTAAGTTTGCTAAATACCTTTATTAGCTTTAACCCCGTTGGCTAGGAAAGGGGGTTTTATAGCTGCAAGTCTATATTCACTCTGACTGGTGCTGTAGAGAGAGGCTCTTGGCTTCAGTAACGTTCCTACAATTCTAGCTCTGCAGTTGTTAGTAAACAGTAGCATTGTGGTCAAGTTATAAACCAAATGTTTTACAAGTGTCCTGAAGTTGATTCCTGCCCTGTGTTTCTACAGTGTATTTGGTAATGTCCACTGTTGCACATGTGGATACCTCCTTTTTTTATTTTTGCATATTTTTTCATTGAATTTGCATTAGGATTTTGATATACCCCAATATTCTAAAACAGATTTAGAAGCATACACAGTTGTCAGAAGTCTCTGTTCTTTCCTCCGTGGCATGTATAAATTGCTTGTATAAAAATTGGCAGCATATTAAAAAATGAAAAATCTGACCCTGTGTCAAAAAAGTGGAAAACAGTTTGAAAGGTTGACTTATTAAAATTAATTTTTAAGTGATAATATAAATTCTGTAATGATAATTTCTGTGGATTTAGGTATAGGTGAGACAAAGTTAGAAGGGGACTGGCTGGGATGGTAAACATTATGGCCCATTGCTGGTGTTTGCATTATTGAGTTGCAATGCAAAGTGCATTTTAGAACTGACAGCCGAGTGGAACAGACATACTTTAAATTTCTCACAAAACCTAATTTATGAAACACAAATAGCTCCCAGAACATCCCACTCCTTATGGAGCTTGTAACCAGCCCTTTGCATGTGGTAAATTGAAATTCCAAAATGCTGTGGTATCACTTAGACATCCCAAAGCTTTGTAGTCTGATCCTGGCTACATACATTTCCTTCTATTGAGTCTCTCTTTGACTCATCATTGACTCAGTCTGTAAACTGAAGCTCAACTTGCAATTATTGCGTATCAGCTTAGCCCAGATTCAGCCTACAGCAGGAATTTAATACTCGGAGGCAGACTAAATAGAAGCAGAAACTTAGGGAAGGATACAAATAAAATGTCACTGAATGTTTTATTAAATGAAGGCTTTGCTTGAGCATATTTAGCTCTCTAATATCCCTGTTTTATAACACTTACTAGATGGAAATGTTTTTGTCAGTTGTGAATTCCTTCTTTCCTCTGTTCCTCCATTCCCTGATTAAGTCCAGGCTTCCTTTTCTTTCCCTTTTTCTCTCCTCATAAGTTTATTTGAGAGGGTTCTTGTCAAGAAAAAAATCAATCCATCTGCATGGAGGCTAAAAGGTAAGGTGAGCTACAGATGTTCGTATTAATTGATACTGGTATTTCAGATGACCGGTACGTTCATCTGTGCACTTATTTCAACAGCATGCAGACTCTGCGGTCCCTGCTGCCTCCCAGGCCAGTCTGTCGTTTGTAAAATTGATTATTGATCACTTCATTTGAACAGCAGGTAACACCACAGGTGTTATTGTAGATGGTCCCAGACTAATTCAGAAGCATGGTAACTTCTGAGTGGGACTGTGCATGGAGGCTTTGCAATTAAAGTAGTGTAAAATAAATGTGGGGATCTCAGGGAGAGGTCCGGGCAGCTGGTACAAGTGGATTTGAGTTGCTACATCTCGCAGCTCCCTCAGCTTGCGAAGATGCCAGGGTTTTGTTGCAGAACAGGCATATATACCTGAGGAATAGTCATCTTGTGGATCAGCATGTTGCTTCTGCAGGCCTAGCATTTTGGTAGAATGATAATAGACGTGCTGCCAAAATGTTAGGCTACCACTGTTCGGAGAGCAGCTATTCTATTAAGAGCTACTGTAATGTGGCAATAGACAAGCAATGACTTCAGGTCTTCAAATGGACAACAAACTTACTTAAAAGAGTGTTTGTAGATGGGGGCTCACCGTGTTTGTCAACAGCTCTAGCAGGGAAAAAAAAGGAAGAAAAAGAGGATCTGGCAACAATCATCTTGCCCTGAAAGCAATTCCTTGAAGATAGTAAGGACAGGGAACTGACTTTGTGTCTCCAGCTCGTATTATGCCTGTTCTGTAGACAGATGCGCTTTAGGATGCTGATGGTAGCCTTCCCTCAAGGCACAGCTTACTCCCATGATGAAGTGCTGTTCTTACGGGAGTGCCTTATTGGACTGTTGCTGTAATCCCATGTTTTTTTGGTTGCTGGTGCTGAAATTGCGGTTGTCAAGCTAGTACGTGCAGGTAGTTACCGTGTGTCAGCTACTTTCCTTTCAGCCAGTGGCTGATGAGGCGAGCTGGGAACTGAGAGTGTAAATGGCATGGTTTTTTTTTCTCACCTGTGCAGGAATGAAATACCAGCTTTTAACAGTTGTGTCCAGATATTTTTACCTTCACTTTGTGGCATTTATGCCTAATTAACAGTTCCAGAAAAAGGTGATGACATGAACATGCAGTTTCTTTGCCTGTGCTTCAAAACTTCAAAAACAGGTGATAAAATGTCACGCTAGAGGAAGACAAGTTTAGAATAAAGGACATTCTTTTTCCCCATTGTTCTTGAGGCTAATTAAACTCTCTTGAGCTCTCATTAGTAAAAATCAATTCCTTTCAAATACATTTTCCACAAGTTTTTAACAGCATGTAGGTGTTTGAAATATACCATATGTATTGGCATGTCACACTGTGTCCTGGCTGCTGAATTGCATTAACTTTTCATAGATGTGAGTGTCATTTAATTGTGCAGAAGGCTCCTGTTGCTGGACCGTAGGTGCCAGCCCCCAGTCTTTTCATGATCAATGGAGGGAATCCAAATAAAAGGCACAGATATTAATCTTTGACTTGCTGTAAAACAAAATCAATTCCAGGTAAGGTGACCAAGTGCTTTTTCTACATTTATTGTAGAAAAGGATTATAGTGTTTGTATTTAAAATGAAACTAATTTTTGTTAGTACAGTTTCAGTACTGGGACAACTTGTTTTTTGTTGCAAAATGGTAGTTGTCATAGCAAACGCGTGTCAGGGAGGAGCCACAGCAAAGGTTTCCTGGATTAAGTACTGACGAGAAGCTCTCGCTAGCAGAGCGGGAGTTAGCTTGGCTGTCTCTTCTGTTTCTAGTCCTAACCCTCATTCATCAGACTAGCCTGCCCCAACCTGTAATACTACTTTCAAGCCCAGCTGGGAGCTGATACGCACGACTCTCCCACCAGGTCTGGCCTGTTGGCCCTGCAGTTTCAGTCAAATGGCAAACCTTGTTCTTTAGCCTGATTATTAACATTAATCTTAGCTAAGTGATAATGCTTCAACCTAAATCTAGCTTTGAGACCTGCCTGCATTAACCAGGGCAGCAAAAAGTCTGAGGTTAATGTATGCTTCAGTGCCTTCGCAAATCTTGGTCTGGCATTGTTGTGTCTGTAACCACTAGTTAGAAATGATTTCCCAAGGTGAACTATTGAGGAAGCTCACTACATTCAGCAGTTTGCACAGGGACTTGGGCAGAGCGCACAAGAGTTTTCCTTTCTTGCTCTTTAGGAGTTGGTCTGTTCTTTTTGCGCAGCAGTGGAATTGAATAGAGGACCATTTTTGCTGCTCAGACCTGTGTGAGCAGGAGAAACAGATCCCAGCATCCTGTGTGTCACATTTTGGGGTAGGTTTCTCGTTTTGTTTTTTCCCCCTGCAGCTGCCAGCAGTAAAGTTGGTGTGTCACACTTTGGGGTAGGTTTCTCATTTTGTTTTGTTTTTTTCCCCCTGCAGCTGCCAGCAGTAAAGTTGGAAGATGTGGTTCCTAAAATGTCAGGCTGCAACTCTGTCCCCAGCTGAAACTAGTTTTGCACATGGTTAAAATCTGTATCTTTTCACAACTTCAGTTATATCTGGGAATAATTTGTGACGTGAGCTCTGTCAAATCTCGTATGTGTGTTCTTACTTAAGTGTAAAGCCACAAGCAAAGCCAACATGACCAGGTGTAAAAGTGTCTCTGTTCAGATGTTGTAGCAGTTTAATACATAATAAATTATGTAATTGACCTAAAGCAGCATGTTTTCAGTGTAGACAGTCCCCTGGAGCAGGATTACCAAGGTCTGTTGAAAAGTTTTACTGACGTCTGCTCAACAAGAATAAATGCAGCGGCTCCAGGTCAGCCAAATGTCTCTGTAGCTAGAAACTCTGCTGGTGCAATGCACTTGACTCGTAGGAAGGAGAGCAGCTAGAAATGCAGAATTGCCCTCAGAAATGTACCCCCATGTGTGCGGGACCTTGATAGGTCTGGGCAGTTTGTGTCTGTTGTTTTGAGAAATCCTTGCTTAGAGTAACTCTGTTTTTTCTCTTTCTGCCTTACTGAAAATACGATTTTATATCATCTTACAGGAGAAGTAAGAGTATGGAAAACGGAAGTTGGGGGGGATACCTCACAACTGAGGTGGTATTAACATCAAAGCATGTCTACCAGACCTCACTATGTCTTCATGCCTACTCCTTCCAAATGCTGGTCCCAGCCAGGCCAGTGGGAGTGTTAACTTTCTTCAGCTGAAGCAAATGGCATTTGTTTCTTTATTGCAGGTCACGCTTAAGTTGCTATACCAGTGTGCTGTATTCACTGTGGAGCATAAATTGCTTCAGGGTGATTTTTAAAACCCAAGCAAGTTGCCAGCCAGGGTTCCAGAGAAAGGTATTTCATACTGCCTGATCTAAAACTAGCAAATGAAACTTGATAAGCAAGTGGATTACCACCAAAAAAAGGTTTCTTGCCAGGTTTAGATTAAGCCGAGATTCATCCTCAGCCAAGCATTTCAGTACCTATAAATCTGTGAAGGATGAGGTTGTTGAATTCTAGCTTTCCCTTCTTTTCTGCTCTTGCATTAAAACTTGTGTTCCAGAGTCTGATTGAGCTTCCTTGGAAAGCTAGGCACCGCAGCAGATTTTCTTCTGCCTGCTGAAAATTGTGATGAGAGACATCACGCCAGTGTGCTGTTCCCTGAGCTTGCCAAACTAACTCATGCTCTCATCTCACATTACCAGATATTCTGTGCTAATTTGCTATAAAGGATTGTGTTAAAAATCCGTATTTATGAGGGATGTTAAAAACATAAAGCAATTATATGGTTATCAATTACATAAACATCAACATGCAATGGGAATTAGAAGCTGAATAATTAATTTTCTGTTTATTTGTAATATAGAGTCTAGGCAAACAGTAAAACCTGGAGAACAAGCAGGGGGAGGAGTGCGGAGGGTACAGTGCCATAAAGTGCTTTTAGTATCTCTATTTCAGTTCAGTTCATATCTCAAAGTAGGTATTGGCTGTTAAGGGAGGTAGCAACCTCGTGAGTGGGAAGCACTGGGTGCAGAAGTCCTGTTCATACCTGTGCCCTATTAGTTAAGTAGTGTTTCCACTAACATGGCTGAAGGTTTCGGCAATGGGAGTGCCCGTTCACGTGTCCTGAGCACGGAGGTGGCAGCAGCTAGAGCTGCCTGATGCTTCCTGCTATTGGCGTGGTAAATGACCTTGGGCATTTTGGGTTAACATCTGTCATATGCCTAATCTCTATTTTACAGATGAAGAATACCAAACTTCTAACTTTTGAAAGCTTTATGAAAGATTATAAAGTAATGTGAAGAAAATGAATATCATGAATCATTTCTGAATGTTACCTGTCACCTGAAGTGCACCAACCAGTCACTTTGGGGTCTGGGCATTGGTGCTGAATTACATCCTCCGAGGCTTCAAAGCAGAAGCTTTCAAGGCTTCATTTAGAATCATAGAATCATTAAGGTTGGAAAAGACCTCTAAGATCATCAAGTCCAACTGTCAACCCAACACCACCATGCCCACTAAACCATGTCCCTAAGCGCCTCATCTACACGTCTTTTAAATACTTCCAGGGATGGTGACTCAACCATGTCCCTGGGCAGCCTGTTCCAATGTTTAACCACCTTGTTCAGTAAGAAGTTTATTCTAATAGCATTATTGTACCACAGTGAATGCAGTGATTACCAACTAGTTCTTAAGTGGAAGTAATTTTGAAGATCTGGTGTTTTTGTTGAGAGATTAGGAAATGTGTTATACTGCACTAAAACCTGTGGGAATTAAAAACAAGCTTGTTCCATTTGTTCAACTGTTTATTCTTAGATCGTCATTTCCCTTTGCCTCCTACATGCTGAATAGCTAGCAAACACCAACCTTGTTTTAGTGATGGCTCTCCAGGAAAATGCTTTTAGACTTTGAGACAGGTTTTTCCATGGCAAATGGTGTTCATGATTTAGCCTCTACAGAAGAAGACTTAAGGCCGTCCTTACACAGATAAAGTTCTAGAGCTGAGAGTTTTCTTCAAGAAAGGTTTTCTGAACTAAAACTTGAACTATTGTGTCAGTTAACTTTGAAGTCCATGGTGGCTGGAGCCTTGCTGACTGGTTTGCAAGGAAGTGGTTTGGACTTGGCTTGAGGGAAAGGGATCGTTATGTGCAACTAAATGGAAGCTCTGCAAGGTATTTGGCACTAATGCTTGTAAGAACCCATAGCTGTAGGAATATTGTATGGGAAAGAGTGTCCTTATGGTAAGTGACTGATTTGCTGTCAAATTTAATTTTCTTTTTTCATACCCTAGAAGCAGAAAACAATAAGCATGTGACTTCAGGAAAGCAATGCTGTGGGGGAAGTTATATCCTTGTTTAATAACTGAACGACTGTGGTCAACCAGGAGAAGGTGGATGAGAAGACCATATGTTCTGTTCAAAAGCTAACAAATTCCAGGCTGATTTTTTTTCTGTTGTTTTTGCTTGCTATTAAAGCCAAATTTGTCTGACCAGATTGGAACAGGTATGTTGGGGATCGGTTGGATAGAGAGGTTCTTCAGAGAAGGGCTCAGACAGCAGGGTGGCTGCAGCAGGTATGAGAGGACTGAAGCAGCTGTCACGATAAAAATGAGACATGGTGGCAGTGAGCAGAGCCTGGCTTGCAAATAGGGGGTGGAGATCATAGGTAGGGGCTTAAGCCATGCTCCTACTTCATTTTTTTAATTTATTTTTATTTTGTTTTATGAAAGGATCACTTGGCCATAGTCTTGTCCTTTGCTATTGTGTGGGAGCGAGCTCATACAATTAAGACTGAGACGGTGGTAACCTTCTGCTCTTACGCACAGATGATAGTTTTGTGATAAATCAGCTGCCAAGGTTTACATTCCTGAGTCCAAATTCTTGCTCTTTCCATTGAGCTCGCAGCACAAGTGTGATTGAATCACTGTGTGTTTGCAGAAGCCACTGCTGGTGTCTCCCTTATTTTCCAGGCTGCCTTTTCCACCACCTCTTGATACATAAATCCCAGAGAGCTGATGATTAGTTGGCAGCCATATGAGATCAGATTCTAGTCATGACTGATAATTGCAAGAAAATATCCAGAGAGTACCTTCCTGGCCAAGCAGAATGTAATTCAAGACTCCGTATGTGAAGGAGTGCTGGCTGGAGGTGCGTGAGGAAACATGCAGAAGTGGTATCGTGAGCTTGTGTATCGGAGAGAGATCACAGCATGATGCCTTTGCAAGCTATATGGCCTGTCTGAGGTGGAAACCAAGCAACATGGAAAAACACTGTGAGATGAGTTAACCTTTGAATAATGAATTTCCCAGGAAGGTAGAGAAATGCTTTTGGTCTGTGCCTTTCTTATCTGTACATCAGTAATATGGTCAGTCTTTCCAGAAAGCCTAGTGTAAATACAGAGTAGAGAAAACATACTAAACCCGTTCCTGTGCTCTTTCATTCATCATTTCACCCTCACCATATTCTCTACTTTATCTTGTTGGAAAAACTCTTCGTGCAGTTTATTAAGGTTTTGTTTGTAAAGAAATTAAGTCAAATTTGTGCTTCCCCCTGTTTTTTTGTTTGTGTGTTTTTTTTTTTTAATTGCCTTCGTTCCTGTAAGCCATCAGGGGCTTTTCCTTACTTGTTCCTGTTGTTTGTTTGCTTTCTGGTTTCTTTCTCTCTTCAGTTTTTGTATCATGCTCTTTCTTCATGTGTTTGTTTTTGGCTTTTCTGGAGGTATCAAACAAGAGGAACTATACATTAAGCCATATTCAGACTTCAATCCACTACCTACAGTTGAAGTACTACAAAGTTTTGTTGCCCTATTCAGGTAAATCTTTCCTACTCAATCATTGTTCTCATATTTTAGTGTCACCCTGGAGGGGCAGGAAGTGGTCTAGGCTTAAAACACACAAACAAATAAAAAAAACCCCAAAACCCACATGCGGGAGAAATCAAACATCTCCCTGAGAAGACTGGGTATACATTCCTTTCTGTTCCATCCAGTTCTCTGAGATGGACCACATCTCTTCTCTCCGGTACAAGTGCCAGACAGTGGCCCTCTATGAGAACATTGCCAGTTGGCAGTGTTCATAGCCAATGTGTGTTTCTTGATTATAATTTCAGCAGAGATTTAATATTAGAAGTTTAATGGTGTCTGCAAGCCACAATCAGGTGAGAAAAGGAGTCAATTTCTCTTCCGGTTGTGCTAAAGCTGTTAGAGCAGGAATTTCCTTTCTGCCTATTTTACTGCATGATTTGTACTGCTTATATTTTATGGCCTTGATTTATAGCATATGCCACGAGTTTGTCTGATGCTGCTAGCAGTTCCCTGCCTGTGGTTTGCTAGGTGGGAGCAGTCTCCTGATGCTTTTGACATGAGGTGTGTGCATTGTCCGCAGCGCGTTCCCATTGGACACCGGAACCAAGCCCTTGCAGTGGAAGGGGGGGTCTTGAAAGACGTTACTGCATTAAATGTCTGTTAGAGGAGGAAGTTTCCACAGGAACTGGGTTAATAGTCCACTTCTGGAGCATAAGCTGGGAGCGACCATTTGGCCAGCCCCCTGCCATGCACAGCACATGGCAGCAAATGCAGCATTGCAGCATTTGGTGTGCAGAGCAGGAACTGCACTAGTTAAAGTTGCCCACTCATATATTAAAGGGGAGGAGGGAGGAAGCCTTTGCAGCTGGGTTGAGGGCAGGGTGCTGCCAGCAGTTGTGTTGAAGCATTCCTCACTGCTGTAAGATCTGTGAATGGTGCTTCGGAGAAAAATCTCCCCTGGGTTTTTGATGCTTTTCAACCACAAATATTTGTCATTTGCAACAGGGTGGAGTTCTCTGCAGCACTCTTCCCTAAGCTTTTCAGTTGCGGGAGCTGATTGAGGAGGGAGGGAAGGGGAAAAAAAATAATCAGACTTTTTCAATTCCTTCCTTTCCAGGGGCTATGGGACTGCCTCTCCAAAACTGTTACATTAGTCTTATGGCAGTTGCCTCTGGAATTGCAATCGCAACATATTCTGTCTCTTCTCGTAGTTAGATGGGGCTTCTTTAGCTTTTTCCTTTTTCTCTCTATTCTTTTCCATACCCTTTTCCCTTCTACTTTTACTGCACAGTGAGAGTGCCAGGGAAATGAAGAAGGTGCTGCGCACCTCTGCCCTTTTCACATTGAGGAAGGAACATCTCTCTTGTGTTTGCTATGGCTATGTCCCAACAAGAAAGCCAATGCACAAATGGTGGATTTTTTTCCTAAAGTGTCTGTTTAGATGTGCAAGAAGGTCAACTTTTAGTAGGTTCTATGCTCTTAGGCATATTTGAAAAGATCACCCTTTTTATGTAAAGTCAGTATTTTTTTTAAAAAGGAGGTAAATAATGAAGCACCAAAGAAAACTCAATGCAAGCAAAACTTATCCCTGCTTGCAAGAACACTGACTTGAGCAGATATCACACAGACTTTATTTTCACTTCCCTCCTTGTTAGAGGCTTCAAAGAGGATCTCCATTGCTTGACAATTCAGTTTGCCCTGTGCAGCACCACTCTGTTGTGCTTTGTTCTGCGTAAGTTTCAAGGCCTCAGGTCGTGAGGATTTCCTTACCATTCCTGGGCGATTATTGTACCTGCAGTTCTCACAAGTTTTTCTGTTCTAACTTCACCTCTGCTCTAAAGCCAAGTAAAACTCTTCAAGTATTACATTTCCTACCTTGTTTCTGGGCCTCTACAAGCCTGTAGTGCAGGTCACTTATTGCGGGTACAGAATGAATCTAACCTTTACCTTTCCTTTCTGTTTTGCATGCAGAACAAACTCTCTAGTTCTTTGATTTCCCAAATAGGGGAGTGGATTTATCTCAGCTGTTGTGGGTGAAGACTGATGTTGAGATTAGAGAGCTCTGCCCTACACTGGGCTGCTTCCGCTCTTTCTGTGAACGTACAGTGAATATGCGCCCTGCATTTAATGAACACTCCATCCAGTCTGCATTTTTTATGAAGATCTTGTGGACTAGTTGTTGCTGAGTCTTGCTAAATAACTCTCTTGCAAGAAGATTCTACTTGTCCTGAGGTGAGATCATGTAGTGCTGAGCTTGTCTTCTGGCTTGTTACTTTTCCAATGGTTAGATCAAGCTGAATTCAGGCCCATTCTGTCATTAGGAACTTACTAAGCTACTGCTTTATGGCTTCATCTTTCAATGTTGTCCTTTCTCTTAACAATTTTGCGTGTGGTTCAACCTGCCCTGATCTCCTTCTGTCCTCTGCGTTTTATCTGTTGTGTTTTTTTTTTCCCCCCAAGTGTTGTATGTTTGCATAGGTGCTTCATTTCAGAGGAGTACAGGAGGGATGCAGATGTTATGACTTCATTTTTTAATTTATTTTAGTGTTTGGGCTTTTTTGATCTCTGGAGCTCAAAACAATGATCAAATAAGGATTCTCTTTCATTTTTCTTGGCACTAGTTTCCCTCTCCATGGATGGAAGTGACTGAGGTTGGTTCTCACAGAATCAGTGACAGGTAAATCACATGAATCCATCCTCAGTCCAGCTGAATTTATTACCTATTTCTGTTTTCGCTGGATCTCAATTTCTAAACCCTTCTTCTTCCCTACATAGTTTACATTTAGTGTTTCAGGCTGAAAGTGTATCTTGTGGGCCTGGGGGGAAAAGCTTGGGGGTTTCTCCTTCCCATTTTGCTTGTCCCTTGGGCAGGATCCAGTTCCCGGTGGCCAGCATGGAGATGCCCTGAGGAGCTGGGAGGGGAGCAGGGTCCAGGCCCTTGTCCCCAGCCTGGCCCAGGGAGCAGCCAGGCCCCTCTGCGGGGGTGACTGCTCCTGGTGTTCAGCTGCTGCGGGTGAAGGGCAGCTCTGCTGCAGCCTCAGCAAGTGCTCGACAGTGTCTGTTTTCTTAGGCACTTTCAAGCTGCATGAAAATGATTTCAGGGAGCAGAAACATGTTTTACTTGCCAAATATTGCATGAAATGTCCAAAAACCAGATCGGGTTAGGAGGAGACCTTCCTTGGGAGGGTAGAAGGAGAAGAGGAAGATAACAGTTGTGTATTTTTTTCCTGCTTTGAAACAGCACCTCTCAGAGGTGCTCACATACTTAAATCTGTCTGCTTACTGACTTGTTTGTATCCATTTCAAACCTGGATATAATTAATGTAATTTTATAAACATGAGTGTATAGAAAAAGGGAACATTCATTCCTTGCAAGGATGAAACTCCTGTTTGTTGCAATTTAAAAGCATTTACTATTAAGAATTATGATGCCACCTCTGCTCTGCCCAAGCATGCTTTAAATGAAGCACGGGTTTGGTTCGTTGAGGGAGAGTTGTCACCGCAGCAGGAGTCCTTAGTGTTAACATAGTGCTCGTTCCTACAGGACAGAGTGAACTTCCCACTCTACAGACTCACCATCAGTTCATACAACCTATCACTGCATCTTTTGCCACGTTGCATATAAATACACATTTTTAAAGTGCTTCATGTAGGCTTCCAGAGCTCAGGTCATTAAGTCTGTGCTCTGTTAGGTGCATCCTACCTTCAGTTTTTCCTTGCAAACAAGTGAAAGCCGAATTAATTACAACAGCTTGCTCAGAAGAGACATGTTCAGAGAAGTCCAGAAGGCAAAGTGGGAGTCCTAAGAGCTCGCATAGAGAAACTGCTTTGCTCTCCGCAAACACTTAGTGATGTGGTGGTGGTAGTTCTTCTGGTTTTAGGTACCTTTCCAGAGGAATTGCACTGAGGGCGGTGGGGCACAGACTAAGGTAAGTTGTAATTTGAGTCCTGTGAAAAATGCCAAGTAAACTGCAAATCAGGTGTTGAAACTTGAAATACAGGACTGTATTTCAGTCAGGACCTTGTGTTTTCATCTGAGATGAAGCCTTGAATATTGTGGAAAATTCTAACACGGTGGTGCTGCAGCATTCCTCATAAAAGTGGGCACTTAACTTGCTGAATTCCTATTTCTAATGTTTGCAGTAGCTTTTTTCTTCCCTTTCTTCCTCTCTTCACACTGTCACAGGCTTCTCAGGAAAATAATTTACCCTAATCCTGTGTTTGACTCATGAGACCCAGTGAGCTAATAGCTTGAGAATAAATTGCTGTAGCAATTGCATTCATAAATATCATGAACAGCTTCCTTAAAGTGGTGTTTGATTACTTGAGACAAAGCTTTCCAAACATTAAAACAGCTTAAAAATAATTACTTGGCTAAAGCAATAAAGTTCTATGGATATGTTTCATTTTTCATAACCCTCTATTTTTTCCCTTTTCAGAAAATGGACAAGAAGCCTGTATTAAAAAGTAATTAAAACTGCAAGCCAAGCAAGACACAGAAAATTCAAAATGCAGTGCTAATGCAGTTTTTTCATTTTGCAGATGATTGTTGCCCACTCATACGCACACAAGTATGCACATCATTAGCATTGACAAAGAGCTTGACTGTTAACTTTGAAATTCTTGGTTTCCAGGAGTTTTATCACACAATCTCATTATGTAAATGTGGTGGGTTTTTTTTTTAACTTGAGCAGTTGCCATGAGACTACGTGTCTGTCTAGAACACTGCATGGGATGCATCCTGCAAAAGCTAGGCAGAACTATCTGTTCTGTTGAAAGAGAGTCATGTTGCTTTGATTTATAATTAAACTTTAAGACTCTAAAGCATCTTGACAATATAAAACAAACAAATCTGACTGACTGACAGTGATGTTTGCCAGATGAGACAAAATGTCCCACATTGCATTGTATGCATCGCACTGAGGCTTGGTTTATTACTGCTGTGTAATTGATGGCTTTCCTAAAGAAAAGGTGTGTGTTGGGTGAGGCCATGCTCCTGTTGAAAATGTATAGAAAGGAATATGCTTTGAAACAAGCACTTCTGGTTATCTGGTAAAAAAAAAAAAAAATTAGTATTGGATCCCTAATTTTGTCTAGCGCAACACCAGATGTGTTTGTTGGGAAGGGGGGGTAATATTTGACAAAACCTTATTCCTGTTGCTTCTGGAGGCCTGATGTATTTGTTGTTGATTAAATGTCTGATCCAACATGAGGGGAAGGAGAAGATCCCATGGAGCACCCCACTGCCTGAAGCTCTCCTGGCTGGAGGGCAGCTCTGGGAGTTCCCATGTCAGGTAGTTCACCTACCAAAAAAGTAGAAGAGAAGCCTCGTTAAAGTCTACTTTGTGGGTGGTAGTGGTGTACAGGCAGGAGCTGGTGGGGACAGGTGATGGGCATGGGAGGATTTATTTGCACTGGGAGAACAGTGTACTTCTGTGAAGCTGCAATGTACGTACATGGTGCCAAAATTACTTTTTGTGAACGCTGTCAAATGCTTTTGTAAATAACGTACACAAACTTGTCCCGTCCTTCTGTGAAAATAAATTCCTTCTAGCTTTTCATGATGGGAAAGGGGATTGAATAGGCAGATGGTTCAAGATCATACTTCAAGGCACATTAGTTAACGTGTCTTTAACCTTAAAAGGTTGTTAGTGTTAGTCTGTGAGTTCTGACTTTGAAGCTTGCAATGGGTGACGTGTTATTTTACCAATCTTGTCCTTTTTAAAACAAAACAACACACCCTTAGGTGGGATTGCTGCTCAGGATGGGAGGTGAGGTTCACCTGTTAAAGAATTTTATGTTTGGCAAAGAACTTTCCTCTGCAGGTCTATGTTATGCCAAGAACATGGAAAATTGGGCTTCTTAGCACTACTAGATTTGTAGTTTGATTGTCACAGAATATTTAGTAGGTGATATATGTAGCTAGAGGTTAATGTTGATTTTTTAAATATGGAAATCTGTTCACCTTCATGTGGCTTTAGGCTTAGAGTGAAATGCAGTAACTTGATGATTACTCAATATAATCTCTGCAGTGTCTTTACGGCACAGTCTGGTTTGAACGGTACTTTGCTAGTCCCAATCCTACAGTGGATCCTTCCACTAATGCTTCACCTTCCTTCATCCTCATACCAACAAAGTAAATGAGTTGCATTTTGTTGTCCTGGCCTTTGCAGCCAGATACTGATGAAGATAATGCTTCCTTCTGAAGAAGTGAACTATCACAGGCATCTCACCAACTGGCATCTCACTGTCAGGAGAGACTTGCTAGCTACAGCGTGAGTGTTCAGTGGTAACGCCTCCCATCTTCTGCAACGAGCACGACCTTGCATTCCAGGGATCAGCAGATCGAGAGCATCTCTGTTAGTCATGGTTTTGTTTTCCATGATCTGGTTCATGCATATGCAACTTACCACTGTGGGTTTTAACATTGAAAACTTTTTTTTTTCCTCCTGGTCCAATACAGAAATTGCTTTGAAAGCTGAACTACTGTTTGGAATACTTCCCATATTTTGCCCGAGAGCTGCGGATATGCCTGTTTCATCACATTTTTATGACTTGAAAATGGGCTGCTTCTGACACTTTCCTGTATAAAAATTGAGCTAGATCTTTCTCAAGATGAACTTTAAAATTAGAAACTTCACACTTGAATGTCAGAGTTGTGTATAATTTGCTATGATGACAACCACATGGCCTTTGTCACGGAAGGGTGGAATGTCTTGAGCTGTTACTGAGTAAGTTTGTGCCTGTTTCAACAGCTGCTGAGATCCTGTAGTACAGATAAAGAAGTCAGCTCTGGGTTGTATTGTGGCTGAGCTTTTCTGGTGTGTTACAGTCACTCTGCAGGGAATTATCAGCCTTTCATATATTTGTGCCATGCTAGGGTTATGCTAGTTATATTTGTAGTTTCTGTTTTGCTATCAGTGGTATAATGTAAATGCTGAGTTTGGTTTGTGTTTAAAATCATTAGAGCAAAGGGAAGATCATTCTTCTCTGGGCTATGTATAGAAAGCTCTGGAATAATATGTTTGATTTCCTATCAGAATAACTTGCCATTGCCTCTGTCACTCCAGAGGATAATCTTTTCCTTTCTGGTTCTCATTGCTATAATTAGATGCATTCAGAGCATTCTGTTTCTGTCTATTAACATGTAATCATGTGATTGGTTCTTGCATGCCAAGTAGATACTTTTTCCAAAGGAAATACGTATTTTACAGGAGTTTTTAGACCAGCTATGTTAACCGAGCGCTTATGAGAGGCGCTGTGACATGCAGCTTGAACGCTAGTCTTTCAAACTTCTGTCCTCTGCACTTCCCCCTTGTGTACCTCCGTAGCTTTCTGCTACTTTAATTGTTGGTTCCCCTACTACGATGCTTAGTCAAGATGTTTAAAGCACTGGCTGTTTAACTTGCCAAGAGAAGATGTTTCTGTATCCTGTGGACTTTTTAATTGATCAGGATTTAGTAGGAGGCTGACTTGCCTTTCTGAATGGATTGCTTGTGTCAAGGAAAGCTGCTGACCAAGGATATTTTTAGACATTGTTAATGATCCAGAGAATGTACTGTTAAATATTTTCTTTTCAGTCTTTTTTTCTTTTTTTTGGCATCCAGTCAGGTTAACATTCAGCTTATTGTGACTGCATCCTTTGGCATTATGAATTCTTTGCATACTTTGGGATAACTGTCCATGCAAACCCCTGATTATTTCTGTACCCTCTGTTTCTTTTGTTCCATCCTTAGGGGATGATATTGCCTATGAACTATAGTAGAATTTCTAAAAGTAACCAGTAGCTGTAAAAATAAACAAACCTAAAACATCCATATAAACAAACCCCCTGTTTTTCAGCCCCAAATAGTTAAATTGTATGCCCACGGATAAGGCATGGATGATCAATACTGTCTTCCTTTAGACTGCCTTGTGCCAGAGTATAGGATAGGTCTGAGACTGTGATTCCAGAATCATTAATTCTGGAGATGTGTGCTGTTGTATCAGCCAGCGGTACAGATTTGACCAATATTTTTGTTCTTAGCCATGACACTGGGTTTAGGTTAGCTGAAGGAGGACAGGTGACACCTATCCAGCACAAAGTCTTCAGACACAGTCACCTACTGGTTTTTAATAAATTTCTTGTCCCAAACTAGCACTTTGCTACTGATTTCAGATTACAGTCTGTGGCCCCAGGGCTTTTGCTGGGGATGCAATGGCTTGACAGAATGCGCCTAATCTAGGAAGGGTATTGAAGCCCCACAGGTGAGCAGATATTCACTGCATGCTTCATTTACTACTGTCCTGAGCTGAAATAGAGCTTCTCACCTAAAAGCAGGAGCTCTCTGAATCTTCAGAGATGTAAAAAAGGATGTTTTAATGTCATTTCTTTATCCCAAATTCTCCAGTCCCTTATGGCTTCAGAATTTATTGTGGTTTTTGATACAGGCCAATTGCTCTCATTTACTTTGCATCCCAGCTGCTTCTGCTAGCGTAGTCCAATTCCTGCGTTGACAGACTTGGGAACAGGGTATCGGTGATAAGTCTTGTGATCTTAATCTGCTGTTGTATTGATATTATAATAATTCTAATGATTCCTCTAGAATAGAGCCTTTTCCTAGGGAATGAGCATTCACTAAGAGTATTCATGGAGCTTAGCTTTATGAATGCATCCTCCAAAGAAGGAAGAGAGCCTGCTGGAGGGAGTTTACACATTTGACAGTGCAACTCAGAGTGCTTACTTGCTGAATATGTGGAGGTATTCCTTGCTGTTGAACTGCTTGATACTAATAAGAGGATCTGCATTGTTGACAACTGATTTTGCAAGTCAAAGAAGGTGTCATTTTTATTTTTAAAAATACTTTTCTGCTATTGTAGCTAGAGTATAAATACAGAGTATGCCAGGAAGTCTACTCTAATTGTCACCAGAGATCATAAAGGTAAAGATCAAAGAAAGACTCCTTGCCACATGGGCCATCCTAATCAAAGAATTGAGAGATTGAATGCAGTTCCTTGATCATCTGTGATCCTACTACATGACTTACAGCAAGTTTCTATCTCTAATATTTTTTCCCTGATTTTTAAAATAGCGATAGTGCTTCCTCATCTCCCAAGGATGTAGTTTTAGATTATATAAACTATTTGTTGATTGCTTACTTAGGACTCTATCTTAGGTAATGAGTCACAAAAGTTGAAAAAAAAAAAAAAAAAAAAAAAAAAAAAAAAAAAAAAAAAAAAAAAAAAAAAAAAAAAAAAAAAAAAAAAAAAAAAAAAAAAAAAAAAAAAAAAAAAAAAAAAAAAAAAAAAAGGAATTTTTAACATTATGCTAAGACACTGAAGAGAGTGTGTCCTGGGATTGACTCACACTTGCTTGGTGTTTTTTCTCTATTTGTTGAAGGAAGGATACTCTAGATAAGATACACCAAATTTAATAGTGTCTCTTAGTCCTTGTGCCGCCATGCTTGTTCAGTATTTATCCAGTGATGGAAGTCAGCAAAAGAAAGGATAGCCTTTGCCCTGTCCACCAGATAGATACAAGCAAAGCACAGACCTGCCAACCCACCAATGCCTTTTCTAAGAAAAGTTTGAAAAGAGGCAACGTGACGTGTGCATTCATGGCTCTTAAATGGGTAGGTGGGGAAGCATGCAAGTACCATGACACAAACTGCAACCTGTACTAATGCTCAGTTGTGTGCAGCTGTGGGAAGCCGTTGTGCTGCTGCAGGAAGATAAGCACTTCTGGTTTATACCACTGCAAAATTCAGCCATTACCACTACAGCATTCTGGTGTTTGATCTCTCTTTAGGAGGAGAGCTTCACTATCAAAGTTGATAGATTTTATGTAATACCTGTCTTCAGCAGACTTTCACTTGATTTTTGGAAGACTATGGCCGTGCCGTGGTGGTGTTTTACATGTATGTAACACCTGCATGTTCTGAAGAAGTGGGGCTGAGTTTTAGAATTTAAGATAGCTATTTTCACTACTCTCCAAATTGTCAGAGAAGAATGATAGGTATAGAATGATAAACACACGCTGTAATCATCTGATCATGGGCACTTAACAGATGCATTATTTGATGTACGGTGTTTTCAGAAGGCTGCATAAATAATTTTTAATTGTCAAACTGACATGTTAGTAGAAAACAGTTTTGTTCTTTGCAATCCTGAGATTTTCTTATATTGAATATCTCTTAATGCTTGTTACCATCATGGCTTGCTTATTTTTGACAGCATACATATAAAAATAAGTTCCTCTCTCTTCTTAAGGGCTCTTACAAGTTTTAAGGGAGGACGGGAATCATTTACGTAATTTTAAGCTTGACAGAGTAGCTATAATTTCAGGTAATTAAAAAAGAAAAAGAAAAAAACCACAACAAAAAACCAAAGCTCTGTTGTAAGTAGTCAGTCAATTGTATGCTGAGTGAGGCAAAGTCTCCAAGTCATGGTGTTTGGGTAATGTTGTTGGCACCTTAATGTGGTATCCAGAACTTGCAGTAGGTTACCTGTTTGCTGAAAGATTGTATCTCTGTCTGCTTTTAGCAGGGTGTTTCGTATTATCGACACAAGCTGCAAAGCATGAAATTACTATCTAAACAGAGCAAGACTTCTAGGAAATGGGAAAAATACGTTGGGTTTTTTTTTAAGCGAATGGGGTAATACCTTGCATTGAGATATGAATGGGTTTGTGCCAGTGCTCTTAAACACGGCATTCAGATGAATTTTAGTGGACTAACCATCTGAGCATTACTGTCTTGTCTTTTAGTATCCAGCAGGGCAGAAACATACTGTCACAAGTTCACTTGAAAACACTGTTCAGGAAGAAGTTAGTAATCCGTTTCTCCTTTGGATGTACCCTTGGACAGGTTAAGAGTTAATTCATGCAGTTCCCCGGGGCACCTACTACACCATGTTTTGGAGTAGGGTGATCTTAATTGGATCCTGCTGTATGTTTTGCAGTTTTATTCAAATTGTGCTTCTCTTAGTAGATTTTTTCACTAAGAACATGAAGCTTGTGTATGTGGAGTTTCCTAAAAGAAATCAAAACTTCATTACCCAAAATCCTAGCAGAACTGCTGTCTGACCTCTGCACAGGTGAAATGGGCATCTTTGTGTGGAAAATGCTTGTATCACTCAGCAATTTGAAGTGCAACAAAAAAATGTAGTTCCCCTTCTGATCAATACAGTCTGATTCTAGCCTTTTTATCTTTGGTTTTTTGCATGACTCTTTTATCCCTTGTTAATCCTCTTGAGCAGCGAGAAGACAGTTTAATACAGAAGACCCATTTCACTTCTGAATTCCTGGAAGCTAACACTTTAGAGTTGTATGAAAAAAATAATGTGGGGACAAGAGGATATTTGCAAAATAAGCATTTACATTCTGATCTCAAAATACTCACTTTGACCTCTAAATCTCTCTATCAAATGTCTTTTATCTAGCAAAATATGAGAACATACACCCACTTACCTGTTTTCATATTTATACTTTTTCATTTGAAGTCAGTCCAGCAGTTGGTAGATGTAAGTGTCAGAATATCAGAACATAATTAAGTCACTCTTTTGCTTCTACTGTGCAAGTAAATAATAATGAAGGGAAGTTTATCAGTTGTCTCTTATTGTTTGCATTTTTTTTTTTGCTCATACGGGTAAGAAATGTATCAATTTGTGTCTCTTGAGAGGATGAAGGGTTTATGTAGCCTTTTCCTAGTCTTGGCATATACTTCTGATGAGCCTAGGTATGTTATCCTCTGCTTCCAATGAAGTCTTTCTGATTTCATGTTTGGTTTTTTGTTTTTTTTTTAATTAAGCTTGATGTGTATTAGAAAGGCAGATTTTAGTTCTTTGAAAGACTGCCTTTATTAATCAAATCCACTAGTCATCAGGAAGAGAAAAATACCTGCTAGCTAAAACAATTCAATTAGTTAAGAGTGTTTTCACAGTGTTGTTCTTCAAGAGCTAAATTTATGCTCATTCAAGGCAGCTCTTCTTGGAAGTCAATGATACAGAAAGAGGATTTTTAGCTGTAAATCAGTGATGAGGGCGAAAACATGAAGTAAACGTGAGGTGTAGCACAGGGAAGGCACTGAGGTGTTTTCGTTCAGTAAAACGGCTTTTGTTTTATTGTAGGGGCGGGGGAGGATTTTCGCTGTTGTTAATTAACAGCAGGAAGAAGCATCTGGTGTTCTACAGAGGGTTTTTACTTAGAAAGTAATTTCTTTGTTAGCATCTTCATAATGATCATGTTCATACGGTTTGTGTACATGTCAGCCTCTGTTCCCTTGAAGTTACAACATACAAGCCCCTTGGAGTTTGGGGGATGACGCAAATGCTGTGGAGGTACTAGGGATAAGAGACTCATTGCTTCTTGATTTTGTGACTGTCTGAAGCCTGTATGGATATGAAGATGTTCCTGTCCCCCTTCAGCTCGACAAAGAACAGCTCTTGTTTGTTAATTGTTTCTAATCTGTATGTGAGAAGACATTGTTTTGTTTTGGCATCTCCAAAAGTTGTTTGAGTCTGAAAGGATACTTCTAAACAATTAAAATTAAAAGCCATTTTCTGTTCTGAAGACAATTCTGAATTTTATATGTTTCTGTACATACTGAAAAGAATTAATATAAAAACCACATCATATAAAACATTATGTGGGATATACAGTTAGTTGATGTGAATTCTGTATTCAGTGCTGCTCATTAAGCTGCTTCTGTTCAATTTCTTTGAATATCTAAGTGAAACAGTCCTCAAGTTAACCAAATTTAAAAGATATCAATAATTCTTTCATGGATAAATGTGGTGGAAATACAGTATCTACCACTTTAAATCATCAGTTCAAAGAACAGACCAGTCAAGCTGATAAATCCAGCAAATGGGGCCAGGACGTTGTGTGAGGTGAAAACACCATTACCTTAAAGAATATGATTTTCTAAATAGAAAAAGGCAAGTGAGAAGAATAGAGGCTAGAACAATTATTAAAATGTATAGTAGTCAATGAGCAATAAAGCAGTTATCTATTATTGCATTTCCTGGTGCATCGCCTGGTCCATATGGTGGACACACTTTCAAATGAATATGATTTACCACAGAGCTTCAATACATAGTTCTGTAATAATAAGATAAGCAAAAATTGGAGCAATGGGGTAATCAACTCCGAAGAGAAGATCTGATGCTGGTGGTGACAGCAGTTTTTCACTTACCTGATTGGGTGCTGGTGGATGCCATCCTAAGCTCCTCTGGGTCATGTGGTCTTAGAATTGCCCTTTTGCTTGAAAAATAGTATATTATTAAAAGCTTTGTACCAAGAGAAATTTTGGGGTTTGCATAAATTAGATTGTTTCATGTCTGTAGAGGTGTGGGGGGAGGGAAGGAGGAGAAACCATGCAAAAAAAAAATTAATTTATTTAAAATTTCACTAATGCCAGATCTTGAGTAATTTTCTTTGTAAGTAGATCTGCAGCGCATGTCATTACCCACTGATTTTCATTTCCTTTTAACCCAGTTGGAAGAAACATACACTAGCAGTCCCTGTGTTTTGAGGGGAAATGTACTAAGGGGAAGGATCTTGATGTTATGCCTCTTGCAGTCGCTCCTCTCACGGGCCAGGTGAATTTTATGTAGAGTGTAGAGAAGAACTGGTTGAATCTTTTCCTTATTTTTCCAAAATTAAGTATTGATCATCTTAAGATACAAACAAGTATTGGGCATTGCAGAATGGAGCCCAGAGGTGAAGGAAAATGGAGCTGTGCAAGCTTGTGTGTGCGAAGACATGCCCAATAATACATTGCTACTGGCATGGTAAGTTAAACTCAGCCATACATATATATATATGTATATACATACCTCAACTTAAATATTCAGTTGACAGCTCTTGGATCACTTTATCTCAGCAGGAGGGAAAGAGACTGCTTCCCTTCCATTATCTAGATTGATTTCTGCCAAAGGATCAGTGTGACAGTGTTTTTTGTGAGAACTTGTGAACCAGTCTTGAGATTTTTTTGTTGTTGTTGTTTAAAAAAAAAAAGGGAAAAAAAGAAAGGAATGCCTAAGTAGTTTAAATTGCTTTGTAGATGTTACCAAGATGAATTCTCCAAGACTAGTTGCCCTAAGGGAATCAACATTAGGATTGTCAAAACGTTAAGGACCTGATCTCAATATAGCCTACTCCATTTTAAATGGGTAGTAAGTCATCTGGTATTGTCATAATTAATCTGGTGTAAACGAGATTAAAATCAATATCAGATTAGTGGCTAATTGGAGGCCTCTGATTGGTGTGTGTATGTCTTCAGGGGCTGGGGAGAAATTCCCATGGCCAGTTCTGCTGTGCAAAATCTTTTCTTTGTTCTTTCCCACGTTTCCTACCATGCTTTTCCTCCATGCCTGAACTTGCAAGCTCTCATAATCTAGGGTACTATATAGTATAATTGAAGAGCTTTCCTTGGGGGACAGTATTTCAAAATTGTCTGCTAATCTCTGCTAGGAAAGATAAACCTGAAACCAGAGCAGATGGTGAAAATTTATATTTATTAAGAAGTAGATGTTACAAAACTCAAATCTTCCTGCCTAATATTGGTGCAATTGGCTTATATTCTTACTGTTCTTTGTCAAGTCCCAATTCTGTCTGATTTTCTCACAGGCTTGCTCTGTTGTTCTGTGTTCCTTGCATTCAGGTTGCAGTACAGCTGGTCGAGAGATGAGAGGGAATTGCATTTGTTTTTCTTTGAACCAACTGTATTAATTAAAATGCCTCCCACTGGGCTTGCAGTTTGCTGTAAGTAGCACATATCATTAGCTTTTAAAAACCAACAGAGTCATAAACTTAATATTATTTTAGCTTAAATGCTGTATGATTTAAGAGGCATAGTATAACCTTGAGGCAGAACAGCAAACCTGGACGCACAACTCTGGGTGTCCCACAGAAGAATGTATTTTTTTCGTTGATGGAAAAGTCTGTATTAACTAGAAGGAGGAGAAAGTTACTTTTAATCAGCAAAGCAGGTTAATTGTTTGACCAGAGCAATCAAACATGAAAATTAATACAGTCCTGACAGATATTTTCTTTTTTATATACATGCATATATTACTGGAGAATAGGGTGCCTGGCATATTTTCTTCCTGCCAAAATGCTTTCAGTAATGAACAGCAGGACAAGTTGTGGCTTGAAAAGTGTAGGTCTGTATCTTCTGTTTCCTGCTTTTCAGACGAGGTCGGAATATTCTTCTAGACAGGTGAAAGCATTTGCTTGCGTCTTTTTAGGACATTTTAATGATCAGGAGTTTGTCAGAGTTACACTTAGAGCGTGAGAAACTTTGGATCCAGTAGGAAGAAACAAATTGATTTCACTGTGAAGCGGGAAGGGGTGAGAGGAGAATTCCAAGGTACCTAGTTTGCTATAAGATATCAAGAACAATAGTAAGGAGCATGTACTGTGTGTTTTAGGAGAAAGTGTTATTAGTTACAGGAGAAAGTCAGAGCCTTGGACTATTTCTATACAATTTGGTCTGGGTTAAGGTTTATTGAAGTGACCCCTTGAACTGTTAAAAATGCACAGTATACAATGGATGAATGAATAGGAGCTTTCCTCTGCTGAAAAAGAAGGAATTTGCATATAGTATTTAAAATGTTTATCACATACTAGAAGCCCTAGCACTGAATGTATTGCCATGGCAAATGCTTGTGTTTTGTGGCATGCATGCACCGAGTATAAGTAAACAGATGAAGTTGGGCTTCAGATTAAGGGAAATTTCCCTTATTTAAGAAAGTATTGGCCTTAGGTGATGTAATGCAGTATTTTTTTTTTACTTAGCCCATTATTAAAAATGCAGTGCAGTATAAAGGATTGTTAAATAAGGATGTGCAGTTCATTAAATGAAATGTTTTATATCCAGTTATCAGTGAAACAGCAACAACTAGTAAGCAAATGAATAATTGTATTTAGAGTTTCAGCAAAGAAACTATGCCAAAGACAAAGTCAGAAAGAAAGTTTGTTGCTAATCTGTCCCCCATAATTTAGAACTGCACTGATGATAACGGTGGAGACAATAGAATGAGAAGGATGCATGTTTGAAAGATCTGTGCCATTGAGGTGTGGCAAGTAGTTGGTCAAAAAAATAGACCTAGATTAATGCAGTTGAAGTGTTCTGTCTCTGCTTCCATTTGGGCAGAGCAAAGTGCTTTGGTTTCATACCTGTATTTGATTGGGATGCTCTCAGCAGGAGTTTATTTACTGAAGACTCCCAAGGTGGAGGTCTCACATGCACAAACAGGATTAAGTTCCACCAGAAACGTAGCATTTGCATCCACTTACTTCAGAAAGACCCAGGATAAGCTGCTTTTCCGTTCCATCCGCTATCATAATTAGTTAAATCTTTGTCCAAGGGTATGGAACACCTTGCTGCCCTCATCCTAAGGTGATTAAGAACAAAACACCTTAAGAGAGAGCCTTTAACTGTACAGCTTCAGGCTATTTGGGTGGAAACACTCTTTTCCTTCTGGTTTTTTCCTTTGCAGGAAAGAATTTGTGAGTCCTTGGGCTGGTAAGGGGGAGAAAGAGGAAGGATACTGCAAAAATGGCATGGGAGGAGGCAGCTCTGTATTCCATTCTCCTCCTTAAGTATGGCTTATGTATTTATAGAAACATAGAATCATAGAATAGAATAGTTTGGGTTGGAAGGGACCTTTAAAGGTCATCTAGTCTAACCCCCCTGCCGTGGGAAGGGGCATCTTCAACTAGATCAGATTGCGCAGAGCTCCGTCCAACCTGACCTTGAATGTTTCCAGGGATGGGGCATCCACCACCTCTCTGGG
>NW_008794707.1:773981-823245 GCF_000699145.1 Aptenodytes forsteri
ACCTGCTGGCCACGCTTCTTTTGATGCAGCCCGGGATACGATTGGCCTTCTGGGCTGCGAGCGCACATTGCTGGCTGGAATTAGCATGCAATGAAGAACATGCATAATAATTGTTCTGTACAATGAGTGTCAAGTATGGAGTCTTTGTGTAAGATGCAGCACTGAAAAGAGGGTGTGCAGCACAGAAATTGTCATTGTTTTCTCCATCTCTACAGATTCTATTACTTCAATACTGGTTTAATTATTTTCCTGGGTATGGTCTCTTGCTACTCATCCTTAAAGCATCATGGTTTTATTCCCCAGGGCAGAAAACCTTTCCTTTACTGAAATTTGGCAAGTCACTTTCAAAAGGATGCAATTTTTCTGAGTCTGCAAACCTGATTTATTGGTTAATCCCCACAGAGGATGTAGAAAGTGTCATATGTTATAAGTTCTGTGAGTTTTTTGTCTAGACAGAGTATTAGAGTAGGGTTATAAAGATACTCAGGAACATATGCAATTTTTAAATGCAAGAGGACTGTATTACTAAGTACCTTCTCAGCTGCCAGTTGCTTTTCACTGAATACTTATGTTTTTTGAATAAATCGAAATGTCTGTAGTTGCTTCCTACTAAACAGCTTTTGGCCTGTGTTCAGCTACTAAGGTATCATTAAGCAAGTAATTGCTTTCATTGCTTGGGTTTTGCCGAGAACCAGCATCACTGTCTCCATTTGACACGTAGCCTTTTGAGATTTTTGGTCCAAAATCTTAGTGCAGAAAAAGAAGGAAGGAAGGTTTTCCTTCACAGAGGACTGAAAATCGGTGAGGTGGGTTTCAGATTGCTGACAACTAGCCTAGAAGTCCCTTTAGGACATACCTCAGGAGAGAACAGAACTTCTTACCGTCATCATGTTGGGTGTGTTCTTGGTCTCTTCCAAAGCCTTGATGTGAACAGGAAGCTCTGCAGAGACTGCTGAAGGTGACAATTCTCATTCTCAGTGTTTGATGGGAAACACTTTGTACTGATGCTGTGTGGCCTAAAAGACTCTTCTGTTCCTCAGTCACCTCCACTCTCACTTCTGGCTCAAAGTTGTTTCCTAGGTTTCCT
This sequence comes from Aptenodytes forsteri, assembly GCF_000699145.1. Taxonomy (NCBI): domain Eukaryota; kingdom Metazoa; phylum Chordata; class Aves; order Sphenisciformes; family Spheniscidae; genus Aptenodytes; species Aptenodytes forsteri. The sequence continues at coordinate 775,069 of NW_008794707.1, forward strand.
CTTTTCTTTCCCCTTTCCTGTACTGCCCATCGTCCCCTATGAGAGTTCTGACTGTTTCACTTGAAGTGACCTGACCCCTGGCTCCTGTACCAAGGTGGCTGAGTGAAATGGTTGGTGAGAATAATGAGTCAGAGGAGAAAAGTATCGATCAAACCTGAAGATGTTTAGGGACTTCTGACATCAGGTCCACTCTTACTGAGCTGACAAAGTTAAGGCTGAATAGGCCATTTGCCTATAAAGGTCCAGTTCATTTATTTCCATCAAATGTTCAGCTGCCATAGACCTCAGGTATGTTTGGATTAAACTTGTTAAACCAGTACTTCTTTGTGAGCATTGTGTTACTGAGAATGGTATTTAAACTGTGCCATAAGGGACAAATTCCTGTGTCCAGTGTCTTGTCAGACTGAGGATTTTCCATTAGACTGAGGTCATCCTGCTAACGTTCACTGGTTTCAAGGGGAAACAAGCTCATTTTAAACCGCAGCAGTAATTAAATCTGCATGCCTACTTGACCGATTGGATATTTAATTCAAGCAGAAGTATTATGGTGGGGTAGTTGAGATAAATGACAGTCAACATTTGCAAGACTGACATAATCTGATTTTTCTTCTTTTTTTTTTTTTTCTTTTTAGGTTTTAAAAATGTTTCTTAGTATAGTACGTAGATATACATGGAGAAATCCTTAGGAAATATGTACTAGCCTGAAATGTTCCTAGCAGGTATTTTCCAAGTTTTGAATAAGAGCATAGAAGACTTCCATCAGGTGAAAGATGCAGAGTACATAAAAACTTGAAGAATTTCACATCAAACCATTCATTGTATTTTTGTGTATATATCTGTGTAATACTATTGCTAGCCATTAGCAGAATGGAGAAAAGAAATTTATTTGGTTAAGAAAATTTTAGAGTTGTTTACAAAGAGCTTTGCAATTTTGTGTGATTTGAAGTATTTAACTATACTCAGTCTATGAAAGTATGCAACTGAATTTATGTTTTGCTTCACTTTTGAAATTGGACATGGTAAACCAGTAGGGATTTCTCCCCACTGAATTGCGAATTATCTGTAAACCAGAAATCGTTGCTTTCTGACAGTGTAGCAGTCTAGTTTATTCAGAACCTCCTAGTTAATAGCACACATGTGGCTCACAGGTTCAACAGCTCTTAGACTGCTGAGAAAGAACAAATACGGTATTCATTTGCTTTACTGGTAAGGGATCACTAATCATAGGTCTTTATGACACTTACTGAAAGTGCTTTTTTGGCATTCTTGGGGTCTTGACTTTCAATGCTTTTTCTTTTTAATTACCTTTTTAATTACTCCCCATCCACCCTGGGAACTCACTATTGGCTCTTCACTCAGGAGTTTTGAAATGAGGAATTCCTCTTGGCTATTAAGTTTCTACCTTCCTTAGAATAGCTACTCTGGTGATTATGATGTACACCTCCTCCTGACTTGATGAAGGTCTCTTTCTGTCTCTTACTGTAGATGTGGTCCAAGACAGCTTTAACCCTGTGCCCTGTCATACAGCTTTGTATTGCTCAAGCCTTTAGCACTATTGTCATGTGCTCTAATAAGCAGTTTCCAACACAGGTAGTTGGGATTGTGTCTGGGATCTGATTTTTGTTGCAACAAGATTTTGAAACATTCTGGACATGCTCCAGATGTAGTTGCTCTTACCAGTCTTTTGGAAGCTCTCATTTATTGACGTTGTACCATATCTGAGCTGTTCTTCAGCCTTTTGCTTTCTGAGGACGCTAGTCTTCCCTCTAGATAACTGGAAGAAAAGTTAGCAGTAACAATTCCCTTCCTGGCAGGATAGCCTGCGCTGTGGATCTTTGTGTCAAATTTATTGTGGACAGATCTTTTGCCCTGTGGGAGCAACAGGAATTTTTGCAGAATTGCAGACTTGATAAACTTCATTTATTCCATTTATGTAGTGATGTCTTGCTCATGGGGCAGTTGCTAAGTAAAAGCCACACTTTTGAGAAGAACTTGCTTTCCGAAGGAGTCAGCCTATAAACTATCCACCTTGTGGTGTTGCAGCTCACTCTCTCTGGTTCTTGTAGTGAGGCCTTGGAAGACTATAAGCGAAAATTTACCCATTGAGTTAGGTAAGTGGCTTATAGAGACTGTGGAGGAGTAAGGAACAAGTGTTCTGTTTGCAAACTTCTCTTGTCCTTCTGAAAATCTACTAGCTGATTAGACATTTGTAAGATTTCTTGACAGATGAAAAAACTTAAATTTGATTAAACCCATTGAAGCTTCAGATTTAAGCTAGAAAAGGTGCTTGAAATACAGATGAGTTGACTTTGTTGTTGTTGTTTTGGTTTAAACAGTAATGAATTATTTTAATGGGCCAAAAAGCTAATATTGCCATTATTATAAGGTACTAAGGACATGGGTTTAAATGAAAATAACTTTAATAGTTGATTGATTTACATGGGGCTATGTGTTGTGTGCCTCTGAAATGTCCTCTGGCTTGTTGAGATATGTTACTGGTCCTGTTTGAGTACCAGATGCATTCTGGAAATTGCTGGGGACCCCATCCAGGGCTTCTGTGTCTTGTGTCTGCTGTCACAGCATGGAATTTAGATGCTTTTTAGTAGACAGCAAGATTTTACAATGTACAGTGTCTTTCATAAAAAGCATATCCCAAATCCATAAAACACCACGTGTACAATTGAAGTGGACTACCCTAGCAAATGAGGAGACCCTGTTAAATGCTTGCTTATAGCTTTGAAAGACTTCGACCTGTTGATTTAAAAGTTTGCCATGCACAGCATGTACTCCTCGGCAATTATTTTTCTAGGCCAAGTCAAAATTAGGCTTTCCTATTTGATTCTTCCTTTTCCCCCACCTCTCAAGGGAAGAAATATTTGTTACTTTTTTCAAAATCCATTGTAGAACTGGACATCCGAAATAATTTGTCACCCTTGAAATATTAGGCACAATGTTTGAACCACAGTCAAAGAAAATTCCAGGTTTGAGCTTGATCTAAGCTAGCTGTGGCACTGAGGGGGTAGCCTGTGTCTCAGGGGATGGCGTGCTAATGTACTGCATGAGATGCCAAGTGGCAGTGGGCAGGTGGAATATTCTTTGAAGAGAGTACAACTAACAAGCATATAGTAAATATGTATTAGGGCAACACTCTCTTATTTTAAATGATAAAATTTACAGTACTCCTCTATGCTACATTACTAAAAGCAATTAAAAGAACATTTTGGTGTATGGCACCATCTGAGGTAAAAGCACCATGCTTACAAGAATGACTTTGTTTGAAAAATTTTAATTTTCAATTAAGCTTGAAAGGACAAAGTGCAAAATTAACTAACTTGCAATTAATTTCAGTAGTAATTATGTAAAAAATTCCAGGCATATAGAAGATGAGAAGCGTGGCATAATTAGTTGTGGAGTTTTTTACTGCTGTAATTACAGTGATGAATATGCATGGGGCTGTTTGGGGAAGGGAAGCACAGCAAGCAATTGTATTTAACTAAACTTTTAGCTGGCTTAGTTATGGAAGCTGTTCTTTGTTTTAATCCCTTCAAAACTGCTGTGAAACTCCAGAGGCAGGGTAGTTCCACTCCAGAGTGTGAAAATTACTTTTTAGGATCTATTTTTCCGATGTAGAGGTCTCCCAGGTCATCTGTCACTTCATGAGTCGTAGGTAACCATTATGTTCCAGTTTTCCAGCTCTTGAAACTTCTGTGAAAAGCCAATGAAAGCAAATTGCACCTTTCATTGTTTGTGTATTTAAAATGTTCAAAGAGAAAGATGTAGAGTGGCACAGGTGAGCATGAGGTAGAGGAACCATCGTGATCTTCAATAGCACGAGGCAAGAAACAGTGCTGTACACAGTGATGTTAAGATCAGAGTCAGGCCCTTAGCTTCCAGAGGTCTCCTTTATAGGGTCCTTATCTATAGAAACAGAAATTAGCTGAAAAATTAAGGAAAAATGGTTTGTAAAGGGAGCAAGGAGTCATGAGGAGCGAGTGTGGGTATATGATTTGGGGTTTTTATTCATTATTTTCTAGATATTTGGTATGTTCCACTTAGTCTATAATCCAGTGTGATTTTGTTCTTTTTTAAATTTTCTTTCCTAATTTGTGTTTAGTCAAGTTTTTAAGATGATACGTAGGCATGTTAAATCAGTCTCCGCCTTGAATGTATGGACACTGTAGATGGCTTGTTAAAATACCACAGTGCGGGGGAGGACAGTACTGAGTTGCTCAAGGATAATTAAGTGCACCTTAAGAGTAAAGCAATTAAGCTACCTCCTTTATGATAGTAAAGAAAAAGTAAATAATCCATTAAAGTGTGTGTGTGGAGAGCAGGGTATGGCTGATGGAAGCCTAGAACTCCCGTTTCTGATCCTGGCTCACAATTTTTAGCTCTGCAACTTCAGGCAAATCATTTTACCAGCTAAAAAGCAAGGCTTAAATTAAGGAATATGTTTACCTATCTTGTTGAATTACTCTAACATGTCTGTGACTTGTCTGTAAATACTTGAAGGAAGAGTATTATAAAAGAAATAGTATAGTTAGTTATTTGCATCTGTACTATTAAGGAGTAGTAGTAAATGTTTTTGTTTCTTCCTGTTTGAAATCAGGTAAACTCTTAACCTTTTTTGTTTTAAGAATGATTTTTAAAATTGCTGCAGATGTTTTTGTGTGTGTGTATGGAAGCATGTCTCAGCTATTACAAAAGATGCTCCCTAGAAGCTTTTCCCACATGATATGGTTATTCCCCAGGACATATTCTATATGGTCACCCAGCTTTTGTTTAAATATAATCATGAAACATCATTTCACCTATTTTCTCTTTTTTCTGTGAAGTGTATCATTAAACTTGTCCTGCATCTATTCCCTTTTACCCTTGTCGCCTTTAGTTCTGGTCTGCCCAAGAATCTAAAAATGAGTCACTGAGCTTAATTTTTATAACCCATGGCTATTATAAATACGTCAATCATGTCTACTCTTAACCATCTTTTCTCAAGACTAAATAAATCATACTTTTTTCTCTTTATATTTAAGCCCTGTTTCCCCATTCATCTATCTTTGTTTTTCATGCTGTACTCTCACCAACCTAATTCTGTCTGTCTTCAAATAAGCTGGCCAAAATAGGATGCCAGTGTTCAAACGTGGTTTCATTGGGGATTTGTAGAATCATGCAACAATATGTTTAATATCCTTTGCTTGTGATAAGCCAGTTTTCTATTAACCTTCTTTACCACAGCTATGCATTACACCAAGATTCTGTCAAAAAAGGTTCATTTTCATGTGACACATTAGCTAATTCAGTGCCTTTTAAACTATGCTTAGCTGTACTAATCATTATTTGCCTCCAGACTTTCCATGCAGAATGTGAACTATAAGTATGCTACCAAAATCTCTTCATTTGTCCTTGCATACAGTAATTATCTTGACATAGTGATTAATAATTATGATTCTTGCCTCTTAATGCAAATTTTAAAATACATTTTTCTTTCTTGCATTGTACACATGCTTTTCATATCAAGAATTGCACAATTCAGTATGACTAGTTCAGTCAGCCAAAGGGTCAGTCAGGTCAAAGGGAAAATCAATGTTTCCACAATCTTTGTGGAAACAAAAAGCAAGACTACATCTTCAGCGAGAATAAAATCTGGCGTTCTCACATTCATTAGGCTACGTTTGTCAGTGCTGAATAAACAACCTTTCATCAAGTGCAGCAATTTTCTTCGTTCTGTAATTAAAGATATTTTTTGCTTAATTTCTTTATATGAAAACTTGCTGAAGTGAGACCAAAATTTTTATAATGCATATTTCAAAGAGAGGAATGAAGGTTCTGGATAAAGTCCCAGGTACTATAATATCTTGATTTACTGTCTGAAATGTTATGCTGATTCCATCCACAGAGGAAAGCTATCCAAGTTTCCTCTACACATTAAAGGAGATGAGCTCCTTCTTCCTTTATGAATGCATGGTTAGCTTCTAAGGCTTGTAGAATTTATTGATTTGTCAATGAAGTATGAAATTCTACTGAACTTGGCAGTAGGATGGGATCATGCAACAAGTGAGATAAAATTCTTTAAAAGAAGAGATCCATCCTCATTGTTAAGAGGGTGTTTTTGGTCTTTTTTCTGTTTATCTGAAGACAGGCTTGGTAAAACTAATGCAGGTTCGTCAGCTCAGTTGGAGAAATAACCCAAATTTAGGTTTTATGGGGTGTTTTGGGTTATTTGATTGGCAGGGGTGGAGGTTTTGGTTTGGGTTTTTTTTTTTTTTGGACTATAGGCTAGCATATACATTCAGGACTATCAGAGGTCTCAGGCTACCTCCAGAGAGGCGTCTAGACTATTGTTAGCTCAAGGTGATCTATTCCAGTGCTTCATTATCCTTGCCACTTAGCAAGCTGAATCTGACACCAGAGCTACACATGTAGCTTAGGAAGTTGATAGTAAGTTGTTGTGGTGCTTTGCCTTTAGGGGTAAGTGGTTCAGATTCAACCTGGCTTGTGGTTACTTACAATTGTAGGATTTTTGATACTCTGCAGAAAAACTTTGGGAAACTCTCCTGAGGACGTAAAGGGATAATAGTCCCTACAATAAAACCATCAGAGCGGTCAGGATAACTGGAAATCTAAAGGCATGGAGGCATGTGGTGTCACTCACAGACAAAGATAACACCTCTGATCAATTAGATGTATGAAATAAAGCTGTAATCTCTCATGTTAGTCATTTGGGACACTTTCCTGCAGCTTTTGAAAGCACCCAGTTTATATTGTTAGTTGGAGCGTGCATTGTTTTGATTTTCTTTCCTTTCAAATTTCTGTATTTAAAAATACTAAAAGCTTCCTTGCAATGGTTTCTTCAGCATAAACAACCCCGATTCTTACAACCTTTCTTGGTAGTTAGTGTCTTATGGACATCTGATAATTCGTGTTGTTTTCCACCAAGCTCTGACTCATCTTTGCTTTTTTTTAAGTGTGATGGCCTGAGCTGGATAAATACTTCAGCAGACACCTTGCTAGGGCTGGGTACTGTTGGGGTTGCATTTTTCACTGCCAGTTAACACCCTATTTTCTGCTGACACGTGACTAAGTGTGATCCTGACTGTCTCTGCTGTTTTCTGATCATTCTGAGTTTTAATCTTGTCTAGCAGGGTGCTTGTGTTGCCTAACAGCAAGCTGAATAAGCATATTCTCTCTGTTTTGTCATTCAGGTAGTTATTGAGTAGTATCAGATTCAGACCAGAGCCCTTTGGGCCTCCCTGAAAAGCTTTCCATTTTGTAATGAACCACTGGCAGCCACAGCCTTTGAATGGTTCCCTCCCACTCCCTATTTTCAGTGTCATATTTTCTAATCGAGTGAGATTTTTAGCCGAGGATGAAAAGCACAAGTTTATCTTCTTCCTGGTGTTAATGCCTTCCAGATGCTCGTTGGTGTGCCATTTGTGTATACTAGCTTTCAAATGCAGCTTTTTTCCTTTTTTTCTCTTTGCTTCACTTGCTTCTCTTTTTTTTCTTTTTTCTTCCCCCTCTCTTTCTCTGGCATTAGTCTGTGTCTTGTGATCAGGAAGGCCAAACAGGGCTATGCAATAGCTACTTTCACAACCAATTGTCATCTTTGCTGTTGTGTTTTATGCTTTATTTCTTTTTTTTTTTTTAAATAATATTAAAGGAAAGATTTAGAGTTTGATTTGCAACCAAGTATGATGTTTGTTAAGACCTTCTTGAAGGTGTAACCTGAACATAGTGAAGCTATTGTGGCCACTGGCAAGACTTTCTTGCTGTTTACACTGAGTTTACAGAGCTTGTAGCTGGAAGGAAACATTAGTTTGTATGTCAAACAACTGTAATGCAAAGTCAGGATAACTTTAAGAAGCAAAGCATCTCATGATGTAATTTCACGCAGGTGCTTTCTCTGGTGGAACCAAGCACTGAGCTCCATCTTGGTTTGAACTGTGCATCTTCCCAAATCGACTCAGTTGTAATGATCTTGCTTTCCTCTCCAGACTCCTTTTGCTTCCTAGAGGCAGACAGGGCAGCCTGCAGGGCTCTTGCTAGAATGGATTTGCTGCCTCTTTCCCCTGTTGCATGCTAGAAGCAGTGAGTGAAGGGGCGTTGGGTAAGTATGAATGGATGGTGTGAAATGTGATCCCAGGAAAGGGATTAGGTGACCTAGCAAGTCTTGTCTGTCTCTGCTTTCTGTTTTGAGTCTTTTTTTAACTCAAGTTCACAACCTGCTAATGGTTTCTAAATCGTTAGGACACTATCTTGAACAAATGAAGCTATGTGGACTGTGTATCTGACATCATCTCTTCCTCTTCACAATTCTAGAAAAAATAGGATTGGTAATAGTAATATATGACAGGGCATGGACTTTGTACTAACACTTTTTCAAAAAGCAGAGCCATTAAAATACAGTCCTTGAATGATTAGACTAAATTTAAAAGCTGATTAAAAACTTTACAGTATATCTGAATCACACCACTAGCAGTATTTCTTCCCAAGTATAGCTAACTCTGCGGGCTCCAAAACCCTGCACCGCATCTCTTCAAGCCTTATTATCCTTCTTATGCATCAGCTATCCATACCACTAGTGTGGCATCTAGGAAGAAGCTAATGTGCACATTCTAGCCGAACAGTATGTATGTCATCTTACCAACCTCCAGAATAAACACTGTAAAAAATGTGATTTATCTGTCTGTCCTGTACAGCATCCCATGTTCAGCTTTTTCCAGACATTCTATTGAAATAACATGCATTTTTGCAGGCATGTAGATCACCCAAGATAACTTGGTAACAGTTTTGCAATGTGGTGTAATTTAGTTTCAGGTTTGATAGATGAAAAAACCACAAGCGTTTCATCCACTGATTATCATTTTAATTAGTTCACTTTTTGTTTTGAGTTGGGTTTTTTTCCTCCTAGATAGTCATATGACTCCAAGGAATGTTGGCGGAGCATGTAATGGAAACTTGGATTCTAAACTCTCAGGGTCAGACTGGAATAGGAAAGGCAAAGCCACCCATGGCCTTTGACAAATCTATTTTCCTTCATACTTTTGACTTGAAACTGCTTAAGACCTTTCAAAATTAATCAAGGTGGGGAATGCTTCTGTGCTGGCAGGGAGCAGGGAGCTGATACAACATCCAGGCTCTTACCTACCTCAGAGCTCTGTTACTCCAATTAACCTTTGCAGAAGACAGGACAGTGCACTTGCACATAAATTTGCCAGTGTTCTCAAGGGTATTTGGTAGAAAATATACTTGTTGTGCCATTAGTTAAAGAAGTCAAGATAAAGCTGATGTTGGAGACTAACTGTGAGTCCGCTTGGTTCTTGCTGGTTGAATTTCACAGTTCTGTTAACTTTTTCATTAAATCATTATTTTGTTTTAACTTTCAAGACTATACAATACTACTCATTAATTGTACACAATGGATTACACAGCAACCAGAGACCCAAAATCTGGACTTTTCCTGCAGTTGGGGAATACTGTTTGTGACTTGAACAAGGTGAGACTGGAATATCTCTTGGGAGATTAGGGAGAAGCAGCAGGCTGTGGTACAAGATCAATGGCTGTTATCTCCAATTTAGGCACAGTGCTTGCGCTGGGGCTAGAGCCTGGGATGCTGCTAGTTGTCATAGGTCTTGGCAAGAGCACCAACAGCTCATTTATGCTATGAAGACAATACAGTTTTTCTTTCTTTGAAGCATGTTCTTGCTTTATTTTATAAGCTAGGTCCACCAAAGAGCCTTTTAGTGGTGCTGCTATTTGAGATTTTCATTCTGCAGAACAGGTTTAACTTAGTGACTGGGAGGAGGACGATAGTAGTGGAAGCCCCTAGAGCTTTCAGTGCATCAGGCTCTTGCTGAGTGGCATCTTCCTGTCATAAAATGTTATGAGAGGTGTATAGTAACTAACTTTTTGGCAATGTCCCTGACGGTGGCCCTCCATTTTCAAAGGAGAAAGAGGAGACAAACAGAAGTGACTGAACCCCTCTATTTAGAGAAGAGGACTTTATTAGGAGAAGGAACATCCTAATGTTCTGCCCCTGCTTTTGGGCATAGTTTCTGTACTGGCTGTGAAGTAATCAAATTACACCACTAGCCTTTTGGGCTGTCACATGTCCAGGAAGTGCTGCTTAGATCAATGTTGGAGTGATCCTGACTTGCATTTGAGTAACACTTTAATTGCCTCCTTGGCCTCCATCCAGCTGCCAAGCCTGGACTTTTTGTTTCCATGCTTGATGGCAGATTTTGGCTTTGCAGGTTTTTACATTACTGCCAAGTTAATTTTAGAACTTTAGTTGCCATGGCTACTGCTAAGTATTTCTTAGTTCTCTACTTATTTGCTCAGTTTGCTGCTTTCCTTTTTTCTTTTTTTTTTTAATGTTTAAACTGCGATGTGTGAAGTGCATGGAATAATTATCCTACCCTGCAGAAGATAAAAAGGAGGGCATGTGAGAGGTGAGGCTCTTGATCTTCAGTCTGATGACTCAGCTGCTCTTTCAGCAGCTGCAAAGACTTTAAAACACTGCTCTTGTAACGCGTGGTCAGGATGAGGGGTTTAAGTCTGGGGAGGAAGGCACAGGTAATGCACTCATTCTGATGCACTGAATGAGATGTGCTGAGACTGCTGCTGATTCTGCTGACTGGTACTGTCTTGAGGTTTATCTGTGTCTTGCTGTCTAGTTGTATAGACTTATAACTATACATAGTTCCAAGTCTTACGCTGAGCTTTAAATTCTTTGGAACAATGGCCATCATCTTGCTCAGAGCCTGTACAGTACATTATAAAGAGAAATCCTATTTCATTACTAGAGCTCCAAGGTGCTACACTAACACCAATAATGATTAAAAAAAATTATATGTATGTATGGATAACAAGTTCTCCATATCGAGATGTCCTACCCTGTTTATGCAGGCAAGGTCATGAATGTCTTTTCAGTCATCTGAAAGAATAGGCGAAGACAGAGCACCCAGTGCTATTTAGACTTCTGATTAATATTTGAAACACTTATGCTTTTGAGGAAAATGTAGTTCTTGTCAGTACAGAAGAGCTTGGGAGAATGTCCTGAGAGCCCAAGAACATCATTATCTAGTTTTCAAGTGGGGATAGCAGGGCAGGGAGGCAGGCAGAGGTGGAGGAAAGACCTGATGGGCAACTTCAAGAGCTGGGAATAGAGCCACGCTCTGCTCCAACTTCTTAGCTCAAGGGCTGTGCTGGCTACTGTGGTTCTCGTCCGTGGGTATTAGGGACACTTGTGATTAGCACAGGGTGAAACACAGAATAACCTGGTGCCCTTTCAAGCCAGGACATCTATGCAGATCAGTGTTGTCTGGATGTGAGGCCGTTGCTGTTGACGTACCTGGAAGGATCTTGGGGTTTCATCCTGCTGCTTTCCCAGAAATCTTACCCATTTACCAAGTACCTGGTAAGCAAAGATGTAATCATATTGTATTACTTTGGCTAATTCCCATAGATAAGGTCTGTTTAGTATGTGCAACACCTCTATTAATAAATCTCTCTTCTGTGCCTGAAACAGAGTAAGCCAAAGCGGGCAGAAACACACTTTGAATGCAGTTGAAAACAAATCCTTGTTTTGGATGTCTAAGGGAAATATGAAGCTGCTTGGGGAGGGGAACAAATGGTAACTGAGCATGAAACTCCATGAAGTCAAGGTGCTGTGCTGTCTGGGCTAGATCTTGTTTGTAGCTTGGAGAAGGGCAGTAGGGAAAAAAGAACTGGGTGAGAAAGGACATCACTAGAATAAAGAATATTCTGAAAGTCCAGTGCACAAAATCTACATAAGACTTATTTTAGTGGGACATAAAATCATCAAGGATAAGAAATTTAAGAGCTTTTGGAGACTTAGCTGAATGCCCTAGGAACTCCTAGCACAAAAAGTAAATAACGTGCAGAGGCTCTGCCTGTCTGTATTTGATTTTTGTCGTCTTTAACCTTCCAAGCTGCAGCTCTGCTCTTTAACGAGTTGGAATTTAAATGTGTTGCTACAGTAGCGTCTTTGTTGGAGATGGACCGTGACTCGTGCTCATTAAGGCTACAGATGTCTGCTCAGATTATGTGTTTCAAAAGCTTTTTCTCTGATGAACTGTGAAAAGCCGGGCTTGAGCAGAGGATTGCGAAAGATAAAATAACAGCCCCTCATCCCTGTGTCTGGCAGACTTAATGCAGTTACTCTCAGATCTTCTTAAAAACTTTTAAGACAGCAAATTTGTTCACAGTCAATAAGAGAGCCCTCTGAGCACAACCCGTTATGTTTCCTTTATCAGTCTTTTCTAAGTTACTCACAAAGCTTTTTACACTCCAAAAATCTCTAATCTGCGAATTCAGCATTTCCCAGATAATAAGGTTTAATAGGCATAAGTGGCATTGATAAATCTTTATATGTGGTGTGATTAGAAAACATAGATCTTCTTAAGGGGGTGGAAAAAAAAGCACTGAAGAATAAATACTCCATGAATTTAAGCTAAATTAGCTTGTCCACTCACCTTTTTTGTGAATTTGCATTAATTGCAGAGCAGACAGAACTTTTTAAGCCTGCCTGGATAATACCTCCTTCTTCTGGGAGAAGATGACTGAATTATCAAGAAATTCAGTTCAGTGACTTCTGTGACATGTAAACATTTGCTGAAAGTTACTAGAGCAGAACTACGGAGTCATGGCTTTTTCTTTCTAAAGTAGTTGTGCATGTCCAGCTAAGATTTTTCAGGTATTCTTATATCTCACCTTCTCCCTATTACAATGTGCACAAAATGGATAGAGGCTCATCGGGCAGTCTCAGCTAGGTACCTGTCATTCCTTTCCACATGTCTGTATACTCACCTTGCTCTACAAAAAAACAGAATGTTACCAAGGAATTACCAAGAAGTTATTCATTTCAACGTGATCAGATATATAGTAAGATGAAGACAAAACTTGTAAAAGTCTCTTGTATGCAAAACTGTCTCATAGTTCTGCTACTTTTGTTTTCGCTGTGCTATAGAGCAGTTTTCTTGCCAGAGCATTATTTTGGAAGACCGTTAAGGGCAGTTAATTTCTTTTCCTTGAATGGGAAGTTCCCTCTCTAGGGCTACAAGCCAAGCAGTGCTGATAGGCTCGGGTAGTGTTACTTTCATCTTTTGCAGGTTTGGATTTACTGACTTTTCTAGAAAAGGGAGGTTAGATGCAGGTTGGTCTTTCTTGGTTTAAACTACACCACAGCAGAAGTGAAATACCACTGTACTTCACTTGTGAACGTGTTTTACTGAGACACCTTAAGGTTGTGTCTTCTTGGCCCGGAAAACCCACCTGTAAGGCAACAATAAGGTTGTTATGGTGGTGGAAGAAGACTTTGTTTCGATGATAACTGAATCTTCCTAGGCAGAACTCTGTCTCAGAGATGATGCGCTCTATGTCTGTTCCTGTAAAGGTATAAAGACTATGCGTGTTTAGGGAGCTGGATTCTTTGCATGGGGAGGGAGAGTGTCTCCATTGAAAGTACTCAGCACTGCCCAGGGCACAAGAAAGAGCACTTGACAAATAAACCAGATTCTGTCCTCTTCACAGGATATATCTGTACTCCTCAGTGCAGCTCCATGTTAGAGACACACAGGCTAGAACTAGCTGAACTGATGGAGATGCTAATTCAGATCCCAAAAGCAATATTGATGTGTTGGCCGGTTCAAAGGTTGCACCAGATAGCACTATTCAAAAGAGCACCTTCACAGCTATACTTCTGGTTCAGAGATCTCTACGCAGAACTGTAGTCCCTCAGTAGTGTAGGCATGCCCTGAGATTGCTCTTGTTCTCAGAGACACAGTGAACTAAATGGGAATACAAGCAACAGATCTAAAAACCTGAAAAGGAATAGAGAGTTACTGGTAAACAAATGATGTTTCGTTAGCCACAGTAATCCCAAAGCTCCAAAACAGCATGTTAACTGCAAATTTACCCCAAATCTCTGCAAGATATGTGGGTTGTTGTATGAAAAGGATCATAAAACCAGATAAAATAGATGTCTTGTTTCAGACCAGTCATCAGATCCCATCTGACTTTTGAAAAAATATTTTTTTCTTCAGCAATCTGTTTAATCTGTTTGGATTTATGGGGGCTTTTCATGCAGGACCTAGAAGATGCTATCATAAACAGATGGATAACCTTAAAAGTTTTGAAAAGAAGTTAACGTATAATTCAATTCTCTCATTTTTCTTCCCTTTTAATAAGATGGAGCGTATAAAGAGAAGGGACTGTGCTGCTGCAGAATGATCCCATGGTAACTAATTAGGTCTCATCAGGTCTGCAAAGGCATCCTGTTCCCAGTCTTATGCCAATGTGCTGTAACCAGTGAGCCAAGCTGAATGAAAGTCTTGTGGTATTTTACTGGGATGTCATAATATTTACCTTCCTTGCACTGAAGAATTTCAGGTAGTGGTATTCATCCATGGATCATTCCTTGCAAATAAACTTGTTGATGTTTGCATAAAAATGATCTGCTTGTCACTATACTCCCTATGCTGGCCCTTGTCCATGATATGTGACATGAATTCATTTCTCAGCTGGTGAATTTAGGGAGTGTATTAAAGAAGCCACAGCAATATGTGATAAGCTGTAATTAAAATTACTAATGCATGTAAATTCCTTTCCTCCCTTCTGCTTTGATTTACATTCTTCATGCAGACTTTGTTCAGTTTGAGTGAGCCAGAGACCTAGTGTTGACTGGTAATAACGATTTCTGCTTTCTCTCCGGCACAGTTTGCATGGGAAAATAAATTTAGCAAGGATCCTCACTGAGGTGTGACGCTAGGTATCAAGAAAACTGTGTGGCTTGCAGCTGGCCTCCAAAGCTCTGGTCTGTGGTTGTAGTGGCATCATCAGTAAAACAGATCTTTTTAAGAGCGGTAGTTTTCATAGTCAGTAGCAGGACCAATAATCATGTTCTCTTAGTTCTGGTACAGTCTTTCTTTCCCATCTCATCCCTTCTTACTAAAATATCTATGATTTAAAATGGAGATGTTTAAAGGATTAGCCATTTTATGTTGTATTATCTTAACTGACTAATGCATAAGTTATTTTTAGTGATGCTGAAAAATGTGATTTGGTGTTTAATCATGGAAGTGAACTACCAAAATCAAATATTGAGAGAAATACCCAAAGCATCTTGATGCAGAACAATGGGTGCTTGAGGAAAGCTCTTCTATTATGCCGGACGCAGTCGGTATATATTTCATTATTTTGTTGCTAGAGAAATTTGTGGCTCAGTTGCAATTCTGAGTGACCAAAAAGCAGTTTTAGTTGATAGGCGAATGAAAGGAAAATAGTATGTTAAGATTTACTGTCCCAGCCTTCTGCAGTAGGAAATGAAGAATTTGGATGGATAGTCCTCTTGTAATTGTGTGGATTTTGGAGGTCAAGGGGTTGGGCTTGTTTTGTTTGTTTTTTACTCAGTCTCTCGTTTTTCTTGAGGTAGATGAATGTCTTGTATCAGAATAGTATTTTTCTTTTTGAGGCTATAAGGAGTTACAGCCTGCACAGAAATAGAAATTCTCCCCAAAAAAGAAAACAGTACTCAAAGGCTGTATGACCTTGTGAACAGGGGGCTGAAATGGAGTCAGAGGAACATGGTACTGTGGTGCTTGGCACTGGCCTCAAGTGCGGCAGAGTCGCATCAGTGTGTTTATGCCATTTTGCTTCTCTGAGCCTTTCCTCCTTTGCATTTTGTTGCCTTTTATTGTGTTTTCTCATATAAGATTTGCATGCAGTTCAAGATGCATTCAGATGTTGTCCAAAGTCATTATTCCGTTACCTTTTTGCTTCTCTGGGCCCAGAGCCTGGGCAAGAATTCCTTCTCCTGTATCATGACTGAACAAATTCAACTGTAACTTCTCCTACAGTTCTCGGTAACTTTGCTGATTCGTCAGGGCCTCCTGCAAATAAAATATATACTATATACTATTTGAAGTACCTCTTCTGATCTGGTCGTCTCATCTCTTCTCATCAGCCCTCTAATACTGCTGTTTAGGGTCATGCTTCTGCTCCTGCTCCCTGCCACTCAGTTCCCATTCCCTTCACAATTTCCACCTCAAATTAAAGCTCATTTGTGTGAGCTCATCTTTCATGGCCTCAGCCCAGCTCATGTTTTTGTTTTCCTCATCTTTGTTCTACCCTAATCTGTTTTTTTGTTTGGTTTGAGGGTTTTGTTTTGTTTTGCTTTTACCATTCACTTCTTTCACTGCACTTTTTGCTTTCAGATTTTCACATCTCTTACTGGTATCACATCTGCCAGGCTTACATCACTGTTTTTGCTGTTCCAACACCCTTTCTTCTTTTGAATTTTTTCCAGCAGGAGGTCTTCTGATCACAAACATCCAAATAACCATCCTTTACTGAGCAGCTATCTGTATTTTCTCCCGTACTTATTTTGGACTGTTAGATCTGTGGAGCACAGGATGTAGTTGCTGCCTTTTTTGATAAACTACACGTAAACTTTGACTGCACTGCAAGTTATCATTAAAAGTAAAGATCAGGCCTTTTACATCTCTGATTCTAGTGTGCTTTGCCGGCTACAGCTGAGGTACTGTGCTTATGCCTCGGAACTGGGTGTCTCACCTCTGGAAACAAAGTTATGACTGATAGATAGGGATGGGGGAGATACTCCCATGATAGTGCACATGCTTCCTACTATGGTGACATGTTTTCCTTTTTCTCAGTTTGTCTCTCCCTAGTAGTTTATCTGCTGGCACTTATTGCGGGTCAGGATGGACTGAGTGATAGTCAGCCAATCTCTGATTTCCATGCATATGCTTTTAATAAGCTGATTTTCCACAATCCAAAGAAAAAAGGAAAACTTACTTTTGTCACACAGTACGTTAGCGGAAAACACAGCATAGGTTAAGAGCAGTTTTATATTGAAACAAATCTCAGGCTTCCTTTTCTTTTTGTCTTGCAGAGGCAGGCAGCGGCCAAGACTACATGACCCCAGAAAATCAGCTACTTTACTACCCTAGTATTACCTATGCTATCATTGGTAGCTCTGTCATTTTCGTACTTGTGGTGGCCTTTCTTGCCTTAGTCCTGCATCACCAACGGAAACGCAACAATCTCATGACCCTGCCAGTGCATCGACTGCAGCACCCTGTCCTGCTGTCCCGGCTGGTGGTCCTTGATCACCCACACCACTGCAGCGTCACCTACAACGTCAACAATGGGATCCAGTACGTGTCCAACCAGGCCTACCACAGGCCAGTGGACCTGGACTCTCCGCCATCCTATTCAGAGGCTGTGCTCGACCAAAGGTATGTACAGGAGCTAATTCTGTGCTCACCAAAGTTTCATGCTACTGGTTGCAGCTCTGTTAGTCTGTACTTCTGCTCCCGACTTATCCTTATTACTGCTTTTGACAGAATTAGTGTTGCAATTCTGTCACATGCATAGGGCCAAATTTGGGCAAATTTGAGCTCCTCCTGCATATGAAAAATTCATTGTCCTCAGGTCCCCTTACTGTTACTGGTATTAAACGGATTTAAGGCGAACTTAAGTCATGCTCTTTTAGTGTGTGTCATTGGTAGTAGAGATTTTGAGGATGGCAGGAGAATGCAAAGAAATGTATCACTTGTCTAGTAGTGATATCCTGTGTCAGTCTGGAATCAAAACATGAAAATTGAATTTGGAGTTTTGCCAAAAAACAGCTAGGTTGTAGGTCATACTATTTAAAAAAAAAATTACCCTGGTCACATGTGAGAAGTATATAAAGGTAAGAGGTCTTCAATTCTTACATAAAGAAATTGTATAGTCCCTCTGCTCTGTACTACTTTCCCTTTACCAATAGAAGAAAAGAACAGGACTCTGAAATGGAAAGTGCTGTTGTCATTTTAAATAGCTGAAAGTGTGCTGAATTTTTGTGGGTAGGTGTGGTTTGGGTTATGATGTTTTATTTGTAGATAATTAACCTTCGTTTTAACCTCTGTCTGTAAAGTCTTCCCAAACAAAACTCCTAGACTGACATCCTCTGTACATAAAAAGGTCATGGTATGAACTTTAATGATCCAGATTGTTCACTGTCACCCTGTCAGTATTTTTTAGTATGAACTCTGGGATCTAAGAATGATAGTATAATCATTTACATTCCTATTCTCTGCTTCATTTGGCAGCAGCTCCCTTGTCTTAATGTTGACATTCATAATAATGATATCTTTTCATTAGTAAGGATGACTAAATGAGCAGCTGTCCAGATTGTAATCACTTCTCACCTGGGCTGATACAAACTACCAGTAATTTCAGAGCTAATTGCTCCCAGGACCTGTTATCAATCTGCTAAACCCTTCAGTCCCTTTACTTGTTTACTATCAGAACCAAAAAACAGTTTTCCTGAATCCAGTACTCATCTTGTCTATGCCTACTTAGCAGTTGCTCTGCATGTGATATCATGACAGCAAAAGTGATTTGTCACGTGGAGAATTCAGTTCGTTATTTATTTGTAGACCCTAAGCCATTAATCTCTGTCACGTAACAGAGGTTTCCTCAGAGCTTTCTTGTGTTCACATCATTATCTATAGGTGTAAATCCACTACTTATTTCTTTTAAAGCGCTTTCTCAGGTTGTGTAAATGTTATACAGGAAAAATTCTTACCTCTTGCAGCTGTCTTTGAGGGTAAGCCGAGATTTGTTGGAAGTGCATACGCATGAAAATAGGAGTGTAGAGTGTTAAGCAGGATGTAATTAGCTATGTTGCATCTTGACCAGAAACCTTGGTGTCCAGTGGTGGTGTGGATGTTTTGAAATGACCTGAATAATGTAGGCAAGTCTGTTTGAGATCTCCTGATAGGTGTCATCATGGAAAAGCTAAGAAATACTGTTTGTTTTTTTCATAACTGGAAAACTATGTACTTTCTTCTGTACTACTGTTTTCAGTAACCTCTTACTATGTTGTGTATCTTACAGCAGACCACCTTGGTTTGACCTTCCTCCACCACCTTATTGTTCTGAATCTGAATCCCCTAATCAGCCAGATCTTCCTCCTTACCGATCTCGGACAGGAAGCTTGGTGAGCACAGACACACCCATGGCAGGAAGCCCTCTGGGCACAACCAGCAGTTGGACAAGAGACATCCATGACAGCATGGATGGCCACAGAACTCTTCTCGAGAGGACAGCAGATCGAAGCGATTCTCTGGTCAACCACATTGCTGAAAGAGAAGTGTAACTGCTCCAGTATTTGGGATGGGCAGGAAGGCATTTACTTTTTCAAGTCTGTATGGGTTAATCTGCTGTGGCTAATAGGTTTCAGGGGGACATGTGCCTGAATGATGACTTGATTTGTATCCACACTAAGTTAATATTTTAATTCAGCATTTTGGGCTCATCAAAGACAGAGCTGTGAGAGCTAAACCTAGAGTCACATCAGCTCTCCACAATATTTCTGCAAGCAAGTTCCAGTTCAGACTAGTAAGAGAAACATCAGTACTGTGTCAAAGAACTGATGTGATGTATTTCTTGGACTATTTACTGTATATGAATGTATATATGTGCATGTATAATATATACAGATGTTGCACACAAAGACTATGCCAGAAGGACTCTTGTTTTCAGACTGCCTCCCATCCTGTCGACATGTGAGCTGTTTCTTCTTACTGTCTGGTGCCAGCTCGTGGTCATCGAAGCACATGAGAGGCAGTCTTTCTGCTTGGAGGTCTGGTGCCCAATGCTAGCCCACTCGCAGTGCTCAAATTGCAGAAAATGTCCTATTTGACCCTTCTCTTCATGGCCTGGAACATTCTCACTGGGAATGTAGTTTTCAAAGTTTAAGCTTGTGAAGATGTAACAACTCTAACTGAGCAAACGAGGGGTTTTTCCCAGATGCTAATATCTAGGCCAAATTTGCATGGATATTCTCAGGAACGCCACAAAGGTTGGCTTATCTGTCAAACTTCAAGGCTGAGTACAGAGGCACTGAAGCTTCTCAACAAACCAGCACAAGACTTCTTTTTAAGCGTGGCAAAACAACATTACTCTGTGTGTTCCTCCTTAAAAAAAACACAACCAAACAACAAAACAAAAAAACCCCAAACTGTTTCAGCTAACACCTGACACATCACATCTTGAACACCAAAACCAGCTTGAGGCAAACACCCATCACAGAAAGCTTTAGTGTGAATGACTAGTTTGTTATATTTGTAAAATAACTGAAAGCAGGTCATGTAGTGAAAGGTGTTGGGCTTGTCGGCCGTGTCTACAGCGTGTATATGTACATGCATGGATACACATGTTTAATACTGTGTGTATCTATGTAAATAGTGTATTGCATAGGTTTAGTTCTACTGCACCAGTAGAACTCTAAAATGTCAACATTTCACTTATGATATTCTCATTGGTTTTTATGGAGTTTGCCATTATTCATGTTCATTTGGTTGAAATTCTAGCTTCTGCAGAAAAACAGAATTATTTGTGTCTGTTTTATCCTAACGCTTAGAATGGTCTCCTGTGAAGTGTGTTTCAGTGCACAGTGTTGAATCACCTGTGTGAAAGCATCTCAGAGGTAAAGGTATTCAGAGTGGCAAGAGGAAAGGTAAGCTGTGAATTTTAATGCCACTGCAGTGCTGTGCTTGTGCTCAGTATACAGAAGACAATGCGGTGTCTTCCTCTTGTCCAGAGAGAAATTGGCCTTGAAAAATTATTTATATTTGTCTATCAGACACATTTCCCATTCTTCTTCCGTGTAATGAACAGTGTCATTAAACAGACTTTGCTGTTTAATGGAAATGAAGGAAGCTGACTGCCCACACCTTCTGCTTTCTTCCTCCCCATCTTTCTAAGGTAACTTCTTTTGCCCAAAAGTTATATGCTCAGAACACAAGAATTTTTGAGCTTTAGTGTAGGTAGGGGAACGACTCGAGTTCAGTCTCAGTTCCCACACATACACTTGAATTTTTTTTGTGTGTTGTTTTTTTTTTTTTTTTATATTCGGCTCTGGAGTCTACTGTCATGGTATGTAAGAGGCAGGGGCCAGATGGATTTACAAGCACAGGTCATTCCAGGACTTGAGATGGTATGGTGGGGAGCACTGGAGAATTCTAATGCTGATGGGTTTTGCTGACTTTGGAAGCAGATTAATGGCAGCCTTTCATTACAGGCTTAGGCAGCCTGTCTTGAAGTGCCTTGGTGAAGATGCTGCTAGGTCCTTGTAAAGCAATGTACAAGATCGGGTCAGATTTCATCCTTGTTGGGAGCTCAAGCAATGTAATTATGCTGTCCTTGACAAAGCAGAACTTGGCTAATTAATGACTCTGTCCGACTTGATAGGCAGACTGTTGTCATTGTCACATAGCAGGCAGTTATTACTTATTTTACAGGTAGGTTAAACTCAGGTACATAGCTGAGTTAATAGTAAAGGTGGGTGCAGCGGTGTCTCCTATGAGCACTGGACCCTGCTGTCCTTCCCAGCCTTTCATTATGGTTCTGCTCGGCCTCTGTAAGAGAGCTACGTAATGATGTATTGGAATTAGCCTTAATGTTTTTCTGTTGCAGTTTTTAAAACATTATATTGGACTTTAAAACATACTACTGAAGAGTTTGCAGTAGTTTCATTAGAATTAGACATCTTTTTAATTTTAAAGTTGCCTAAGGCTGTATTAGTGAAACTAAATCATTGTGTCCAGTGGAACTTACATGGCACGTATCCCTCACGCAGGCCTTCCACGGGGGACTGCATTTCACCACGTGTATTCTAAGACACCAGGGTGTGTGCAAACCAAATATTGTTTGCCTATGGCATCTGAAAAACATTGCCTTGCGTTGCTTAGAAGTAGGAAAAGAGTGGACATAGCCTGCTGCTTCTGCCTTCTGTGTCAGTCACTGTCATATATGTACATATATATATTAAAAAAAAGATACTCTTTCAGGTTGTATATATTCATGTAACTTTTGCATTAAGATAATCTATTTGGACTTTACAAAAAAAAGAAGGAAAAAACATTCTAAATGGTGTGACATTTTCCCTTCCAGCTAAGGGTGTATTTATCTTTGTATAGGCATCTTTTAGTTTTTGAGAGCACGAGTTACAAAAGGAGATTGTGCCTTTCTGATTGATTGTTGATTTGGGAGGCTGTTAACTACATTTCTGGGTGTTGTTACATATCATTGTCTAGAGATCCAAAAAGAGAAACAAGTCTTGTCTTCCTCTTTGTTGTTACTTATGGGGACCACTGAACTTTGAGGAGTACAGAAGTTCAGCATCTTGTTCCAAAAAGGCATGCTAAAACTTTAAGGGGGTTTTTTATCTTACTCCAGTTTTCTGGTTTGTAGAACAGATTTGCTAGCTGGTTTCTTTGGAAATTGTATCACACAGAAATTGTTTATAACGTGTCACTTCTAGTAGTGTTAATACAGCATTATACTGCATTATTCAGTGGAATCTTTGGGAAAGCATGGTAGCAACAACTGCACTGATGAAACTAAATATTTCATTGAAAATCCTGCAGCTCGTAAGGCTGGAGTTAAATGTTCATGAAATACCATGTGGTAGGATTTCTTTTCAGTAGCTGGTAAAATTGGAATTGATCATTCTATTGTTTGCAGTTGCTCTTAACCTTTTAGTTTGAGGTTAGTCCTCCAGGAGCTTTCCTTTATACTTAATATTTAAACAAATCGATGTTATTTCAAAGACCTATTCTTACAAAAGTAAAACTGATTAAAGTTTTCTTCCAGAGCCAAATTCTGATTCCACATCTGTGTTGAATGGTGGCCACTGGTATGAGTAGTTCTCCTCAGCACAGGTATTAATATATTTGATTCCAACAAAACAATTTGAAGAAATGACTACTTGAGGTAAATGAAGGAATGTGGATTAGCCTGCTGGAAATAAGATTTGGGTTATTTAAAAATAAATAAATAAATTTCAGGAGTTTTGAATGTCTGTAACCTCTGTTGAAGTCAAAGTGCTGTGTATTTAAGATTAGGCCATTAGTGAGTCTGCTTGATAATAATCTGAAGCTCCTTGTAAGACAAATTACAGTTTACCTCTTTGGTATTGTGCTAATGGAAAACTGGCAGTAATGCTTTTAAAAGAGAGCCTGTGAATAATTTTCTCGTCTCTTGTCTATAGTGACATACACGACAACACTGACATGCATTGCGATTTTTAAATAACTGCATTCATTCTTCTTCTCCTTTTAAGTCAAATCAGTTTTATTTACACCAATTTACTTTGATACAGCTAATAGGGCCTTTGTGATAGATTTAGAAGCTGGGTGGAGGAAAGAGATGATGACTCTCATTTTAATTAATGCTGCAGCTTGTTAATCTTGTGCATTTTACTTTTTAGACATCTTAGGAAAGACAAATGGTTTTAGTAGATAAGAAAGACTATTAACGATTAAAAGGATAGAAGGACACTGATTCTGAATTTAATTTTTAATGACTATTTAAAATTGTATAAATGAAGGAAGAATTTAATGCTGTATTTTTAACGTGGTAATCAGATGGCAAGTACTGTTTTAAACTCTTGCTCATTGGAAGCTACTTTGCATATAATGCCTGGAACTAAAATGGTAAGACTAAGTGCTCTTCTTGCAGTTCATACTAGATCTGAAATATTTTTTATTAACACAAGGCTATATTGCACCCGTGGACTAAAATATGTGACTGCAGAAAGAATTTCAATACTGTGCTGGATTCTGCCTGAATGTATCCCAGTACAGGACTGTGGCCTTCATTTGTTCTTTTTTTTTATCTGATTTGAGGGGTTTTGTCAACTTGAAATGGAGATGTTACATAAGAGCTTTAAGGGAGGTTGTATGTTGAAACCCAACCTTGTCTTAAACTTTTGTAAACTGGAAATCTTCAAAAATGTATTCTGTATTCCTGAATAAAGTTGGTGTTTTAATACTGTTCACAAGTGAGGATGTCCCCTGTCTGATGAAGTCTCAGTTGCTTTAGTTTTATAGCCTCCTACATGAGGCTTCTTCCAACTTCTTTTGCATTCACTGTTAAGTTTTGTTAAATCTTCGTGGGTTTTAAACATATTTTTAAAAGGAAGTGATATTGGAAAACCACATGTACGTGTGTATAAAAATATACTGCTACATATGTCTCTATATTTATACAAATGAAAATTGCTTAATTTCATAATTTCTCATTCTCATTTTGCCATTCTGTTTGTACTATCAAAGACGAGGCATCTGAAGCAGTGATGTTTTGTTGTTGTCTGCTTTGTAGCAAAGCTCTAGAGGCTTCAGCAGAGATTCGTGCTCAGTGCTGGTTTCTGCATACGGATTTACTAGCAGAGCTAAGGGGCCTTTAGCATTAGCTTCTACCTCCTCCTTTCCGCCTGCCACTTTCCCATCATTTATGTTCCCAGCACAATGTCCCTGTTTATCTCTAGGTCTATGATCCATGTGCCAGACACGTGAGCCAGATTCAAGTTGAGATGCTCTGTGGAGGCTGTGTGTCTGGCTGAAGTCCCATGTCAGGGCTCTTTTTCCTCTGCGGATGCCTGATGCAGGCACCACCACTATCATGGGAACCGTCCAGACCCTCTTGACGTCTGGATCATAGCCACTCTTCTTGTCAAGGGTACTTCATTAGAGACAGTCCTGTCACTCAAAGGACTAGTGTTAAGAAATACCCCTTATGTTATGAAGTTATTTTCACAGACTAAGGAGAACGGGTTCAAATGTTATGTCTAAATATTTCAATCTATATAAGTATATAAAGGTTGACATATTTCACTTCCATGACTCATCTCCACTGCTACCTTCACAAAGGCATGTCAGTTTTATTATTATTCTGGTTAATTAAGTCACATACCCTCACCGAAATTCTCAGATGGTAATCTTTGTTTGACACTGGCAAACTGCTCCAAAATAAATAGCTGTGGATCCAGAATTCACACCAGCGGCACAAGGGAGACGGAGCTGTTGAGGCTGCCACAATGGGCTCTCTGCAGGGGAGGGAGTGCTGGGGTCTCAGAGCTGGCTCATTCAGTGATGTCCCAGCAAGAGCTATGCTTGAGAAATGTTGATTCAGAAGACAGCTGCTTATGAAAATAAATAGCATACTCTCCAGCTAAGCTTCCTGATTCATCATTTTTATTCCCTCTGCTTCGATTTGTTTAAAGATCTTAATTTTTGCATCTTAAAAATTAAATATGCAGTTTATTTCAGCAGTGATTTCTGAGTGCCGCATCTTTTCTTGCTGATTTGCAAGCAGTTTCCTAATCATTCAGCCTCAGTTATCTATTGGTGAGAGAACTAAGCAGCTTTTCACTTTTTGGGGAGCAGTAGTCCAAAATGATGTGCTGTTATTAATTGAAATAAAGGCATCTTCATGTGGAAATTCACAGCTCTTCTTTGCTTTTCAAAGCAAAGTTGAGGGTATGCATATTGCATAAAGCACTTTGGAAAAGTACTGGATTGATCTCTCTAGGGAATTAACTTTTCTGTTTATCTGCCAAACATACTGTGAATAGATAAACTGAAACATGATTCTCCACTTCCCAAAATCCCAACAGTATTCCTTACAGCCTTACTGAGGGGACCACTGCGGATGAAAAGGTAGAGCAGTTTTGCAGCTGATCTGGCCCTTAGCATTTCTGTGAGAATGGGCACAAAGTGGTTCAGTAGTGCAGTTGCTTTGGTGCTTGATTCCATGCAGAAGACCCCTTTTCACTGAGAACTGATGTGGGACCATGACTTCATATATGCTTCCCAACAGCCACTGTACAGGTAAGTACTTTTTTTTTAGTAGCTCTCACCTAAGGTTAACTCCTACCAGTTATCCTGAGGTAAAAAATTTCATATCTCATTCCTTGATACCACAGCCTGTAACTCCTTCAAATTTAAACCATAGTTGTTTTTCAGCACAAAAGTACAAGAGCCTTCATCTGTGTAAGAACAATAGGAGTAATAGCTCAGCTTGACCCAAACCAGGTCACTTCTAGAGGAGCACCCTGGCAGTGTCAATTTGATAGAATGAATGAATGGTCTATTGCATTTATTTGGAATACCTGCTATTTCCTTGACAAATGCGAGTCATGTTGCAGCACAGTGATGAAGTAGTATGATGTTTTATTTGACAGAGTAGATTTTTCTTCTTGTTTGTTTGTGACAGAGTTACCTTAGAAGATGCTCTTTGCCCAATGCTGCATCCAAAGTAGCACTAGCTTGCAGAGGTGCGAGGGAAGGGGAGGACAGTAAGGTTGGCTGTTTGATACAGATATAACCCCTTTGGAGGTTTCTTAAGTGTTCCAGCTGTTATACCTGAATAAGAAATATTTAAATGCTGCACAATGAGTGCGTTTGCAGACTAAGGAAACATGGTTGATATTTGGCTGCTCTTTTGCTAGTTTCTGTTTACTCAAATACGATGCAAAGTCAAGCGCAAAAATTCTCCGTGCATCTGTTGCTGTATTTATCATTCTCCCTTGGCAGTCTGTGCAGAGCAGAGAATGAATTATCCAAAGTGGATTTGGAGAGTGCTCTGCTTCAGAAATAATGGAGCTGGCTTAAATACCCGCTTTCAAGGTGTCGTGTTAGATATGCTGGTTAAGACACGGATTACATAAGATAAAATCATACCTGAGCTTCTACAGGAAAAAAAAAAACAACAACCCTGTGCATCTGAGAGATGCAGCAGATCTTCATCAGCAAAGCCAGTCTCTAGGAGCTGGCTGCAGGTCAGGGTTAGAAATTCCTGTGCCATGAGCCCAGGTGGAGCTGGTGCTGATGCAGCACTCACAGTTGAAAGCAATGGCTGTTATGGTTTTGGTTGTTCTGTCTGTTATCTGATACCTGAAATATGTGAAAATCATTCTAGACCGATTGCCACCTTCCTTCAGGAAGCTTGATAGAAATCCTCTGGCTGCTTTATTGAAATCGTGTTTCTCAAGCAACTAATCACTCTTGTTACTCTCTCTCTTTTCCTTTTTATCAGTTGCAGGGATGGGAGGAAGATTTGCACTGTTTTTTAAGTGGGGACACCTGAGACAGGGAGAGACATCAAGACAAGTTTCAGGAATAACAGAACCTACATCTTCCAAGATCCAGCCTCCTGACCACTGGGTAGTGCTGTCTTATCCATCCATTTGTAATCTTTTAAAGCCATTCCATTTAACAGGAGATTTTTGCAGATTTAAAAAAAAAAAGAGGAGGTTAAGTCTGGACCTGCAGGTAACTGTTTCAAGTTCTCTTCCTTTTTGCAAAAATTTGGGCAGTGATCAGAAAAACAGAAACAAATATTTGAATTCCATATTTTCTTCTAACCTCTAGGTACTTGTTTGCCTTATTTATATTTGCAGACTTATTCTGTATAGCTCTCTGCGTGGAGCAGGATTCTGCTCTAGAGTAAGTTTTCAGGCCGGGACTTAACCTACAGTAGGTATTTCTATAGGTTTCCACAGGTTAACAAATATGTAGACTGTGAATGTCTCCCAGAAGCGAGCTAGGGTGTATTGGAAGTGGCTTTCTGTAAATAATGCTGGTTTAAAGATGCAAACTGCAGTTGCAGTGTGTGGAGGGTAGGGGCACAGGTTCCTACAGGGGCTGTAGGAACACTTTGTCAGACGGCCGGCACCAACATTTTTTGCTTTATGCAATTGGGAAAGGAGGGGGAGGAAGTGGGAGGGAGAAATGTCATTTTGACCCTGAGCATATAGGTAGCCCAAAGTGATACAGGGAACTACAGAGAGAAGAGAGCCACCTTGGCTGCCTTTTATGCTGGCATTTGAAAAATGAGCTCAAGATAGTGCGTTGAAGGGTGGCTTGGTAATATTATTTAAAAAAAAAAAGTCCACACTTTCTTTTCTTGATATCGGTATCAAGAACGAGATGACTAATGTGTGGGGGAGAAAGTGGTTTGAAATAATTTTTTAGATTTTTTTTTTTTTTCTTCCTTTAAAAATTTAGGTGACGTTAATTATGGAATGGCAGCAGTGTCTGATCTGAAGCGAGTGCTTTCATCTCACCTCCTGCTTTTAAAATAGCTGCGCTCTTATCTCTGCTTTGAGAAAGGGGGTGCGAGGCGGAGAGCACCCTGGTGCTCTTGCAGCCTGGCGGTCGCCAGATGAATGAAATGCCTTGTGAGATCAGAGGCCATTAAGGACTGCCAGCAAAGAATTAGTAAGACTTTAGGAGCTAATTTCCCATGGTGATGATGACCGGAGGAAGAAAAAAAGCCATGATCTGCAAAAGACAAATGAAAAACATAAAAAATTAATGAGCCCAATTACTTTAATACTGTCCAAAATATGTTCTGTTTAAAAGAAAGTGGAAGCAGACAAGAACTTGGAGATGTGATGGGTGTTTCCCCTAATCCCCACTGACAGCCTCAGTCACACAAACACTGACATTAACCCTTCCCTTTGCAACTTAGGCTTGATTAATAACTATTAATCTTTATTAAGAGCCTGCCACTATGCTGATAGTGGCTGATAATTTCTTGTATTAATCTGATAAAGTAATCAGAGGAGCTCTGTTTCCAGCATAGGCTAGGTGCACTTAGCACTTAGAGAAGCACTTACTGTGCATACCAAGGTGCGTAGAGAAGCACTTACTGTGCATACCAAGGTGGGCTTTGAGCGCGTGCTTCAGGCTGTAAGGGGAAGGTGTGGTGTGACACTGAGAGGACCAAATGTAAAATCCCAGGAGGACAAGGCCCTGGATGGGGAGGAAGAGGGAGGCAGGGAACTGGAAAGCTAATAGCATTGCTGCCTGTTAATCGCATCAAGGCAGAAATTGCCTTCACCCTTGTTTTTTTCCTGGAGGTGTGCGTACACCATGTGTGTGGTGAGATCCCAGCTAGCATGAGAGCTGAAATCAATACTGCTGTGTCAGGGTGGGCCTCCATTAAGCTGCTGGGTAATGAGGCTTATAACCTCCGTGCAGAGGTTAATACTGCTGCATGGTGTGTTGGGTAGTACCAGCAGCTTCAGGGGTTATCCATTATTTCTCAGTGACACAGAACTTGCCTGCACAGGCACACCTGAGGTTTTCACGTTCTTTTGAAGAAACAGGCACTTATTTCAGTGGAAGCAGAGTCTGATCTGAGCTTCTACAATCACCTGTAGCCAGTAGTTCATCTCTTGTCCTGCTGAGCTGTGCTGAGTGGACTTTTGACGGTGGCTGTCCTACTTCTGAAGTAAGAGAGCCTTTAAGGAATTAATCATTCCTAGGATTCTTATTTTTCAGGTCACTGAGGCTAGGTCCATGTGAGGGGAGAACTTGGATTGCTAGATATGCTCAAGATGAGGGCTTTGGGCTTCAGCCCTCTTCCAGTGACTGAAGATGGTAGCTGAGCGTGCACGGCAGCCCCAGGAGTAAGTCTGTCTGAAAGCCTTTAAACCACATTATGGGATCCAAGCATCCCCTTAAAAACAGAAGCAATGCAGTTCATCTTTACCAAATGGACTGTGACAGGTCCAAAGGCAAAGGGGGAGGAAATGAAGGGGAAGGAGGGATAAGAACATGAAATGTCATCTGGAAACGAGCTTGTGCTGTACTCTTTGGAGAGTGTCTGACTTCACACCGTCAGCCAAGCAGGGGCCTACAGATGATCCCTGAGGCTATGGGGGGGCTTTCCCCCACCACTCTCGGCTGCTAGGAAAACACTACTGAGTCTGTCTGCCCTCATCTCTGTTCAGTCTAAGAGTTTATTAAGATGCCCTGAAGAATTCCTTGTTTTATTTGTGCCTGTGGTTAGATCTCTTCTGTCAGCTTCATGTTACGTGTCCCTTTGGTGAAGGTCTGGTGCTTCTGTGTGTGCTCAGTCTGAGGGCTGCCTTCTGCCCTTGCTTTCTCTTCAGCTTACATGACTGCTTTATGGTGCCCTGCTGATTGAAGGTAATTCAAGCAATTAAAGGCCATCTCTGAACTTTTCTGGGATATTTTCACAGCCCAACATCTGCCAACAGTTCCTATCACAATTTGGGATGAGGCCATCTTGTATGGGCTCTGTACCCTCTTGTATGATGGGTTTTAGAATCACAGAATCATTTAGGTTGGAGAAGACCCTTAAGATCATCAAGTCCAACCATAAACCTAACACTGCCAAGTCCACCACTAAACCATGTCCCTAAGCACCACGTCTACACATCTTTTAAATACCTCCAGGGATGGTGACTCAACCACTTCCCTGGGCAGCCTGTTCCAATGCCTGACAACCCTTTTGGTGAAGAAATTTTTCCTAATATCCAATCTAAACCTCCCCTGGCGCAACTTGAGGCCATTTCCTCTCATCCTATCACTTGTTACTTGGGAAAAGACATCGACACCCACCTTGCTACAACCTCCTTTCAGGGGGTTGTAGAGAGCGATAAGGTCTCCCCTCAGCCTCCCTTTCTCCAGGCTAAATAACCCCAGTTCCCTCAGTCGCTCCTCATAAGACTTGTTCTCCAGACCCTTCACCAGCTTTGTTGCCCTTCTCTGGACACGCTCCAGCACCTCAATGTCTTTCTTGTAGTGAGGGGCTCAAAACTGAACACAGTATTCGAGGTGTGGCCTCACCAGAGCCAAGTACACTTCCATAGTCCTGCTGGCCACGCTATTTCTGATACTATTTCTCATAGTATTGTCCCAAAGCTTGCCAGCATGGAGCAGGTCTGGCTGCACTGCTGTGGCTTGACCAACTGCTTGGAGCTCTGCTCACTGTCTTTAGGCAGCCAGTGGGAACAGGCAAGTAAGCGTCCCTCTTCTGAAGCAGCAGGTTGGAGAAATCTCTCCCTAGCAGTACACCAGCAATGGCTTGGTAACACCAGACATCCCCGGCATCTGAGGCACCACTTATCCTTTTCTAATGCAGTCATATTTTCAGTCAGCAGCCCATGCAGATAGAAGTGGTAGCATACTTCTCTGTAAGCAGGACCCTGGATTCAGGCAGCTTAGTAGTGCATTAGTTACGATGTTTGTGTTTTTCAAGTGTCTTGTTTTTTCCAGTTGGAAATTACAGCTTTGGCTGTAGTCTGGTGAATCTAGGAGTCCCAACTTAAGGAAGAACCTTTCAAATCCAGGATCTAAACCAATAAAACATCTGGGATGGTTACTGCTGAGTTAATGGCCCAGTGAAGAAAAAAATCATTGTGTGACCCTTCATGCTTCTAGTCTGCCTGATCTCCATTTTCCCCCTGCAGCCATGCTACCCTCATCGCTGAAAAATCAAATGCAATGCAATATAATCAAATGCAATGCAATAGTCTCCTTTTCCTTCTCCAGCTGGGCTTATTTTTCATCCTGTGCTACAGAACAAGGGGGGCATGCAGACATGAAGCTGAATTCATTGCTCCCTCTCTGGTTCAGCAAGAAATTACTCAGATTTTTTCCTAGATCAATGGATTGCCATTGTGTCCCAACAGCCTTGCACTTCCTGGTAGAGACATGAAAAATGATCCTCTGTCTTCCATGTGGCACTGGCACTGTGGCTGACAAACACTCCCCTTTTTATGCCTGCTTATTTTATGGTGTTGTGCATTTTTCTAGATAAGCTGTGTGGCAGCCCTCTCGTTAATTAAATGTGTTGCTGGCCTGTGAACTGCTAGCCTAGAGCGATCTCTGTTAGATTTGACCCCACTGAAGGCAAGGTAAAAGGGACTGATGGTTCTGGGGGATCTGAGGTTGCGTCCAGTAACATCACATTTCTTTGTGATGAAGAATTGGCTATCTGAGAGCCATGCACTCAGATAAATAAGTGAACCCATCGAGTATTAGCCTGATTATTTAACAACCTCTCTTTGAAATGCATGAAGCATTTAGTCCTCTTTAGTCTGCAAGTAAACCAGTGATTCTCAGTTAAAGGTAAAAGAGAAAGGGAAAGTATCAAGAAATTGGCACTGGAGTACTTTTAGATAAGCTTCTGGAAAATGCCAAAGAGCAGCACTTCATCATTTTCCAATTGAATAATGTTAGTTCCAAGGCTTTTAATTTTTGAATGTTGAATGCCCTCCTAAATACACCCCGCCCCCCAAGTGAGACTGCTGATGAAACAAACAGATGGTGATTTGAATAGAGTAAAAGGACATCATAAAGATGTGCTTTGAAATAGCCACACAGAGCAAATTATACAGGAGACTGGGGAAAAGAAAGTGATGGAAAACTGAGAATAAACCACCACAGTATTCATGTTATTCACCAAATGGTCTAGCATGTGAGTGGAAAGGTGTTTAATTATCTTCCATAATCTGATATTAAAAAAAAAAATTCTATCCTGAAAATGTTGGGGGTGATAGATAGGGAATTGTAGTCCTGATCAAGCACAGGGGCCAGTCGCATGCATCTGTCTGTGTCTGTGCATCTCACTGCTGTCTCCGGGGCTGTGTGTATCAGCAATGACATTTGTTTGCTTTCTATTTTAAGCAATGCCTAGGAAAAAAATATAACTTTTTTTTGTTTGCCTCTTTCCCAAACTAATGCAATTTGAAATGCTGTGTCAGAGAGTCTGGAAGGCCTGAGGCAAAAGTCGAAACTGTGACCCTCTGAATATTAGACTGTATTATGGCAAGCTGAGTATCTTCTCTCTCAGCCAGGAAAGGGGCTGGGGAAGGATGGCCCTTGGGCTGGCTGCCTCATCACTCCCCTCTTTCTAATCCCTCTGCACCGTCTCTGGACTGCCTTGTGCTCCATGACAGCAGGCTGGCTGATGCTGCTAGTTGGCCTTTCAGCAGTACTTCCTCTCTGGGGATCACAGACTGCTTCACAAACACTATGACTTAAGATTTATAAGCTGCTGTGAGGAGAGAGAATGACAAAAACAAATAATTTACTTATTTCAAGTCCAAAGTAAAAAAAGGTAGCGGAATCTGCCCCAAGACTGCAGGCTGAGGAAAAACCCTAAACTGATTTTTTTGCTACTCTTCCCAAAGTTTCTGCTGCCAGAGTGATGGAGCATCTCCCCTTTACACCTGCTTTCCCTGTCCTAGTTTGTTGCAGCCCACTTTGCTGGCCCCTACCATGGCACTGGAAGCAGTTACCTAGGTGTTGAGCACTTTGGGAAGTTACAAGTGATTCACTTAAACTAAGATGAAATCCGTCAGGGTGGGAAGAGAGGAGGTGACACCTTTGTTTCAGGCCCTGCTACCAAAGCTGGGAGGAAAGGAATGAGTTTTAGAAGTACGCTTAGCTATAGAGTAACCCCCTCCCTCATCTGCACTTGACTACAGGGAGGTAACAAGTAAATCAATATCCAAGACATGCACATCTCCAAAGCTTTGGTATTTCGGTTTCTGACGTTCTGATACTTCCAGTAAAAATTAATCGTGCTCTTCTGTTGGCCGAAGTCTCCACAGCAGCCTCATTAACACACAGACAAATGTTTCTCTCTTCCGACTTGCTGAACTAGAAATCAGTTTTGTTTGTTTGGCTTTTGTTTGCTGTGAACAGAACGGTTCCTTGTTTCTGCTGTGCCTGTGATTGCACCCTGAAAGGAGGAGGAAGGTAAAGCAGCCTTCAGCCTCTCCATAATCATCAAATGACAGTTTTGCAGCCTTTAAACGTTATCTTGCACCTCCCCTTGCTGTATGGCAAGTTCCTCGGTTCCCTCCTGCACCCTTCTGTCTGATCATTAAAATTATTATGATCTCATCTCCCACAGCAGAAACAAGTAGGAGCTGTGGGTGCCCTGATGGCCCAGCTCGCTGCTACTCAGTTTTGTGCCAAAACAACTGTGGCAGCTGCTCAGTCTCAGAGAGAAACTTTAGTGTCACTTTGTGCCTTTTACTAGGTTTAGTGAATAATAAATCTGTAACTTAAGCAAAACCAGATTCCTCTCATGCAGACATGCATCAGTTTTGTGTGCGTGCACCCGCTGCTGTGTCTCTGGAGAGAACTGAAACAACCATCACCCAGTCCTGGCTTAAAATCCTTACGCAGGCTATTATGCAGTGCTTTACAGAGAACTAAAGCTTTTCAGCTTCTGTGTGTAAGCTAGGAAGAAATTATGATCTGGCTTTTATCCTGGTGGACCTCAAAGGCAGAGAGGTGAAACAGCCTGAGCACAAGGCTTGCTGTGTGAGTCGGGACAGGACCCCTGGATCCTGGCTTGCTCCTCCAACAACCGAGTTGTGTGCACTGGCTTCAGTGAAAAGGGATGATGATGGGGAGATCTTTGAAAGCATCCGAGGGATTTGGAAACACAACATGTGTTCCAAAATGTACCGCCTTGTGCATGTTGAATACGCCACTGGCATGGCTCTGTATTACTACAGGGTGTTTAAACACATACATGGCCTGCAATAGTTTTGAGTACAAAAGGTGGATTATCAAGCACCGGGCATAAGTAAATGTCTAGTCAAAAATCTGATTAACACGTGGTTGTTTTTCATTACATGGAATCAGCTTTTTGCTGATCTGTGCATCATAAGCGCAATCCTGCTGACAGTGACTAGAGAGCTGCTTTTAGTGAAGGAAATGTCTTTGTGTCTTACCCCTGCTCTCACAGCC
The DNA here is from genome assembly GCF_000699145.1 of Aptenodytes forsteri. NCBI lineage: Eukaryota > Metazoa > Chordata > Aves > Sphenisciformes > Spheniscidae > Aptenodytes > Aptenodytes forsteri. The sequence goes on from NW_008794707.1 coordinate 809,469, forward strand.
TGCTACGTGCTGTGACAGCTGAGGCATCCCAGTAGTGATTCATTAGTTCTAGCAATATGTGTTGCTACATTTTTGCAAGGAGTAGAAAGTCATCACAGTGATATATAAAAGTGAATTTTGCCATACTTTGGAAGACTGTTGGGTCAGCAGCTCTGGGAGAGGTCAAAACCTCAGGCTAATGTGATTTGAGGCTGGTTTTATTACTTAGGTTTTCCTAGAGGTTTGTGAGCAATGCAACAGCTTTTTAACCCCATTTCAGCTCACCTTGCTTAGACAAACTTTTCTGTGGTCTTCCTGAAGAGCCAGGACCAGACAGGACAGCTCCAGGATGGCTAGGACCTGCCCAGTTTTCAGAAGTGTTTCTTCACAGCCTCTGATGGTGTATGACCCCCTGTCCTGGATCACAGGCAAGGAGCAGCGTCTGCAGCACCCAGGAGGAAAGTGGGGAACAGGGACCACAAACTTCTGCCACCAAGATCACAGATCCACGGGGAAACACAAGTTTGCTTATCAAAGGTGGAAATGGTGTATTGGAGTATAGTAGCTGGCTTAACTGGCAGAGCTGGTCTCTGTTCGCGATGGGACTGGGATGGTGGGTGGGGTATCTGCCAAGCCTCATCAGCCAGTGTTGCCGTGTTCAAGCTGAGCTTTGAGGGGAGGGAGGGAAGGAGGGAGGGACCCCTACCTACTTCTGGGGCTCCCCAGAGTTTCTGCCTGTGGAAACAGCTCCTTTCTCAGGGGTAGTAGGCGTGCAGGGGATTTTAGCGGGGCAGGACAGCAGCAGCTAAAATGGGCCTCTTCCAAGGGGCAGGTGGAAGGCAGATGGCTCTGAGCCTCCAGAAGGATGTTGAGGTGTCAAGGCCCCAGGGAGAGGTTGCTCCCCAGGGTGACCTTGAGTAAATCACTCTCTGCACCTCGTTTCACAGGGCCCTCTCAAGCAGCCTCAGGAGCCGCGAGAGGGTATGTGAGAGGAGACTTCAGTGGCTGTGGGGAGGGGGGAGAGGGTCCCTCGGTCTCCCACCGCCTGGGTGGGACGAGAAGCAGTTGGCTGAAAATTCACATCCAGGCTGAGGACTGGGAAAAATGTTTTTGTGAAAAAGGCAGCAGGGCTTGGGCTGCATGGGTTGGGCTGCAGGAAATGTCTCGTGCCAGCTGAGGGAAAGAGTCCTCAGAAGCGGCAGTGCACCTGTCTCCTGCCCGAGTTGCTCTGCAGCACCTGCCTGCCCGACTTTCCACAAGCCATGGTATGGGGACATCTCGCTTGTTCGCTGACCCTGTCCCTGGTGTTACATTTGCTGTGGAGCCTTCTCTGGACATTAGTACTTAGGTTGCTATCTTGCTGTCCTTTCCAAACTTCCCCTTACTTCATGGCTTTTGGCTTGTGGTGTGGAAAAAACAGAGCACGGTCTCTAAAGAAACTTATCGTAGCTTTGAGCGGTTCCTAGCCTGGCCTGGTGACATGCAGGCAACAGTTTGGTATGAGAGAAGTAATGCAGACATGGTAAGGAGTTAGCCATTGACCCTTGCAAAGCGTTGTAATAAACTAGTGATGGAGGAAGGATAGGAAAAAAAATCAAAGGGTCTTTACATCAAAGGTGGAGAGAGAAGCTGCAATTAACATGGTTAGATGTGGGAAATTCGGCAGGGGAGAGCACTGCTACCAGAATTTGCACTGATGTCTTCCTGTCCAGACCTTATCAATCTTGCCAGGGAATTTGACAGGCGAGAAAAGTCAAAGAGCAGCTGAGGGATTCTGAAATCAAAGGGCTTTGAAGGCTGGATCAGAGAATGGAGCACAGTTTTCCCATCTGCTTTGAATTTATTGTTGCTAATGAGGAAGCAGCCTCTGGTCTGAGTGAACATGCTGGACCAGAGGGGTCACTTGACATTTCCATCACGTTCAGAAGCGGGTATCAAGGGACTCTCTGCGAGTTAACCCTTTCACTGTCAAGCACGTACAAATAAGCAATTCAGAGTGAGATGGCACAAGGAGGAAATGTTGGCCCCTTTCAGGCTGACAGAATATGCTATTTGGACTCCAAGATCACAGGGTCCTATTTGTCCGTCTGACTGGTGGGAGCTCCTGCAGGCAGAGCTGAAAATCCCAGCATCAGTCCCTCCTGCTGATTGCTTCATAAGCATGTGTGTTTCTTCTGCTTTGTTGCTGATGTTGGCTGTGGTCAGTCTTTTTCTGCGGGGCTGTGAATCAAAGATCTGCAAGTACCTTTGCTCAGTAATGTATAATTTATATACAAAGATGGAAGTGGTTGTGTCGAACACTTATTTACAACTAGGCCCCGCATCCCCTTCAGGTCGGATGCTGTCCCTGTCAGCAGAAGTTGTGTGAGGGGAACAGACCTCCCTCCCCCAGCCTCCCTGCTAGGGTTCCTAAGCAACGGGGACTGCACTGCATTTAAGTGAAGGAGCAGTCAAGAAAATAGGCTGATGAGACTGAGGAGTCTTGGAATTAATTTGAGGCCTTTTGCAACCCATGAGAGTTTATCCTGAAATTGGTAGCCTCGTTATTTAAATACCAAACACCAATCTCCCCATCCCAGATTCCCAAAAACTTTTCTGTGTTCCCTGCCCTTTCCTGCCCACTGCCCTAAATGCTGATGCCATCGCGTTTGATTTTCTCTGACTCTTTCTGATAATGCTGAAGGCGCAACAGCCAGAGACAAAAGCCACAGGGATCTGCTTGCTGAGGTTATGATCTCCAATTATTATTCCAGGCTGTTGCCTGTCTGCGAGGCAAGAGCTGTAGCCGAGACTCACAGAGATGCAAATCTTCAGAGGGGGACAGAGTGTGCAAGAGGAAATGTTGGCATGAGAGCCACATCCCTGACTCATCATCAAAGAGCTTGTCCATGCAAGCCAAGGACTGTCTGTTGCAACAGTGGGCTGGGTGGCTTGCGCTGCAAAATTACACTCCATCTCTTCTCTTGAGCACTGCAGAGCTCCAAGCCAAGTTGGCCATTGGAGTAGACATCGGTTGCAAAGCTTAGTTCAGGGGTTGAGTTCAGAAAACTTGCAGAGCGGGTGAATGGATGCTTGAGTGGGTTCATCTGTGAATCCTTTTCTAGCAAAACACATTTAAACCTAGCACATGATCAGATGGATTAGCCCCAACCATTCAGAAGGGGATACAGTATGGCCTTAACTTGGCATTTCCAACCTGACCACATCCTGTCTGAATGAGGTAAGTGTAAGGTGAAAGGTGTTAACCTGCCTCTTGCTGCAGTTTAAGTTAGTGCAGTTGTGTGTGCTCTCAGGCACTGGAAGCAGAAGGCACTAGTGAGTTAGTATGGCTCATCTGACATGCAATAACTTGTTAAACAGTGGTAGGCTGATTGTGTGGCCGAACCCTGAGACTTGCATGAGCTTAAAACCATAAAATGAAATTACTCTCTAAGGATTCATTCACAACCAGTCTCAGTTTGTGATCAGACGAAGGCATGTGACAATGTCTCTACTGTGCCCTGTCCATCTTTCTGCTCCTCTGAAAGACTTTGCCTTTCCTGAGATATTTCTTCTTTAGTTGTCTCCTTGAATGTCAGGATGTGTAGTTTTAAGGCGATCCATCTGACTTCAGTAGTGTTGCACCGGGTCTCTTAACAGCACTTCTGAGGCTACGTCAGTGGATTGTGATAATGTGGTAGATGTCAAATAGAAAAGGGTCCCAGAGTGGATGAAGGATGCTGCGGCCATTTGTTAATGTGATATTTAGGATTATGTTTTCAAGTAAAGTGTTGGTAATTAAAGAGACAGTGAGTTTTCAAGGACATTTTATCTACTGGGAGTGTTTAAACCTGGAAATATACAGTGTCGATAACAGCAGGATTAAAGCTTGTTGCATCAGAATCAGCACAAATTTTGTTGCCAGCTCGTAGCTAGAGCACAAAGCCCTTATGTAGCAGTTAATTCTCTTATTTTGGAGGCCTTCCTGCTTGCTGCCTGCTAAATTGCAAATACTGACTGACAATTGTCTGTTTAAAGTACTGTCTATTCTCAAATCTCCCCTCTGAACTGCTACCTGGATCCCTACTCCTGTACCCAGCCCAGCTCACTGAACAACTGAACTCGGTACTGAAATCTGCAAGACCAGGCACATCTGCTATGTACTCTAAACATTGCACGGCTTTGGGGGGATCTAGCCTTTCTGGGTCAGGCCAGAATTAGTAGACTTTTTTTAATACAAGCTGTTTTTTCAGGTGAATATAGGTATAGATCTTCTAAATCAAAGGTTTTGCTAAGTCTAATCTTAGTTATGTTAGTTAGCAATCTGTTAATGTGTTAAAATAGGTCTGTGGTGTAGGTCAAGCTCAGCCTGCCATTTCTCATCACTAGGCTGACTGGTGAACATTTTCAGTCTCGTTGCTTGCAAAGAGCATAGTAAAATTGATCCTTCCCCTCCCCACCTCACTCCCTCTCTTTTTTTTTTTTCTGTAATATTCCTAGCACCAAATAAAAAAGGCAAGCTGTAGTCATCAGAGCAGTATCGATGCTGTCATTGCCTTCCTAACAGCGCCTGGCTGGTTACAGAGCCCTGTGCTGCTTGCAGTCATGTCACAATCGTGCAAAGCCAGGTTTAACACCAGAGAGCCCCAGTCCTGGGTCCTAGCAGCAGAGCATGCTCCAAACTGGACACGAAGGTGCTAACAAGGCATGAAAAAGAGCTGGGGGATAAGGGGGGGAATCTGTGGAGATGACTTGGGTTTACTTTTATTTTATTTTCAGAAGTGCAGTAGGACTGCGTGGCAATGCGATACTGCATGTAATGACAGGGACTCGAGAGACAAGTGATCTTTCTGGTGATGCATTTGGAGGGCTCCTGGTGGAGGGCTCCTGAGGGACGCGAGGGGAGGAAGAGAGGCAGAAACACTGGCTGAGGGGTTGTTTTATAATTATAAAAGAGCTTGTGACATTTTCTGTATAAGTTGACGTACAGTAGATCTCAAGGGGATAGTAATGGACCCATAAACCTCTTTGTGGGCCAGCCCTAATAAAGGACAACACCTGAACATAACTAGTTCATTGTAGGCATTTCTCTGTCAGGTGTGGGATGTTCAAACATCATAAATGCTGTAATAAAAGTGAGTTAATAAGGCAATAAATGGCAATGAAGAAGTCCCTGGTTGATTTCGGCTAAAAAAAAAAGTCTGTATTTGTATTTCACTTAGGATGGCTGAAGCCTTATTAGGCCCCTTCCTTGTCCCCTGCATCTGCTTCATCTCAGGTTTATTTGAGCGATACGTCACTCCACCCATAAGACATCGCTGATATCTGCAAGCTCTGCAGACTCTCCTAAAGGCCTGCCGAGGCTATACTGCCCTCCAGGACATATTTATTCTGTAGCAAATCCTACAGCAAATGACTGGAAACCAGGCAACTCTGACAAAAACAAAACAGCCTGGGCAACAGGGAGCTAGCTGTGAAAATGAAATTCATGTCAGCGAGTCAATCGGAATCATCCAGGCTTGCTTCGTTCGGAAGTCCCACAATCCCTTCCTCACTCTGCATGGGCATGTGCATCACACAGACAGCAGGGAATTTAAATACATGAAATTTCTTCCCGGTGCCCAGCAAGTTCATTTCCCCAGTCACAGCTATATGAAAGAAGAGGCAAAGCTAATGGACAAGATGCCACTGGAGAGGGAGAGAAGGGAAGGGGGCGTATCCAGAGGAATCACCCTGATAGTTGTTGGTTTACCTGGAAGGTCTGAAATTGAGACAAAGCAAAGGGGGTTCTTCCGAAACAAACAGATGAGCTGCTCTTTCATTGTGGCCTCCATTTACAGCTTCCTTCTGAAGCCTTTCATATGAATGAGGTAGAAGGACAAACTTTTAAAGTGGTCAGGGAGAGGTGAAGACTTGCTATCAGCTATAAAACCCAGCAGGACGCGATTCCTTTGAAGAGCATTGTAATAGTGTTTCAGGTTTTAGTTCAGGAGTCGAACCCTGTTGTATTTTCAAAGCTGTGTGGTACTGTGCTCCTGAGGAACTGGAGAGAGTGATAAATTCTGCAAAACACTGTTTTCTTTGCAGGCAGCAGAAACTCATTTCATCCTGCGCTGTCATAGGGAACACAATACTCTGGCATTGACATCTTTTTCTTGGCAATATGCTCAGTACGCTTGCAAGTTCCTTTGCCTACACACTTCAAGAGGCTTAATACCAAGTGGATTGGTTAATTATCCTATCTCCCCCAAAATAGGTGTAACGTAGCTTTCTACCTGCTAGGCAGAAGACAGAGGTAAAGTGAGATGCTTGAGAGTCACGGCAGAGACAAGCACACATCTCAGAAGTCTGCATTTCCGGGCCTCACCCTCACCCCCACCCAGGCTACCTGCTTCAGTTTTACTGGGGTCCCAGAGGTGACACCAAGGCCTAGTTGTGCTAAAAAGGCCAAACTCAGTCCCACTGCGCAGGGTCAGACGTGACCGACGAGCCTGGAGAGCTGCAGCTGCTCTCCTGGGCCCTCTTCTTTGTTTCTGCATCCAAGGAGCTGTGAGAGGTTTGATTTCTTGTAGGGCATGCAGAGGTCCAAGCAAAACCAGGCTGTGGTCCAGAATTGCACCAGTGCCTACCGTTAGAACAGCCCTATGCTAGATGATACTCCTTCCCCAGAACCCTGCTCATGAGAATAAGCTGCTTGTACTTAAGAATAAATATCATTAGTGACCAGGATGTTTATTTTGTATGCAGTGATCATCCCCAAAGCTTTTTCCCCCTTTTTAGAGAATTGCCAATGAATTCAATTTCATCACCTGAAAGTAGAGTTCATTTTCAGTTACTAGCAGACTTCACAGCTCTCTTCATTGCTTCAACAGAGGCATAAGACAGTCTGTATAATTTTTTTTTTTTTTAATTTTGGTACTTTTCACTTATTATTATTGAATTCTTGAAATAGGATGGTGTTTTTTCACTGCCAGACTGCAGTCTGCTCTGGAGTGGAGGATGACAGTGTGTATGATACAGATTGATTTAAGAAAAAGGAAATGTAGAGGAAGAAGAAATTTTAACCAAAAATGCCACAAAATTTACTTCTCTTGGGGAAAATTGTACTAGGATTCCTTCTGATACTGCAGATTGGATGGGCCCAAAGGGAGGGATATCAGAAGTATCTGAAGTTCCAAAGAAAGTACTCCACACCTCCTGAAAACTGGAAGGTTTCTCTGTGAGCTGTCACTGGGGACACAATCCACCCATTAAACTGCAGAGATCAGCCTTACTTATCTAGGAAAAGATAAGACCACTGCTGTGTCAAGCAACTAGAAAGCCTGAAATCTGATCCCGAAGTAACTAAACTATCATCTTGGTGATGCATTACAACCAAGGGACAGGATCCTTGTTGTTACTGATGAGATTACCGGTGGCAACGTTGGCCCCCTACATGGGGCTATGAAGACAAGGTCTCTGCCTCAGAGGATGTGCAGTCTAGAGAGGTGGTGTGCAAACTAGAACAGAAGAGGGAATGACAGGTGCACCTTCGTTAGATTTCTTGCTTAGTTGTTTTATTTTATTTTTTGAAAGCATAGGAAAGGTTTTTAATTTGTTTCTTGCCTGAGGACAAGGCAAAAACATGTCCAGCTTTCATTTCATTTAAAGGGTCTTTGCTTTATTGAGAACTGTGTTACCACACCCACAAGGGTAGGTTTGAACGTGTCTATTTTAGTGCCTTTAACATTAGCCAGAACTTCTAAGATAGATAGCACCAAAGGGAGAAATGAGGTCACTGGAAAGCGATGGGTAGAAATTGTAAATAAGATTGCTTACAGGGCTGATGTGGTAGGTGAGAGTGATAGTGATGTTTGAAGTTTACCATCTGTGCCCAGGAAAAGGAAAACATCCTGAGACACAGATGGACAAGTACACTTTCATGCTGTCCTTTTCAGAGAGGAAAAAAAAAAAAAAGTTGTCTCTAAATGCACTTTTCATAACTTTCAGTTATGCAGTGCACTCAGTCACGCTTTTGTGTTTCTTTGATTTCATTCTGATCTTCTGATTATTTGTCATTAGACATGTCTTTACAAAAGCATATCAGCTGTCTGTCGACATCCAGTTCAAACTTTCTAGATTATCCATGACTTTCTGCCATTCTGGTTTAGTAGAGCATGGAATAATACTGACTGTTATTAGTGGATTAAAAAAAAAATAGTCAAAAATAAGGGTCATGTCTCTATGTGAGCATATAAATGAGATGAATGCAGAAACAGGCTTGGGAATGAGGCACCAGTGCCTAAATGCCACAAAGCACTTAAGGAACCAAAATACTTCAGACTGTGCGTAACTTACTGATTCTGGTCATAAATCTCCAGTGAACTTTATGCGGGCTGAGCCCTGCCACTATGTGGAGCAGACACACAGCGCAGGGGGCCTCGCTGACTTGTATAGTGCTTTGTTTGGAAGTGATTATGACATTTGCCTCAAGACTTACTGATACAGAATGGGGGTTTGGACACCCCCTGACCTACAGTCACTGATACAGTTGTAAAGATGTCAGCATTTCCAATTATCCCAGTTCCCTGTCAGTGCAAAGGCCAGGCATTGGTATACTGCAGTCTTTTCATTTAGGTTTCTTATCTCTTCCTTACAGCATGGTCCAGAGTGTCAAAGCAAACTTGATATTTATTTTTTTGTAAGACACTAAAAAGCCCACAGCAAGGTCCAGATTTTCAGTGTAAAATTTTTCCTGCATCTTATTTGCATGGCTGAGTTATAACCCTTTAAATTACAAACAGAAGCACTGGCAGACTCTAGCTAACAGCTCTAATGGATGCTATTATATTTCTGCTGCTAGTTGGCACTCAACCTTCACTATCTCATCAGCATAAAGGGATGCTGTCAACTTGAAAAATTGTGTCTTCCTTGGGGGGGGGGGGGGAAGCCATACCTACTATTGCTCCAAACCAGCCTTTTACAACAGCAGTAACTAGAAGACAGTAAGGATGCGAATGGAATGCTATTTAACTGTCTCTGTTTAGTGTGTTTACTTTGCATTTTTGACAGCACTTTGTGGTGTGTCAGTGTTGCTGGTGTGCATTAGCACTTCCTCTCTCAGACTGGTGAGATGATGCCTCCTGGGGGGTGGGGGTGCAGAAAAGTCAGCGAGAAGAGGGGATGTTTCATCCCAGGCCTTGTATTAACAGCAACAGCGAGCAAAAAAGCGGTAAGAGAATTTGTATATACATGGAGAACAGAGATCAAATATATAGGATGCCATTGTGCTTAGTGCACTGTTTAAAATTGGTTTGTAACATGCTTGGGAGAGAAGGAACTCTCCCTCCCCACATCTTACTTCCTTCTCCAAAGATGATTTTTACAGTGCCCTGCTCACCGCTATTTAAAGACAAATCTATGCAAAACTTGGATTGTCTGAGATGGGCCAGTTTGGAAACATTCCAAGTTGTCGGCATCCCTTTAAATACAACGCTGTTCTTTCCCTTGCGGGTGCCAAAGCTGTCCCCAGAGGAATTTGCATCTAACCTGGCAAAAAAAGGAAGTGTTCCTACTTCTTTGTGATTAAAATGACTGGTACGCTGCAGAGAATCTGCTACTACCATCTCTGCCAGCTTCCCCTAAAATGTGCTCAGCTGCCTCAACCCACAAATGTGGGTTAGCAGATGAGAGACCTTTTGCTAACCAGTGAATAATATCCCCCTTTCTGTTTTGCTGCTGAAGTGAATGGTTCTGTTTGGGCTATTGCAGGCACTCGTTCGCTCCCAGCTTCTGAGAAGGACAGCCCAGACTGCTGCTTCCTGCCGAGGAACTGGTGAGGGAATAGAAATGGGAGACCAAGCTCGCCATCTCCTGGGGAAAAGGCATTTACACTTCCAGGAAAGTTTATTTTATTTCATTCCTTCCCTTCATTCTCACTCTTCTTTATTTGTGAAAGACCAACGTTGTAGGAGAAGGCTTAGGAAGCTTGCTGGCTTGCAACACCAGCTCTGACCCTACTGTGGTCCCTCTTCTTCCTGTGAGACAGTAAAATAAGATAGTGAATTTATGTCACAGGGTGGGTACACTGTTGGTACGTTTGTTATATACTTCACGTGTACTTCATCAGCAGCAATGTCAGTGGCAAGACTTGTACACATTAATAACCCCAGAAAAGACGTTTATAGAGTGTTGAGCAGATGCAGGAACAGTCAGGTTCTTATGTGCTTAAAATGGCAAGGACTGTTCAGCGACTGCCACATGTGCCCTGTGGAGTACAGGGACATTATGAAAGCTATAGCAGATGACCTAGTTACTGACTAGTCACAGTATAACACCTTAGTTTTCACAGATATGTCACTTCAAAAACTGGTGCCTACAGTGAGGCTTCTAAGGATACCTATGGATTTTTGAGTGTAACTAAAAAATTCATAACCTTTTGCACATTCTCATCGGGCTTGCTACTAAAGTCCCCCTTGTTGTAGTTTGTGAGGTTTAATTCACCAGTGTTTGTAATGCAGCTGTAGTGCTTTCAAGCAGAGGCTAGATAAACGCGAACTGTGGGAGTTGTTTGAAAATGCTGGGCAGGATTACCAAATACCGATGGTGGGTAAGCCAAGGTGTTGCACTGTAATGCTACAGGGCTGTGCTAGCGCAGTGATATTCCTGATGTGGTTATTGGAACGTGGCAAACCAACTGGAGACTAAATTACACAACTTGATAAAGTTACGCCTTGGAGGTGACAGTTATTCAGTAAGCAAGGCCCAAATGTCCCAAGCATTATTAACCTCTTACATTAAAAATTATGCGAAAAATCAGCAACTACCTGTACAACGTCTGTGTAGATGGGGGAAAAATGTATGATAGTTAGTGTAATTACTGTGTCATGGAATAAAGTTTCTGACTGAGGGGTCAAGAAGTTAGAAAAGGGTCTGGGGAGGTGGGATTCCTCAACTCCCAGCGCTGCCACTGATTCATTGCAACCATAAGCACCTACTTTACCTCTCTACAGCTTAGTGAGATAAATCTTTTAAGGGGTATGTGAGAAAGATTGGTGAATTCATTAAACTGGTTACTTTTGTAGGGGTTACTATCACTCAGAATAACTACAGTTATAAAGCAGCTGAGGAAATTACACTGCTAGATATGTTGTTCCTAGTACCAAGAACTGAGATTAAGCTGGGCTGTTGTGATTTTTAAGAGAGATGTTGTTCACTTAATGAGATCTATCACAGATTTGTTGCCAAAAAAGCCTTTTTCAGTCCTAATCTGGGCAGGGGGTCCCATATATATTGATAAACTCTCCAGTGAAAATTAGGTACCAAACAAATTGAAACTTAACATTTTTTACTTAAGTCAAAACAATTCTAAACCAGATTACTAGTAACGAAATAACTTGTTTGAAGTGAAATAATAACACCTCAGTTATAACAAAGCAAAAACTTTGTATAGATAATAGTTTTGGAAGAGCTTGAATATGTAAATTTCACACATTAAACCCAAAACTTAAACACAGAGTAACTATTATACCTTTACCAAACCATCATGAGTCTTATAAAATCTTCTACTGTTTTAAACCAATGTTTAAAAATCATTAATTGAAGTGGAAGCTATGAATCATAAAGGCATTTTCTTCCTAAGTTCTTCTTGCTCTCAATCACATCTATACAACTTTTATAACCTGAACACCCTAAAGTACACATTTTCTTGCAGTAAGAGGAAGCAAAATTTTGTTTTGAATAATACAAAGTAGGATTTAATGTTTTAAGTGCTTTTTCAACACTTCAACACAGTCAGATCCAACACAATGTCTAAATTGTGAAATTACAACTTGAATTCAACTTGCATACTTCTGTTTTACAAATAAATTTATCACTCTTTTGTGATATTGTAATAGTGATTACAATTGTGATTGTAATATTGTGATAGTGTAATTGAGTTATCACTTGATAAACAGTGTACATGTAAGAGGTGTTTTTTCTATTCCTCAAATACTGCAATGAAGATGGAGTTTTTGAGCTCCACTTCACAATGAAGGCTTGTGGTTTTCTGGGAGGAGGAATTCCTTCAGGTGATTCACATACTGTGACAGCTCTATTAATGTCCTTGGACTATTCTTCTCCAGAAATGAACAATTGTGGTGAACCCATTTAAGGGAGATGCAAACTGTATGTGAAGAATGGCCACTACGATGCTGAAAGGCACGGAATACAGAGCTTACTAGGCTTAGCGATCAAAAGTGGAGCGGGATTTCACTGCTTCATAAGTATGAGGGAAAAATGGAAAGGTAGGAGAGAAGTAAGCTAAAGAGGACAGTGTGGGCACAGGAACAAGCTGATAATAAAGTAGTGCCGAATACATTTGGGCTAGCCTACCAAATTGCAGCAGTATGTGGAGGGAGGATAAAAATCTAACTGATTTTAAGAGAGCAATCATTTTATGAAAAAGATCACATATGATTGCCTGCAATAGCAGGCATATTATTCTCTCTCTATGTAGCAGTCTCCATAAGCAGGACTTTCATGTGAAGTACTCTTGCTGGTCAGGTGATGACAGTCCTACTCAGCCTCTCTTGGTTTATATACCTTTTTCTGAGCAGTCTCAGCTCTTCTGGCAAAGGTGGTAAGAGCCAACAAGAAAATACCTAACACTTTAGGCAAAGATTTGAAGGCAAGCTCTCATAGCCTCCTAAATCTCGGGCTAGAAAATACCACTATCCTCTTGCAGAATGACTTGAGATATACCCCTTGAAGTCATCAGATGTTTGTCATGCCTCTGATCCAGTGGACAGCCCTCTTTATTAAGTTTCCATGAGCAACTTCTAGCTACCTGCAGATAGCACCACTCTGACACTGGAAAAGTCTTCAGTTTTAAGTCTTTCTTTACAACTATTCTATAATTGTATAATGATTTTGTATGAGAACTCCATGCAACTATCAGTTCTTCATTTCATTAGGCCCTACAACATTTTGACTATAACTTCAGTATTTACCTCAAGGATTTCCTCTGTGTATTGACTTCTATTCATTAATCTGGTACCCTGCTGTTGCATATGTTGCAGCATATAAATTACACCACCATTTATTATATTTCATCTCAGAAAGTATAACAAACAAAATTCTTCCAGTTACCACTTCTGTAGCAGCTTCCACTTTCTTCTGATCATTTTAGTAGTCATGTCCCATACCTCTTTTATTTTGAATTCATCTTTCTTTGCTAGAGCTGATCAGAGCCTAAAATGAAGTCTTATCGGTGATTTTTGCAATACTATTAAAACTTCTGATTGAAATACTTTCACCAGTACACCCCAAACTTGTTTTAATCATTTTCTTCACTATAACCACTTCTTTACTGAAGAGCTGATAGATAATATCCGTATTACTGCCTCAGTATAAAAATTCAGGAGTAGCAAAACCTGTTTAGATCTTTTTGCTGACCCTGATAATTCAAAATAATTCCAATACCAACTATGTTTATCACTTTGAGTCTAGGGGAGTCATCTTTCTATTTTGTGTCACACTTCCTTTTCCCCATTCTTTCCAACAATGAGTGAATGGAGGAAAAAAGCTCCATGTGTGGGTTGCCAGCCATTGACGTACTCCTATTCTTAGTGTTGTAGTTTGTAAGTGAAATTATATAAAATACCCCTAGATAGTGTTGATAAAATGTATTGGTGGCATCACCCATGTGAGATGAACAGAATTTCATTGAGTTATAGTGTTATACTATACTTCAGAAAGTATACCTGGTAAATACAATGTCTGGTATTACTTAAGATCTCATTGGGTAGAAGAAAAGGGTTACATGGTACTTTCAATGTATAGATGATGTTGAGCTGCC
>NW_008794708.1:0-1395 GCF_000699145.1 Aptenodytes forsteri
CTGAGGGCATGGTCATGAGAGATGGCACCCGATGGCGTGGCCATGAGAGATGTCACCTGACAGAACAGCCATGAGATGGCACCCAACGGCGTGACCGTGAGAGATGCCCTGATGGCATGGCCGTGAGAGAGGGCACCAAATGGTACGGCCATGAGATGGCACCCAACACTGTGACCATGAGAGATGGCACCCGATGGTGTGACTGTGAGAGATGTCACCTGACAGCACAGCCATGAGATGGCACCTGATGGCATGGTCATGAGAGATGGCACCCGATGGCGTGGCCATGAGAGATGTCACCTGACAGAACAGCCATGAGATGGCACCTGATGGCATGGCCATGAGAGATGGGTGGTCATGAGAGAGGGCACCCAATGGCACGGCCATGAGATGGCACCTGATGGCATGGCCATGAGAAAGGGTGCCCCATGGCACTGTGGTGGCATGGCACAGCCATGGCAGATGGCACCCAACGGCATGGTTATGAGATGGCACTTGATGGCACGGCCATGAGAGACGGCACCCAATGGCATGGCCATGAGACGGCACCCAATGGCACGGCACGAGAATAAGAGATGGCACCCAACAGCATGGCCGTGAGATGGCATCCGATGGCACGGTCATGAGAGAGGGCACCCAACGGTACGGCCATAGGATGGCACCCGATGGCACGGCCATGGGAGACGGCACCCAACAGCCTGGTCATAAGAGATGGCACCCAATGGCACGGCCATGAGAGAGGGCACCCAACGGCATGGCCATGAGATGGCACCCAATGGCAATGCCATGAGAAAGGGCACCCCGTGGCACTGTGGTGGCATGGCACAGCCATGAGAGATGGCACCCAACGGCACGGCTGTGAGATGGCACCCAACAGTACGGCCATGACATGGCACCCGATGGCACGGCCATGAGAGACGGCACCCAATGGCATGGCCATGAGACGGCACCCAATGGCACGGCCACGAGATGGCACCCAACAGCCTGGTCGTAAGAGATGGCACCCAACGGCACGGCCATGAGAGATGGCACCCAACGGCGTGACCGTGAGAGAGGGCACCCGATGGTACGGCCATAGGATGGCACCCAACGGCACGGCCATGAGAGAGGGCACCCAACGGCACTGTGGTGGCATGGCACAGCCACGGCAGATGGCACCCGATGGCACGGCCACGAGACGGCACCCGGTGGCATGGTCGTGAGAGAGGGCACCCAACGGCACGGACGTGAGATGGCACGGCCATGACAGATGGCACCCAACGGCACCACGGCGCCACGTCGCTAGCCGGGAGAACCCTGCCGCCGCCGCGCCACGCCACCACACGAGGTGGAACCCCACAGCACCTCCGTGAGGACCAGCGCCCATCCGCGGCGGGGCCACGAGGGGTGCCGCCC
>NW_008794708.1:5968-6491 GCF_000699145.1 Aptenodytes forsteri
GCCCTGGCACCAGGGTCTCATCACGGGGGGCTCATGTCACCGGGGGGGGTTGGGGGGGGTGGGTGTCCGTGTCACTGGAGGGGTCCATGTCACCACCGTGTCCCTGTCATCGGGGTGTCCATCACCGGGGGGTCCTTGTTACTGGGGTGTCCCCGTCACCGGGGGTCCCTGTCACCGGGGGGGTCCCGTCATGGGGGGTGTCCCTGTCACCGGGGTGTCCATCACCGGGGGGTCCCCGTCACCAGGGTGTCCCTGTCACCGGGGGTCCCCGTCACTGGGGGTCCCCATCACCAGGGGGGTCCCATCATGGGGGGTGTCCTTGTCACCGGGGTGTCCCACCACCAGCGTGTCCCTGTCACCTCGGTGTCCCGTCACCGGGGTGTCGCGACACGGGGGTGTCCCTGTCCCTGGGGTGTCCCGACATCGGGGCGTCCCTGCCACCAGTCACCGGGGTGTCGCGACGTTGGGGTGTCCCTGTCACCGGGGGTCCCTGTCACCATGGGGGGGGCCCATACCGGGGGGG
>NW_008794708.1:7176-7603 GCF_000699145.1 Aptenodytes forsteri
TTGTCCCTGTCACCGGGGGTCCCTGTCACCATGGGGGGGTCCCATCATGGGGGTGTCCCCATCACCACAGTGTCCCCGTCACCTGAGGTCCCTGTCACCAGTCACTGGGGTGTCGCGACACGGGGCTGTCCTGTCACCAGGGGGGTCCCCGTCACCAGAGGTCCCTGTCACCGGGGGGGGACGGACGGACACACCCATCACCGGGGCGTCCCGTCACCCCAGTGTCCCTGTCACCCTCTGTCCCGACATGGGAGCGTCCCTGTCACCGGTCACCAGGGTGTCACGACACCGGGGTGTCCCTGTCACCAGTGGGGTCCCTGTCACCGGGGGCCTCGCCGTCTGCCCCCGGGGGTCCCTGTCGCTGGGGTGTCGCGACACGGGGGTGGCCTGTCGCCAAGGGGGCACGGGGGGGTCCCTGGCCCCTGGC
>NW_008794708.1:15283-24557 GCF_000699145.1 Aptenodytes forsteri
TTTTGCCACGTGCCGGGGATTTTTTGCCACATTCCTGGGATTTTTTGCCGCGTTCCTGGGATTTTTTGCCGCGTTCCTGGGATTTTTTGCCGCGTTCCTGGGATTTTTTGCCACATTCCCAGGATTTTTTGCCACGTGCCGGGGATTTTTTGCCACGTGCCAGGGATTTTTTTCCATGTTCCCGGGATTTTTTGCCACGTTCCCGGGATATTTTGCCATGTGCCAGGGATTTTTTACTGCGTTCCCAGGGTTTTTTGCCGCATTCCTGCGATTTTTTGCCACGTTCCCAGGATTTTTTGCCACGTTCCTGGGATTTTTTGCTGCGTTCCCAGGATTTTTTGACGCGCTCCTGGGATTTTTTTCCCTTTGCTTTTTTTGCCAGCCCCAGGCGGGTTTTTTTTTTCCGGGGGGGGAGTCATCGGGGATTATTTTTTTCCCGGCACCCCGAGGGGGGTTTCGGCATCCCCAGGGACTCTGCAGCATTCCCGGGATGTTTTTGGGCATCCCCGGGGATATTTTGGCGTTCCCCAGGGAATTTTCAGCATCCCCGGGGATTTTTTTTTTTTTTTTTTGGTTTTCTTGGCGTTCCCAAGGATTTTCCGGCATCTCCGGGAAACTTTTGGCGTCCCTGAGGGTTTTGCGGCATTCCCGGCAAGTTTTTTTTGGCATCCCCAGGGATTTTTGGGCATCCCCAGGGATTTTTTGGCTTCCCAGGAGATTTTTCAGCATCCCCAAGGATTTTTTTGGGGGCGTCCTCGGGGATTTTTCAGCATCCCCAGGGAATTTTCCGCATTCCCAGCACTTTTTTCTTTGGCAGCCCCAAGGATTTTTCGCCTTCCCCGGAGGTTATTCAGCATCCCCGGGGAATTTTTTTGGCGTCTCCGGGGATTTTTCAGCATCCCTGGGGACTTCTCGGCGTCCCCAGGAATTTTCGGGGATCCCTGGGGATTCGTTGGCGTTTCTGAGGAGTTTTTTCAGCGTCCCCGGGGGATTTTTCGGCATCCCCAGAACCTCTTTTTGGCATCCTCGGGGATTTTTTGGCATCTCCGGGGACTTTTGAGCATCCCCAGGTGGTTTTTTGGCATCCCCAGGTATTCTTTGGCATTCCCGGGATTTTTTTTGGCATCCCCGGGGATTTTTCAGCATCCCCCCAGGATTTTTCGACTTACCCTGGGATTCTGCTGCATCCCCAGGGATTTTTTCAGCGTCTCCAAGGATTTTTCGGCATCTCCAGGGATTTTTCGGCTTCCCCAGGGACTTTCCGGCTTCCCTGGGGATTTTTTTTTGGCATCCCTCAGGATTTTTTGGCTTCCCTGGTGATTTTTTGGCGTCCTCGACTTTCCGGCTCCTGGGGATTTTTTTTTGGCATCCCTCAGGATTTTTTGGCTTCCCTGGTGATTTTTTGGCGCGTTCGGGCATTTTTTGGCGTCCCCGGGGTTCCTTCAGCATCCCCGGAGATTTTTTGGCATCCCCAGGGATTTTACAGCATCCCCGGGGAGTTTTTGGTGTTTCTGGGGACTTTTTTTGGCATCCCCAGGGATTTTTTGGCATCCCTGAAGACTTTTTTGGCGTCTCCAGGGATTTTTGGGCCACGCCGATGATTTTTTGGCTTCCCTAGGGATGTTACAGCATCCCCAGGGAGTTTTTGGTGTTTCTAGGGACTTTTTTTGGCTTCCCCAGGGATTTTTCAGCATTCCCGGGGATTTTTCAGCATTCCCAGGGTTCTTTTTGGCATCCCCAGCACTGTTTTGGCATTTCCAGGGGTTTTTGGGCTTCCCCAGGGATTTTTCAGGATCCCTGGGGATTTTTTTGGCATTTCTGGGGATTTCTTTTGGCATCCCCAGGGATTTTTCAGGATCCCAGAGCATTTTTTTTTGCATCCCCAGGGATTTTTCAGGATCCCAGAGCATTTTTTTTTGCATCCCCAGGGATTTTTCAGGATCCCAGAGCATTTTTTTTTGCATCCCCAGGGATTTTTCAGGATCCCAGAGCATTTTTTTTGGCATCCCCAGGGATTTTTTGGTGTCCCCGAGCGTTTTTCGGCATCCCCAGGGATTTTCTGGCTTCCCCGGGGATTTTTGGGCGTCCTCGAGGATTTTCTGGCTTCCCAAGAGATTTTTCAGCATCCCCAGGGCTATTTTTTTTGCATCCCTGAGGAATTTACAGCGTCCCCGGGCATTTTTTGGCTTCCCTGGGGATTTTTTGGCATTCCTGGGGCTTTTTCGGCGTCCCTGGGGATTTTTTTGGCTTCCCCGGGCACTTTTTGACCTCTCTGGATTTTTTTGGCTTCCCCGGGCACTTTTTGACATCTCTGGGGATTTTTTAGCCTCCCCAGGGATTTTTCAGCATTGCCGAGCGTTTTTCAGCATCTCCAGGGATTTTTCAATGTCCCCGAGGATTTTGCCGCATCCCTGGCGATTTTTGGGTGTCCCCGAGGATTTTTTTTGGCTTCCCCAGGGATTTTTTAGCTTCCCAGGAGATTTTTTTTTGGTGTCCCCAGGGATTTTTTTGCTTCCCCAGGCATTTTTTGGCTTCCCAGGAGATTTTTTTGGCTTCCCCAGGGATTTTTTAGCTTCCCAGGAGATTTTTTTTTGGTGTCCCCAGGGATTTTTTTGCTTCCCCAGGCATTTTTTGGCTTCCCAGGAGATTTTTTTGGCTTCCCCAGGGATTTTTTAGCTTCCCAGGAGATTTTTTTTTGGTGTCCCCAGGGATTTTTTTGCTTCCCCAAGGGATTTTTTGGCTTCCCAGGATTTTTTTTTGGCGTGCTCAGGGATTTTTTTTTTTCCCCAGCATCTCCGGGGATTTTTCAGCACCCCCGGCGATTTCAGGGCAGGAGCCGCCCCGGTTCCCCACTCACCGCTTCCCGGCGCCTCCGCTCCTGCTCCC
Source organism: Aptenodytes forsteri (assembly GCF_000699145.1). Classification (NCBI taxonomy): domain Eukaryota; kingdom Metazoa; phylum Chordata; class Aves; order Sphenisciformes; family Spheniscidae; genus Aptenodytes; species Aptenodytes forsteri. The sequence continues at coordinate 18,170 of NW_008794708.1, forward strand.
GCTTCCTGGCCATCTCCCTCTGCTGATCCAACATGGATTGGGAGGATTGGGGCTGCGAGCTCTGGGCTTGGGGCGCCGCCGCCGCCGCCGACACCTGCCGGCGCGCCTGCTCCATGGCGTCCTCGTCCTCCTGCCAAAAAATGCCGGGAGCCGGGAGACCTCCTCGTGCACCCGGCGCGCCTGCTCCATGGCGTCCTCGTCCTCCCGGCTCCTGCCAAAAAATGCCGGGAGATGCCGTCAGGCGTCGGGCACCTCGTGCAACCCCCTCCCCCTGCCCCGGCGAGGTCTGGCTCCGGTTCGCCCCCCCGCCGCGGTGGCACCGACACGGGGCAAACACTGTTACAGCCGGGGGACGGGCACCTCCGGCCCCGAGCAGCCAGTTTTGGGGCACCCTGGCACATCGTGGTGGGGGATCAGAGCCGCCAGCGTGGATTTGTGCCGCGGGATCAGATCGTGCCAGGAGATCGGATCGGATTTGTGCCAAGAGATCGGATCGTGCCACAAGATCGGATCATGCCACAGACCGGATCAGGTTCGTGCCAGATCTGATCAGATTTGTGTCGTAAAGACGGGATCTGCCACAGATCAGATCAGCTTCATGCGACGAGATCGGACCATGCCACGGATCAGACTGGCGTGGACCGTGCCACAAGATCGGATCACGCCGTGGGCTGGATCGGAGTCACGCCAAGAGATCGGATCGTGCCACGGATCAGATTCGTGCCACGAGATCAGACCATGCCATGGACCAGGGCAGATCGTGCCATGAGAGCGCGGCGGCTGGCTTCACCGCGCACACGGCTCCCCGTGCCCTTGGCCAACCAAGGTGAGGACGCCCCAAAAACGCCTTCACCGAGGTGGTGGTGGTTGTGGTGGTGGTGGTGGTGGCAGTGGTGGTGGTGATTGTGGTGGTGATGGTGGTTGCAGTGGTGGTGATTGTGGTGGTGATGGTGGTGATTGTGGTGGTGGTGGTGATTATGGTGGTGGTTGCAGTGGTGGTGGTGGTGGTAATTATGGTGGTGGTTGTGGTGGTGGTGGTGGTTGCGGTGGTGGTGATTTTCCTGGGCCCACAAGCCTCACTTAGGATATAAGACCTTAAAGGAGTTGGACTGGGATCTGTAATATGTGCGTCCTAAAAGTGTCTTGAATCATGTGGTGACCACTTGTGTAGCTACATGAGTGATGTTATCCAGACAAGGAGCTACAGTACAGCTCTACACTTTTAGTCTTTTCTTAAGATAGATTACCCTTCCTTCAGAGCAGCCTAGCATGGTATAGTGGGAACGGATGATTTACATATGACTTCTAATCAAGCCTATGACTGTCACTAACTTACAATTAGAAGTGCTGGGACACCAGAGTCCTGCGCTCAGGAGATGACATGCTGTCAGCAAACTCATGCTCCATCCTTTCTAAATAGTTTTGGCAGCACAATGAGTGGCTGGATGTCGTGATTGATGACCGATTACCCACCTTCAAAGGCCGGTTGGTTTTCCTGCACTCAGCTGAACACAACGAATTTTGGAGTGCCTTACTAGAGAAAGCCTATGCCAAGTAAGTCACACTGCGCATACATAATTGGTTATTTGTACATACATTATTCACAACTCAAGTGAACAGCTTCTATCCAGTATTCTTTGGTGGTGGTGGTGGTGGTGGTTGTGGTGGTGGTGATGGTGGTGGTGGTGATTGTGGTGGTGGTTGCAGTGGTGGTGGTGGTGGTGGTGATTGTGCTGGTGGTGATGGCGGCGGCGGCGAAGGCTGTCTCACCTCATCCTCTCCTGCTCCCGCCTCAGCCGCTCCTTCTCCCTTTCCACCTGCTCCGCCTGAGCCTTCAGCGCCTTCTCCCGCTCCTCCTTCTCCCGCGCCGCCCTCTTGAACTGCTCGAAGCTGTCGCTGGAGGACTTCGCCGTGGAGGACGGAGTGGTGGGATGTTTCTGGACCAAGCTCGCCCAGGACCCCATGTTCTTGATTTTCAGGTCCTACGGAGAGAAGGACGGGTGGGTTAGGGAGAGCCGAGCCGGGGAGGGGAAGCCGATCCAGCGAACGCCCATCCCGCTGCGGCCGAAAAGCCGTTCCCCGTCACCGCATCATCCATGGAAACCCCTTTCAGCTCCCTGGGGCCGGAGGATGCCGCAGGAGGTGGTGGACCCCGCATCAGGCAGCATCTCCTCCCCCAGAAACCCAGTGGGTGGCTCCAACGCCTTCCCGGGAATGCCAGGAGCGGGACCAGCTCCTCCAGCACCTCACGTTTTCCACGCCCGCTTAGAACCACGGAATCGCAGGATGGTCTGGGCTGGAGGGGACCTCTCAAGGTCATCTAGTCCAACCCCCCCCGCCCTGGGCAGCGGCATCTTCAACTAGAGCAGGTCGCTCAGAGCCCCGTCCAACCTGACCTGGAATGTGTCCAGGGGTGGGGCATCCCCCACCTCTCTGGGCAACCTGGGCCGGTGCTTCACCACCCGCAGCGTAACGTATTTCTTCCCTAGGGCCAATCTAAACCTACCCTCTCCCAGTTTAAAACCGCCGCCCCTTGTCCTACAGGTCTTGGGTCAAAAGTCTCTCTCCATCTTTCTTTTATAGATGGGAAAGCCACAAGAAGGTCTCCCCGGAGCCTTCTCCGGGCTGAAGAACCCCAGCTCTCCCAGCCTGTCCTCACAGGAGGGGTGCTCCGGCTCTCGGATCATCTTCACGGCCTCCTCTGGACCCGCTCCAACAGGTCCGCGTCCTTCTCGTCCCGAGGACCCCAGAGCTGGACGCAGGACTCCAGGTAGGGTCTCAGGAGAGCACAGGGGGAGCATCGCCTCCCTCGACCCCCTGGTCGCGCTGCTTCTGATGCAGCCCGGGACGCGGTTGGCTTTCCAGGCTGCAAGCTCGCGTTGCCGGCTCGCGTCCAACTTTCCATCCATCAATAACCCTCAAGTCCTTCTCCACGGGGCTCCTTCTCCATCCCTTCATCCCCCAACCTGTACCGATACCGACCCAGGTGCAGGACCTTGCACTTGGCCTTGCAGAACCTCATGAGGTTCTCATGGGCTCGCTCCTGGAGCTTCTCCAGGTCCCTCTCGATGGCATCCCCGTCCCTCGGCTGGGTGGGGGATCCCCCCCTCTACCTCTCCAACCTCCATCAGGCGCTTTCCACCAAATCTTGGCCGTACACCAAGATTCAGGCGGCCAACACGGCCCTGCTTCATTTCGGGAGGTTTAATTCTGAATTTTGGGAGGTTTCTTCCCAATTTTCGCCAGGGTACGTTACCTTTTTGGGGGCGACGGGTGTTTTCGGCTCCTGTTTCTGCCGATCTTTCTCCTGCACACCCGGCGGCGGGGGGTTTTGCTCTGGGGGTCTGATGACGGGTCGTCCCCCCTCCATGGGTTTCATCTCCGTCCCTAAAAACCAGCGGCTCCCGTCAGAGGTTGTGGGGGGTCCCCCAGGAACCCCACGGCGAGGGGGAACCACCCGGGGGTGATGGGGATCTCCACCACCAAAATGGGGGGGTGATGGGGGCGCAGCCACCAAAATAAGGGGTGATGGGGGTCTCCACCACCGAAACAGGGGGTGATGGGGGTTTCAGCCACCGAAATGGGGGTGATGGGGGTCTCAGCCACCGAAATAGGGGGGTGATGGGGGTCTCCGCCACCGAAATGGGGGTGATGGGGGTCTCAGCCACCGAAATAGGGGGGTGATGGGGGTCTCTGCCACCGAAATGGGGGGGTACGGAGGAACCGTCACGTCCCCAGACTCACGTTGCGGGATGTGCGCGGGCGGTTTGATGCTCTCCGGGTGTTTCGGCGGATCTTGCCGCAACGGGGGACTGAAGGTCTCGTTACGGATGACGGGCGAATGCATCTTGTCCTCCTTCACCACCATGGGTTGAGATTGGACGACGGAGGCGGCTCTCATCTCCTGCCACGGGGAAAAAAAAAAAGAAAAGGGTCCAGAAACGTCCGGTGACGCCCTTCCCTCATCCCCACATCCCCGGTTTCCCAATGCAAACCGCTGGCCGACGGCCCCTTGGCTTTCGGCGCTTGCTCCCAAGCCGGTGGTGGAAAGATGATGGTCCCCGTTGGGTGGGACCCCCTGCGGTTGGGTGCTCTGCTTTCCTTTTTACCTGTTTTTTTGGCTGGATAGTTTGTTGAGGTGGCGACTGGTGGACCAAACCCTGGAACTGCGGCATCTGTGGGGAATGCATCATGAGAGGGGAAGGGGCTTCCCTCAAGTGACCTGGGAACAGTTTGGCATCAATCAGTTAACCGTCGTCACCATCGGCACGCCAAACATCACCCGAAAAAGCCGGTCGGCGCACGCCATCGCCCCGTGGGACAAGCCCTCTTCCCGGCTGAACCGTGGCGGCCCTGGGACGTCGCCAACGGACCCCGCCGCCTCCAAAACTCAGCGCTGCCGCGAGCCAACGCCGGGGAGCAGAAGATGCTCCAAGGCTGCGCGGGGGCTCGTCCTGCCTCGGTGACGCCCGTCTGTGGTGTCCGTCCCCGTCCCCCCCATAACTCGATCCCTTCTGCTTGTTCTCCTGGTGGTCCATCAATATTCCTGGCTGTAAAACCCGTCCCCGCCCGAGCGCCGACGCTGCCCTGCCCGCACCTCTCCCTGCCCGCACCTCTCCCTGCCCAGAGCCACGGGGGCAGGACGCGTTGGCTGCGCGAGCAACGGGAGGTTTTTCGGGAGCCAGCAGGCTCCGCGCCTCGGGCATCGCGTCCAAAGCTCGCCCTCCCGGGCATCAGGTCCAAGCTGCCGGCGGCAGCTCTGCAGGCAGGGGAAGCGGCTCCGAGCGCTGCCTGCCCTCACCTGGCTCCATCCCTTCAAATCCGTGGATTTTTGTCCGACCTACGCCCGCGGGGACGACTTCGGGAGCAAAGACCCAACGGGCCGCAACCCGAGGAAGCACGCAGCCGAGCAAAAGCAGGAGCGAGACCTCCCCGAACCATAGAGGTTTCATGGGTGCCCGGTCTCGAAAGCACGACGCTGCCGGAGTTATCCCAGCCGGAGACGTTCTCCATCGGGAACGTCGGTGGCGGCACCACCGAACCCACGGCCGTCGTGGAGATCTGGGATCTCCCAAGCCGATTTTGAAGGCTGAGCCCCGTGGCCGCGTTATCCCTGCGGCTTCCTCCGATTTCTGGGACGGCTGGAGGTCATCGCACCGGGTTTTCCCCCCCGGATCATCCCTCCTCCTCCACCTGGCAGCCAAGCAGCTGCCTTAGCGGAAGCCGCGCTCCGAAAAATGCCGGGAAACCCCCGCGGGGCATCCACAGCCCTGAGCTCCTCTCCGAGCGGGGAGCGGACCCCCCGCCTCCTCGAGAGAGACCACCCAATGCCAGGACGGCGACGAACACAAGGCCAGCGCTCTCCGGCGTCAGAGCTGCGCCGAGACTCAAAAACTCGAGGTCTTCAAAGATTTGAGAGCCTTGAGATTCTCAAAAACTCGAGATCCTCGAGATCCTCAAAGCTTTGAGAGCCTTGAAATCCTCAAAAATGAGATCGAGTCCCTCAAAAACTCGTGACCCTCAAGATCCTCAGAAATTTGAGATCCTGGAAAATTTGAGACCCTTGAGATCCTCAGAAATGAGGTCCTTGACTTCCTCAGAAACTTGAGATCCTCGAATTCCTCAGAGACTTGAGATCCTTGAGTTCCTCCAAAAACTGAGATCCTAATTCCTCAGAAATGAGGTCCTTGAGTTCCTCAAAGATTTGAGATCGAGTTCCTCAAAGATTTGAGAACCTCGAGATCCACAAATACTTGAGATCCTAGAAAACGAGATCCTTGAGATCCTCAAAAATTCGAGATCCCGAAGTTCCTCAAATACTTAAGATCCTCAAAAATTTGAGATCCTCAAGATCCTCAGGAACTTGAGAGCCTCGAGTTCCTCAAAGATCCGAGAGCCTCGAGATCCTCAAAAACGAGACCCTCAAGATCCTCAAACACTTGAGATCCTCAAAAACTTGAGCTCCTCAAGATCTCAGATGGAAAGAGGCCTCGCCGGGCGGTTACGTCAGGCTCCGGCTAACCGGGGCTTCCTCCGCACCCACCACCGTCTGCCGACGGGTGCTGGCGGACCTCGAAGGACGCGTGGAAGCCACCCCACCGCCCCGATCCGCCTCCTCATCACGCAATGCAACTTAAGGACGCGTGGCCCCCCCCGCCCCGAACCGCACCGCCGCTCCCGCTCACCGGTCGAGTAGGGATCAGGCTTATGGTGCATGGTGCACGGGTGATGCTGGATGACCTGCTGCGGTTTGGCCGGCTGCGTCACCGGTCGAGTAGGGATCAGGCTTATGGTGCCGCGGCGACGGGTGATGCTGGATGACCTGCTGCGGTTTGGCCGGCTGCGGCGGCGGGGGCGGCGGGGGCGGTTGCGGGGGCGGATGTTGCTG
>NW_008794708.1:25356-26952 GCF_000699145.1 Aptenodytes forsteri
CGGGGGCTGCGGCGGCGGCGGTTGCTGCTGCACCGGTTGATGGTGGTGATGGTGATGCTAAGGGAGGGAAAAAAAACCACCGGTGAGTTACCAAAACACCTTCTCGGTCACCGAAACGCCCTCTTCACCAAAATTCCCACTATTCTATGAGTCTATAAAATGCCCTCCCGGTCACCGAAACACATTTTCGGTCACCAAAATGCCTTCCTGGTCACCAAAATGCCCTCCCATTCCACCAAAACACCTTTTCGGTCACCAAAACACCTTCTCCCATTCCACCAAAACACCTTTTCGGTCACCAAAACGCCTTCTTGGTCACCAAAATGCCCTCCCATTCCACCGAAACACCTTTTCGGTCACCAAAACGCCTTCTTGGTCACCAAAATGCCCTCCCATTCCACCGAAACACCTTCTTGGTCACCAAAACACCTTCTTGGTCACCGAAACACCCTCCCAGTCACCGAAACGCCCTCATGGTCACCGAAACGGCTTCCTGGTCAGCAAAACATCCGTCCGGTCACCGAAACGCCCTCCCGGTCACCAAAACGCCTCCCCAGTCACCGAAAGGCCTTCCCGGTGTCCTTCCAACGACACCCCTCAAACCGGGGCTGGCTCGGGAGAGCTTCCCAGCAAACCGAAAGCCTCTTTGGCCGAGCCAAGGGGCTTGGTGCATCAACCCAGGCAAGCGTGCCGGCGACGGTCCTGCCCGCGTTGCCGGCGCTCCCAAACCTCCCCAGGGATTCAATCCCAACTCAAGCGGGCTGGGAAGGACGCTCCGTCTCCTACCTTTTTTTGCTCTCGCCCCGAATGCCCTTTTTTCTTCAATTTCGGTGCCATTTCTGCCAAAAAAGGAAAGGGGAACAGAGCAAACGTTAGTACCCCAGCGGTGCCGCTCTACCCCCTCGCCCCCGTAAAAACTCAACGGCACCAATTCAGTACCGACGACGGCAAAGGAGACGCTTTTAGGCATCGATCGAGCTGGATTTCCCCGGGGACCTCTTGCCCGGAGGCTCGGGGTTTTCACCGCCATGCCGTCGCAAAAAGGAGAAGGAAAACTGTAGCAAAAAGGAGAGGAAAATGAAGGCGAAGAACCCCCCTCTCCTTCCACCGGCGTCTTCACGGTGGAGAAGGACCCAACGGCCAAGAAAAACCATTGCTCAACCAGACTCAGCTATTCCAGGAATGCCGCCTTGCTCCGAAGGGGGAGATAAGGAGCGAGAGACTTGGCAGGAGGAATAAAAAAAATAAGATATCAAATGTCCCGGCTACGCAAACAGCAATTTTCCATCCCCCTTCCCTCCTAAATCCGCGGAAGGTTTGGGTCTGCCGGCTTCCCGCGGGATGATCTCTCACGCCTCCTCCCCGCCGGAGATATTTTTAAAGCATCGTCATCGAAAACAACTGGCTTGAGTTTGGGTCCAGGGCGACGATTTCCCAGGATTTCCTCCGTAAACCGTGCCAAGAAACAGTGAATTAACAAAAATACATCGTCCGAGGTCGCTTACCCAGCCCCAAAAATCCCTCGGCGGTGGGATTTTTGCCTTTATTTGGCACGGTGTTTGCATGTGCCCGGCGAAACGTGACGGATAAAAACCC
>NW_008794708.1:28146-28358 GCF_000699145.1 Aptenodytes forsteri
TGGCCGGGGCGAGGGCCGGTGGACGCGAAGGCTTCGGGGGTAGCGCCGCGGCTCGGTTACTGGGTCTCGAGGGCTGCTGAGGCAGAGCGTTGTGCAAAGCTGGGGAGAAAGGGAAGGACACGGTGGCACCACGGACGTCAGGAGCGGAGAACCACCCCCCCCCCCCCCCCCCCCCCCCCCCCCCCCCCCCCCCCCCCCCTCCCCCCGGGCAG
>NW_008794708.1:30215-37146 GCF_000699145.1 Aptenodytes forsteri
GGGGGGAAGCTGCCGGTGCCTGGGGAGCATCTCCCAAACCTCCCAAACGGGATTTTCCCTCCAGAAATTAAACTAATTTCTTAAGTTTACTCCTTCACCTCTGTTTTTTTTTATAATTTTAAGGCAGCACCGGTGACCAGTATCGGCACCGGAGCGCGCCCAGATGCCTGGTGATGGGCTGTGCCGGTCCAGCGGCGCCGTTTTGCAGGTTTTGAGGCTGAAACAGATAAAAAAGTGGGTTTTTTTGGGGGGAAAAAAATGGTTGGGAAGGGGAGAAGGGAAAAGCTCAGCGCTGGGCGCTGCGGAGACGCTCAGCCCCTATTAATCCGCCTGCAAATGTCTGGTTTTAAATATAAGAAGCGTTTGGTTTCGAGGTGGAAAAGGCTTTTTGAGCCCGTGGTTGATGATTCCTGACGTTACAGCCCGGATCTGGCGGATCCGCAGGTAACGGAAGAGCGGGAGAGGGGAAGAGGAAGGTCGCAGGGGATGCCGGCATCCGGGGACGCGGTGAAGAGTGTGGTGGGGATTAAAATGCCTACGGGGGAGCCGGGGTGTTGGGAAGAGGAGCGGTGGGATTCCTCGGGAGCATCGTGATGCCGGGCTTGGGCGGTCATGGATCTGGATGGGTGTCCGTGGCTCCAAATGGGCATCTACGGCTCTGGATGGGTGTCCATGGATCCGGGTGGGTGTCCATGGATCCCCATCGGCATCCACGGCTCCAGATCGGCATCCACAGCTCCAGACGGGAGTCCATGGATCCGGATGGGTGTCCACGTGCAGCTCCGGACGGGCATCCACAGCTCCAGACAGGAGTCCATGGATCCGGATGGGTGTCCACGGATCCAAACGGGCATCCACGGATCTGAATGGCCATCCACGGCTCAAGATGGGCGTCCGCAGCTCTGGATGGGCATCCACAGATCCGGACGGGTGGCCCACGGCTCCAGATGGGCATCCACGGCTCCAGATGGGCATCCACGGCTCCGGATGGATGCCAGGCGTGAACCCACCTTCCAGAAAGACCAAGACCTGACGTCTTCTCCCGTCAAGAGGGAAAGCGCGTGGCAGGGCTTCACCGCTCATCCCACCGATGCCGGAGAAGGAGGAGGGACAAGAAGCGGAGACAAGTTTCTCCGGCAAACGCTCCCTACGGATAAGACACATCTGGGCGCGGCTACTGGGGAGTGGAGGCGGCTGCATGGAGCCCCCCAGTTTCTGTCTCATCCTATTTAATCAGGATAAAAGCGCTCACGGAAAGAAAACCCAAAATCGGGAGAAACCTGCAGAGCGCGGGTGTCGGGTGGGAAGAGAGGAGAAAAGCTGCGGACTAAGCCAGGATCAGGAGGGATTAAGTATCGGTTCCCGAAAAAAGCCGCGTGATACGGCGGCGTCTTGGCCGAGCACACCCCTGCTCCGATTTTGGGTGGGAAGAGCAGCTGCTGCGGCTCAGCCGTGAGCATCGGCTGATCCGAAACCCACTTCTTCTCCGGCGTTGCTCCTTCGGGGAAGGTGGTCGCACTCTCCTCCGTCCGTCCTCCGACGTGCCACGACCCGGCGGTTCTCCCAGGGGAGCTTTATCGGCGCAGGCTTTGCCATCGTTCTTGGTACAAGCCGAGTATCGCCACAACGAACCGAGGCAAGACCTTGGAGCAGGATGGGTGAATCCTGCCACCCGAATCACCCGATCAACCGCGACCGTGGCTGAAAGCATCCGCCGGTGAACGGATGCTTTGGGAGACCCTTCAACCAAGAAGACGAAGCCAACGGAGACCATGAGTGGCAAAGCCACGATGGTCCCAGGGCGATCACCTGGTGGCATCGGTGATTTCGGAGATGCAACGAGCCTGGCTGACCCAGTCAAAGGATGAACCTTCTTCACCGTTGGAGACGGTTGTTGGGTTACAGTTGGCGTTGTGTGGTTCAACATTCTCTACCGGCGTCTCCCCGGGGAGCAAGAGCACCGAAAAGAAGCCCCGTCCCGTCTCCGACCCCGACGCCGTTTCACGCCGGCCGGTTAAATCTCATCCGCGAGGCTAAAAATCACCGGGATTAAAGAAAAAGGGTAATTTCCGTGACGTCATTTCAAGACGGTTTTAGAGCAGGATGGTTAAATCGGTGCATGAGGCTCCGCTCCCGCCGGCGTGTCGGCAGTCACGTGTATGTATTTTGTTGTTCCCTAAATCCTCAACTTTTAGTCCCACCCAAATTTACCTGAAATAGCGAAACACCCGACATACGGTTCGCTGTCATCACAATTTCCACGTTATTGGTTAAAATTCCATGATTATACAAAAAAGTGCATTTTCCGTAGCAAGCCACTTTATTGATTTTATTATTTAAAAATAAAAATATCAAAGCTATACAATTGTTCTCTTTTTTTTTTGGGGGGGGGGGGGAAGAACTGGGGGGTAAAAGGGGCGGAAACAGGTTACAAGGCTGCGAAATCCCGAAGCATCATGCAGAGACAGAAAAATAAACAGATTTTATATAAAGTATTTGTGGCAGATCAAGGTTAAGCGGAAAAAACAACTCTAAATAAAAGCGGTTATGGAAACAGTTTGTTCGTAGTTAAGAGTCATCCCGATTTTCCAAGTCTGGTGCATTCAGGAAAAAAATAGATCTAAAATTACAAGCGTGCTAAAAACATGCAGTTACACATTCCAATAAAATCACGATCCCACGAAATTCCCTCTGCGTCTCCCGGGAAAATAACAAACTTATTTGGGGAAAAGATTAGGCTAAATGCTAAAAGCGACTTGAGTTTTTAAAAAAAACCACCCCAAAAGCAACTTTTCGATAGAATATTGATTATAAATACGATTTTTTTGATATAAAAGGGAATCTCTATTCGGTTTTAGGGCAGCTGAGCTCCTGGATTTGGCGGTGGATGGGGTTTTTTTTAAGTGGAAAATGCTCATTTTAACTAATTCTGCTCTTGGAGATCAGAGCGGTGGCTTCATCCGCCCTACGGACCCTGCGAATCCCCCCAGAATTGGGCACGCCGGCGGCTGCGGCGCTACCGGAGGAACGACCGGGTCAGCCGTTATTCTCCAAATCCCGTTAAATACACCAAAATTTGCCTAATTTGACCCAAAAGCCTCTTGACGGGGTGTTGGATGCTGCACCCAAGGAGGGGATGCTCAACCCGGAGCCGGCGCAGCCACTCCACCGTGGCAAAGAAGACGTCGCCGCCGGCAAACCGGGACCCCGCGGCATAACCGCGAGATGCCGTACGGCACTTGGGGAGTCTTTCCGGTGAGACCTGTCCTTGAGCAAAGCGATGGGGAAGCGTTTCTAGGGTAAAACTAAAGGGATTTGGGTTTTTCTCTGCACCGTTACCGGCACAGAGGTGCTGCCCGCAGGCAGGGTAAAGCCACGTGACGGCTCGCTGCCCGTTGCCCGACTCCCTGCCTGCACGCCGACCACCTGCCGACGACGATCTGAGCTTCTTCTAAGTCAAGATTAACCGGCACGGCCGCAGTTCCTGCCTGTACCTGCCGGACCCGCGCCCTGGCACCTTGCCGTGGGCTAACGCGGCTAAACCGAGCCTAACAGATCTCCGTCCTCTCCCGCCGAGCAAAAAAGGCGGCGATGAGCTGGGGGAAGACTCGCGGTAGGTCAACGAGGGACTCTTTAAGTCCTTCCTATCGTACACCGCAGCAGAGAAACCGAGCCTGGGAACGGGGCAAAAAGGAGGAAATTATTTCCAAAGGCTTGAGAAAATAAATGGTTGGGTTAAGCCAACCCGTCTCTCTCTTTCTCTCTCAGGAAAATGGATCTGGGATTAAAACTCACTACAATAAGCCAGCGCGTGGAGGACGTGGGGTGCATCTCGGTGGCTGGGACTGAGCTCCACCAGCGCCCACGCCGCAGCGGCAGCCACAGGGACCTGGGTTTGAACCCAGGCACCTGTGATTTAAAACTTGAGATTAAAGCCAGGCGCCTGCGAATTAAACCCGGGTAACTCTGAATTAAACCCGTGTGCCTTTGAATTAAACTCGGGTACCTGCGATTTAAACCTGGGTGCCTGCGAATTAAACCCATGTAACTTTGAATTAAATCCAGGTACCTGCGGATTAAACCCGGGTACCCACGGATTAAGCCCAGGTGACTCCAAATTAAACCCGGGTGCCTTTGAACTAAACCCGGGCATCCGTGAATTAAACAGGGGTACCTTTGAGTTAAACCCGGGTGCCGCAAATTCTGGGTACCTCTGAATTAAACTCAGGTACCTGCGAGTAAAACCCGGGTACCTGCGGTTTAAACCCAGGTAGCTCCGAATTAAACCCAGGAAGCTCTGAATTAAAGCCGGGTACTTTTAAATTAAAACCAAGTACCTGTGATTTAAACAAGTAAAAAACAAGTACCTGTGATTTAAACTCGGGTATTTCCGAATTAAACCCGGGGGTACCCAGGAGTTAAACCCGAGGGATCTTCAACTCCGAGACGCCCCCAAGTCCGAGCCCCCTGTTAACCCCGTTAACCGCTCTCCTCCTCAAGACAGAACCTGGAACTCCTTAGCAGAAGCACTTAAAAGATTTGCCGAAAGCAGCTCCGCAACCCCAGAAACGGGTTTTCCAGCATTGCTGAGCCGGCTCTAACCCCGACTTCTAATCCTTAGCACGACGTAACCGCGCTGCTGGAGCCTTGAGCAAGCTGCAGAGCTCCTTCCTTTACCCAACTGCGTAAAACGCGCAGATAAATGCAGTTTTCCTTCGGGGAATTTCAGAAGAAAAGCAAAATTAGCGACCACGAACTAACCGAGGCTCAGGTTTAATCGCCGAAGCTTTAATCGCTACGATTCGTTACGGCAGCTGCGTCGGTTCCTCCCCCCGACCGGCCTTTCGGGCGTCCTGGGAAGCATCTCCCAAATTATTTGGGAGAGAAAATAACCCCGCTCAGCCGGACGGTGAGGATGAACAGGCAGAATGGGTCCGGTTTGCCGTTAAGTAACCCCAAATTTGGCGCCTACCAAAACCAGGCCAGGTTTTAAGTTGCCCGAGCACCGACCGCGGTCCAGCCCAAGCGCCGACGCTCGAAGCCGGGAGAAGCATCCCAACTGCTCGGAGAGCTCGTTCCCGGCCATTTGCAAGCAAAAAATCCGCCCGAGATGCTTCCAGGCTGGAGTTTGGAGTAATTTGCATCCACTAATTGCTAATTACGACAAGTTAAACCGGAATAACCCTCTCGATTGGCACCTCCGGTTTCTCGGAGCTCAAGGCAAAGGCTCAGTCCCATCTCCTACGCTACAAAACCGGTGTTACTATTTTTTTCTCTCCCTTTGAAGCCTCCTACGCGCCGAGTTTCCGCGGATTTTCGGCAAAACACGCCGGGTTTCATAAAGCAACATGTTTAATTGCCAGCGACACGGAGGGAGGGAGACGTCGCATGGACTCAAGCGGGTGAAAGAGAAATAATTCAGCTTTTAAAAGCTCTGGCTTGCAAAAAGGCGAGAGGCAGCTCATGGGAGCCGCGGCTGAGCAGCAAAGCCGCACTTTCAAGAGAATAAAATGGAGTTGCAGTTAATCGCAGTTAATTCCAGTCTGTAATTTCATCGCGTTCGCGTTTGCTTATACGCGTCAGCATTAACGGATTAATTCCAGTCTGTAATTTCATCGCGTCTGCGTTTGCTTATACGCGTCAGCATTAACGGCCTCCTTTTTTCACAACAAGCCCCAGCAAACGCAAAAATCAAGGTAAAAAAAAACCCCAAAAAATCCACGTTACCAACGTTCGCCACCGATTTCAAAATCACAAACATCTATTGCACAAAGCCGTTCCACCGTGCAGCGGCCCAGCGGGCAAATAAAAGCCTCGTTAATAGAAGAGAAGACCGTTAAGATGCCAGGTCTTATCAAAAATTGCAGGGCGAATTTTGAAGCTTGCCGGCAAATTTTAAATCTAATCCTCCGCTTAAGCCAGCGCAGGCCCCACCGCGATTATCCTCCCGGAAAAAATAAATATATGAGTGTTTTACAACAGCAAAACGAACCGCCCCGTCCCACTCGGGGTCGTTAGATTAACGTCATCGTAAACGCGCCGTGTCAAAAGTATGAACGTCTTAAAAGGTCTTTTGAAAGGTCTTAAAGGGTCCTAAAAGGTCTTTTAAAAGGTCTTAAAAGGTCTTAAAATACAACTTGAAAGTGATTCAACGGCAACGTTGCAAATACCGGGATGGAGACGATCTACGGGACGCTGGGCAAATCCCTGCGGTCAAAGCTTTTCCCCGTCTATTTTCTCACAAAGGGAGGGAAAAACCCGGTTTAGGAGAGCAAAAACCCATCGGCGTTGGAAATTCATCGAATAAAAGAGATTAATTCTCTTAATGAACCTCCTACCCAAAGCGTCATGGGTCAGGTCCGTTCCCCGATGGGGAGATCTCCGGCGTAGACCGAGGCTATCTGTGCCGGAGCCGCGTTGGGCTAAGCCTTTTCCAAGCACCGGAGCGGGAGCCCAAGCCGGATAACGTCGGTCTACGTCGGTCAAATGAATCCCAAATACTCACAGCCGGGATGGCAAATACCGGAGAGATGTCGGATTTGGGGAAAAGCAGCCAAAAAAGAGGACAAAAGCATTTCAAAATTCAACCGCAAGAGCAACCCGCGCTTCTCCGCATCCACCCAGCCACCGTTTTGGGGAGAAACGCTCAAAAAAGAGCGTTTTCCGCTCCATCGGAAGCTGGTTTTGCCAGAGAGGAGATCCCGGCGCCTTTCTAGGTTTTAATCGGCGCCGCTCGTTGGAACGAGAAGGGGTTGGCACCGGCGCATCCCGAAACTTCCCACCTTACACCTCGCATCCCCGCCGCCGCGCTCCGGAGGGATCCCCCGAGATCGTCCCTCTAAATCACCACCCGAAACACAACCCGGTCGAGGATCCCGCCATCCGCTCTCTCTCATCGGCTTTGCAGGGGGGGGGCGAAAAAAAAAAAAAA
>NW_008794708.1:39148-42234 GCF_000699145.1 Aptenodytes forsteri
TGGGGGGGGGGGGATAAACCCGAGTGTATTTTGGTTGACGCCATCGTGAGCTTGGCAGAAATAAAGGTAAATGGGATACAACCTCGTTTAAGAGCCTAAATACGGCAGGTTCGGCCTCCCCCATCCAGCAAGGGGAGAATTTAGCACCAAATAATTTGATTTCCTGGTCGCCGAGAGTCGCCCTGAAACGCTCCATCGAAACCTTTCAACTTCCTTTAAGGGGAGGGGGGGGAAAAAAAAAGCGCCCAATTCTATTAAAAAGACGTTAAAGTAGGTAAATCCGTTAAAAGATACCAGACTCCGGACTTATCCCAGACAGACGCATCCCTAAAAAGCGGAGGATCGCTGGGAAGCGCTGCCAGCACTGGCTCAAAGACGAGGCCGATCAATCCTGCTTAATTTGGGGGGGGGGTTTATTCTATTTTGGGGGGGATTTCTGCTCCCTTTTGCAGTGCTGTTCGCCCTACGCACCCAGCCCAGCCACGAAAATAAATCCGGATTATTTTCTGCCACGTGCGTCTCCCGATTTCCCAACCCGTTGGGGACGCGTAAGTCTCACCGTTGACTTAAGTGCTTGGGATAAGTCCAGCTTAACCTCCGGAGTCCGAGCTGGGAGAGCAGCTAGGAGGAAAAACCAGCTTTAAATGGCGGCACAAGCTTTGCCTCCCTAAAACCAAGGAGGGAACGCTAGCAAGGAAAGCGTAATAATTAAGAAGAACGTGAGAACAGCCTCATTTCAGCCCGAACGACGGTGGCACGAGGGAGAAGCAGAGAGTTACGCAGAGCAGACGCTGCTCCGGCGATTTAAAATTCCGAATTTAATTTTAAATCCTTTTTTCTCGAGACCTGCCTGTAAAAATAAAAAGGCTTTTACACGTAAAACCCCGTTTCCCCCGTCTTTCTCCGTCCTCTGTGGCGCGAGCGGTGCCGGCGAGAACGCTTTATGCCTCTCCTTTGAGGGAAAAACGCGGCGTTTTTCTAAAAACACAAATCTAGATCATTAGCCAGACAAAGAGCTACCTTGGCGCACGCCGGTTTTTTTAGCTCCCGCGCTCGCGTCCAAGTTCAGCAAGGAAAAGCTCATGAAAAAACCATCGCGTCGGGCTTAAGAACGGCCAGAGACAACATCGCTACTGCCAAGCTGGCCGCGTCGAGCCCAGAAACGAGCAACGGGCGGCTGCGGATATTGGGGTTTTGGGTTTTTTTTTTTTCATTATCAAGACAATAAAAAAATAAAAATAAAAATAAAAATTAAAATTAAAAGACCGAGCCAGGAATGAAAACGTATTTATTTATACAGAAACCAGGTCTAGGACTGAGTCGTTAAATAAGCTGCGTCTAACCTGTTTCTGAATCTTCGCTGTCGGAGGAGCTGGACTCGCTGGTGCTCTCGGACTCTGAGGAGGAGAACCCCTTCATTTTAGAGGAACCAGCAATTACGTCCACTTTCTCCGCTGCAAGAAGACAACAGTACGACATCGTTAAAGGATAATTAAGAACCCCGAGTCCTGCCTGGTGCTGCCCGCTCCTCCCAAACCTGCCCGCTCCTCCCCCGCCGACACCAGCAGCCACCCCGGGGGCTGCCCGAGACCCGCCGCGGCCAGACGTTCCGGCGGATGGGCCGAGCCAAGCTTTAATCCCGCGCCTCTGCTTATCGCTAGCGCCGATTCGAACTAGCTGGGGCGTAGCGGCGTCTCGGAGGTCTTTGGGGTGACCATTTTTGACGGGGTGGAGCGTGACGGGGGTGTCCCCTTGCGTCGCCATCCAAAGTGGGATGGGGACGTTACCGATGGACGCCGGCCGGGATTTAAGCCCGTCCCAGCAGACGTCCGGCTCCACGACGCGCCCCTGCTTGGCTCGAGCGAGGTCTTCCTTCGTCCTCCTAAACCCCTCCGGGGTAGAAAGGTCTGGCTTTACCCAACCGCTGTAGGCTGGCCTAAGACCAGGGGGGGTCTTCTCCTCCCCCTTGCTTGTGCCCCAGCCGGAAGCCGGCGCTTCATCCGGCGTGGCTGCGTGATTCGGGGCTGAAAACTCACTTTTTGGTTGGGTTGGGTTTTTTTTTTAGCTGCATCAACTCGCTGGGCTAAAGGGGGCGGCGGGAGGTTGGGGCAGCGGGAAAGCGTGAACCGGCCTTGTTTTTAACAGCGTAACGGAGAATAAAGACGGGCAGCCGCTTTAGCAGTTGCTTTACTAAACCCCCAAACCCCTAAACTAAAGTAAAAAAAAATTAGAAATCGAAACGTTTTGCTCGGGTACGGAAGGACGAAGGAACCTGCCAGGACTTGGCCGGGTTGGTTTGCCACCGGGATTTATCCCGGGAAGTCATCGTCACCCCGTGGCCACGGGAAATGGAGAGATTCCCTTTCAAGTCCCTTAATTCCTCCCCCCGTCGCTGCCACGTCCCCTTTTGCTGGGGGCGATTTATGTAAAAAAAGTGTTTATCTGGTCTTTGGTCATGAATAAATACGTGCATTTATTATAGAAATACATATTTTAAAATGTATTAAAAATAAAAATGGGTATAAATAGATCTAAAATGTATTTAAATTATATTTAAGAGATGTAAAATAGGTTTAAAATGTATTTAAAATAGATTTAAAATAGATTTAAAATGTATTTAAAATAGATTTAAAATAGATTTAAAATGTATTTAAAATAGATTTAAAATAGATTTAAAATGTATTTAAAATAGATTTAAAATAGATTTAAAATGTATTTAAAATAGATTTAAAATAGATTTAAAATGTATTTAAAATAGATTTAAAATAGATTTAAAATGTATTTAAAATAGATTTAAAATAGATTTAAAATGTATTCAAAATGTATTCAAAATAGATTTAAAATGTATTCAAAATGTATGTAAAATAGATTTAAAACGTATTCAAAATGTATTTAAAATAGATTTAAAATAGATTTAAGTAGATTAAAATAGATTAAAATATCAAAATAGATTAAAGCATACCGAAATAGATTAAAATACCCATTAAAAAATAAACCCCAGGCGTATTAAGGAAGGGGGGAACCCCTCTTCTACCTCCAGAAGCGGAGGTGGGAGGCGCGGGGAGTCCCTCAGCCCGAACCCCGCC
>NW_008794708.1:42282-42533 GCF_000699145.1 Aptenodytes forsteri
CCGGAGCAAAGCCCCTGCACCCGACACCCGTCCGGCACACCGGGCGTCCCGCCGGATGCCGAGGGGGAGGAATCCTCGCCCCCGCCCGCCCCCGGAAGGGAGCTCTGCCGCTCGTCAGAAAGATCGTTAAGGGGTCGCATAAAACCCGCTGGCGTCAGATCGGAACGACCCCCTCGCAGCTCTTCGCGAAGAGATTAATTGGGATGAAAATACCGACGGTCAGAGGGGACACGGGAATTGGCGGCCTCGCG
>NW_008794708.1:42555-44314 GCF_000699145.1 Aptenodytes forsteri
TCCAGCCCCCCGGCAGGATTTTGATACACGCGGTTGATGCCTCGTTAGAGAAGCCGTGGCTCTTAAATAAAACCCCCCTTTTTTCACCGGACGAGGGTATCGAGCGCCTAAATACCCGCACTCGTCTTTTTTCCTACCCGTCCCTCTCTCACGACTGGGAAAGCATCGCTGGAATAAGGAGAAAAAACAGGGTTTAAGGCTAAAAGGTACCTTGAGGTTTCCTCTTCTTCCGTAAACACGACGTCACGTATCTCTCCAGCTCCCGTAAGGTGGATGGTTTTAACGTCTCAAAGTCAATCTCGATCTCATCGGGATTGGAGTTTTTGAGGGAGGGTTCTCTCGACTGGATGATATGGACAACTCGGCCCAGTTTCTCACCGGGGAGTTTATTAATGTCCAGGCTCAGCTGCCGCTTCTCCTCATAGGACATGGGTTTACACTTCTCCTCCTCCTCAGACTCGTAGGCTGGAGGGGGCTTGCTGTTCTTCACCGTCACAGGCTCCTTCTTACTACTTAAGAACAATTAGGAGATGTTATTACAGAACACACCGTAACGCCGAAAAGCAGCCGCTCGGGTCTAACCTCTTACGCGTAACCACTAAATCGCTCTATTTTTACTCTCCATCCTGGAAACGAGCATCTTTTTCTTTTGTAGCTCGAGCTTGAAGCTCAGCCACGAGGCTGGGACTTAGAAAGCTGAGCTCAACCCGCTGTTAAGACAAGAAAGGCTGAGCTCAATCTGCTGTTAGACAAGAAGGCTGAGCTCAACCTGCTCTTAAGACAAGAAGGCTGAGCTCAACCCACTGTTAAGACAAGAAAGGCTGAGCTCAAGCTGCTGTTAGACAAGAAGGCTGAGCTCAACCTGCTGTTAGACAAGAAGGCTGAGCTCAACCTGCTCTCAGACAATAAGGCTGAGCTCAAGCTGCTCTTAGACAAGAAAGGCTGAGCTCAACCCGCTGTTAAGACCAGAAAGGCTGAGCTCAAGCTGCTGTCAGACACCCAAGGCTGAGCTCAACCTGCTGTCAGACGCCCAAGGCTGAGCTGCCCGTCCCAACGCTCGCTCTCCCAAAGAGATGAGCGGCCCCAGGAGGTAACTCAGAAAAGCAGGAGCGGCTCCGGAGCAGAATTCCTCAACGTCTGCACTTGGATGGACCAAGGCTCAACCGATGCCGCCCGTTCCTCGCCAGGGAAGGCAGGAGGTCTGGCTGCGTCAGGGCCTGACGCCCCATACGGAGAAGTAAAACCCAGCATCCGTAAAAAAAAATGTTCGTTAAGAAGGGGAACCCCCCCCCCCAGCTACGGGGACTCCTCGACATCACCGTCGGGGTTATCTACGCTTCGGGCACTTCAAAACCGATGGAGGTAGATCTGTAGGTATTTATCCCACCGTTTACAGCAGATTCGGTGCTAACGCAGTTAATAAATGAAGCCTGGGTAGAAAATCACCCCAGAATTAGCGAAGGATGAGGTTAATGGTGTCGCCGACGGTCCGCTTCCCTAAATTAATCCGCTGCCGTGCCCGCCGGGGTTTATTCAAAGTCTGAACACGCTAAACGCTGCGGTGAGGCCCGGGGACGGAGACAAGCTCCAAGAGCTCGCTCGTTATTTCCTCCTTTCTGAATTTCATCTCATTACAGCTAAATATGCCAAACAGCTCCTTTTCGCCTCGGGTTAAATGCCAAGATCCTGCCTCCCCTTCGAGCCGGCAGCTGACAAGCGGCAGAGACTCGGCTCTCGGCATCTTACCTCTGAATTTGAA
>NW_008794708.1:44403-45419 GCF_000699145.1 Aptenodytes forsteri
CCCCCCCCCCCCTTCTCAGCGCGTTCGCTGCAGCCCCGCGCGCGGAAAAGAGCCCCGAAAAACGAAGCTGAACGCACGGTTGGGCCTTGACCCCCAGCAACGCCTCCGGAGGCGTCAGCCCTAGCAAAGGCGTTACTCGTCAAGAATCCTGCGCGTAATTAGGTTAATTAGCAGAGAGCGCTGGGCGGTAAAACGTAAGGCTGACGTGACGGAAGAGGGACGGGGCTGACCTGGAGGTACTGCTGTTGCTGTTGCTTTTCTTGGGCTTCTTGGACGGCGGTTCCTTGGCTTTGCTTTTCTTGGTGTCTTCCAGCTCTTCCTTCTTTTTGTGCTTCTCTTTCTTCTTCTCCTTCTTGTCCTTCTCTTTCTTCTTTGGTTTGTTCTGCTGTGGCTGGGACAGGGCTGCAAGCTGTTCATGCACTGCTTTAAGCTGAGAGGCAGACACACACACACACACGAGATCAAGATACTTTGGCCCAGCACCTCCTCCTCGTCCATATTAATTAACTTCTTTCTCTACCGCCCAACGCTCTCTCATCGTTCGCTGTTAAGGAAGTCGGTTCCCTCCAGCTTCTCATCACACCGTGATTTCTGTACATTAAAGTGTTGACCGCTGCAAGGGGAAGGAGACAACCTCTTCACGGGTGTTCCTCCCCGCTCAGGCAGAAGTGGGCTGCTCGCTTCGTCAGCGCTAGCGATGCTTTAATTACCAGCCCTAACCATGCCGTGAACGGGGAGGACGCGGGAGATAAGGCTGCGGGTTGGAGCCCTGCTCCTTATCTCACGGGCTTCCCCCACGCTGGGTAAAACCTCGCTCCAGCCCACGAGTTCGGGCAGCCCAGGAGCGTCCCTGCCTGTGCAGGACCACCCTGCCTGCTCTGGAGCATCCCTGCCTGCTCGGGAGCGTCCCTGCCTGCTCGGGAGCGTCCCTGCCTGCCCAGGAGCGTCCCTGCCTGCTCGGGAGCGTCCCTGCCTGCTCGGGAGCGTCCCTGCCTGCCCAGGAGCGTCCCTGCCTG
>NW_008794708.1:46086-70074 GCF_000699145.1 Aptenodytes forsteri
CCTGCCTGCCCAGGAGCATCCCTGCCTGCTCAGGAGTGTCCCTGCCTGCCCAGGAGCATCCCTGCCTGCCCAGGAGCAACCTGCCTGCAGGCAGCAAATTCCTGCCATGGGGGACCATCTCGTGTGTCCTAACAGGAACTGGAAGGACCGTCCTGGAAAGCACAAATTCCTTCGTGCTTCACTTTAAAACTAACGATTTTGGAGCACTTTGCAGCTGATGGTCACTACTGTACAACTAGAAAGTCTACGGCTTTGAGCAAAGGCCCCGAGGCCACCAAGTTCAAGAAGAAGGACACGTTGGGCACCCCCAATCCATCACGACGGATGCGGTACCTGTTCCTGGAGCTCCGCCAACCGCTGAGCTCGCTCTTCCTCGGAGTCATCCGATGAGCTGTCGCTGTCGGAGGAGCTATCGCTGCTGCTATCGCTAGACGAAGGGGGAGCCACCTTGGTGGGAGGTGGCACCACCACGGGAGAAGAAGCTGGAATCACAGGTTCTTCCGGTTCATCCGGCATCTTGGCGAAGCGCATCTCGAACACGTCCTGAAAATAAAGGGGAAAAAATAACGCGAGGTTTGGCACAGTAGGATCCTACAAGCGCGGCTGCGATCTCCAGGCCGTTCCCTACGGACTCGTGGTCTCTACCCGAGCAGTCAACACACCGCGTGTCGCAAGACCAGATCATTTCCTGAAAGCTCCAAGTCCACTTGGAATTTTGACCGTCTCCAAGATGGTCTGGGGGGGGCGGAAATTTACCGGCAAGAAGGACAAGACTCATTTAAAAGCCGCATCGTCCAGGTTCCTGAGATCTTCTACATCTTCTTCCGCAATGGATTCGCGGAGAGCTCAAGGCAGGAACCGCAGCCGCAGCTCCGCTGCCGCAATCCCCTCTTCAGCCTGCCTGGATTCTCCCAACCCATGTCCCGTGAAAACCACCTCGATTCAACCCAAACACTCCTGCACGGATGTTTCCCGTTATCCTCCAGAGTGAGGGATGCGAAGCCGGTTTAATTCCAGTTGTCCCAACAACGTCAAAGTCCTTTTTCCTCCTGAAGCCTGATATGAAAGCCCATTTTCATTTAAACCTAAGGCAAGGCAGGTAAGTAAGGTGGGAGAGCCCGGCTGCGTTCAGAGCCCGGCTGCGTTCAGAGCCCGGCTGCGTTCAGAGCCCGGCTGCATTTCTCGGTGCCTGTTGACTTTCGTTGAAGGAAGGGTTTTCAGTGTGGCTGTTTTAGTTTCCCAGAAGAGGAACAAGTGCCACCTGCACCCCAAAACGAGATCTTTTTTCCCCAAGGTGCCACCTTGTGAAGGGCGAAGCACTTGCAGACAAAAAAAAATGCCATTTTTTCGCATCTCCTACAAGGCGAGACCTGAAAACGGGCTCGATTCACCTGCTTTTAGGCGTTTAGAAGTCAGGCAGTTATTTCTGAGCTTAGCAACTCGCCCCGGGCTCCTTCTGGAGCCCGTAAGGAGCCCAGCAACACCACCAAGATGACTCAAGCCAAGCGATGGTGGGAAGGACAACCCGAAGGCGGCACAAATGTCGGCGTCCACCTCTTCAATACCGAGTCATAAAAAAATAAAAGGTAATTTCTCCTCCTGCCCAAAGGTTTGACTTTCAGTCTACGGTTACTATTTGTTTTTTTTTCTATTTTCCAAGTCCTGGGTGCGTGGCTGTGACCAGAAACCCACCAGACAAGATCTGTGGTTTATTTCTAAAACCCAACGGACTGTAAATATTAAACCGTGCGCACGTTCATATAGATTTACACGACTTATCCAAAACCCTTCAGCAAGTCCAACACCCCGCGATACCAAATCACGCCGATTTAACTCATCGCTCGAGCGCGGGAGCGACGTTTTCCTTCCTGAAGGCTTCCCGCTCTTCTAGTTCGGGCTCATCCTTGTGATTTTAAGGACCCGTTGGGCTCTCCCCTACCTCGACATACGTTATTTTGCCACCTTCCTTCTTAAATCCGAGCAGGTGGAGCGCTGCTGGACCGTATTTCTCCATCCTCAGCCTCCTCGCGGCCTTTATTCGGGGCTTTTTTTCAGCAGCGACGGCTTTTCCAGGCGCTGTAGCTGTTGGTTTGCTGCTTCCATCTGCTGGCAGAAATGCCGTCGACTTCATTTACGCGCTCAGGCTCAAATTTCAGGGGAAGGAGCGGAAAATGCTGGAGGGAAAGGAGAGATTCCCCAGCTCCTCCAGCGACGGCATGGCTTGCGGGAAGACGGAGGCAGGCACATACATTTGTCACTGATTCACCGCACTTAATGGCTGTTTACAACCTAATTATTGTTTTCCGCGAACCAGAAGGTCCGGTGCTTGATTACCACCGGCAGGCAACGCTACACCTGCCGTATACACTCGATTTCTAAACTCTCTAGGGTCAGAAATAAAACCTTCCTCAGTTTTTTTTTACACCTATCTCGTCTTTTAACGAACAGGAAGGCCAATTTCAAGTTCCTTTGAGCGAAGTGAAAAAGCAATCCACCAGTTCGGAGCACCTGGCTTACGAGAAGCCCTCGGTGTCCGAAGGATCCCTAGGAATCCACTCAGGAAAGGACAGAAGAGAAAACCCCGTGAGTAGGTAACGAGCCGATTAATGCCTTCTTAATCAGGGATTCTTACTGCTGCTGTTCTGTACATCACCGGTACCCGCTGACCCGTCCTCGCCCAGACAAACACAAACCATAAACCTCTTCCACGAGCTGGCATTGACCCTGAAAATCCAAGCCATCAGCTTCCGACGATGAAGCGGTAACAAAGAGCAGAAAACCGAGTTATTTCAGAGGCTGATGTTTCCAGGACGGAGCGGTAACGCGGCAGGCGGCGACCGGGGCTGTCTATTAAGCAAGACACCGCGTACATTGTTTACGGGAACTCAAGTCCCAACTTGAATCCTCAGCCTGGTTTCCAAACCTCAGCAGCGCTCTAGAAACCTCCCTTTTTTGGTTTTATTTCTGAAATCAGTTTTCTAGGGGCGGGAAAAGCAAACGGAGAGGTGCCACCTTGGTCTCAACCAGGTGGGGAGCGGGATCCAGTTGGTGTTTCGGTACCCACCTCCGTCGCATCGCCACTACGGGGCTGCCCTGAAATTTAATGCCCGTTTTCCGGGGACTATTACATGCAAAAATCACTTTTTTCACCTTTATGTCAGAACTAAAGTTTCCCGAGCGGTTGATCTTTGCAGGGATGTGTCCCCGAGCCTGGCCGCGGGATCGATGCGGATGAAACCCCCATCTCGTACTGCCCTCGGTCCGGAGGGAATCCCCTGGCAATGACGGTCGCTGAGAATTTTCCCCCGTAAAACGGGGCGAAGAAAAGAAAAGCCCCAAGTTTCCGTGAAACTCTTCAGCCTGCGACAAGAGTGACTGGAATTTCGGATCAGATTCATTCCGCTGCTGGTTGGGAAACGCTCCAAGACGTCGCCTAAAGAGGCTGCGAAGTTCTTCGTTAGACGAAAAGAAGAAGAAAAGAGCAGCCAGAGGGTGAGCATCGTGTTTTCCAGGCATCTACTTGCCATAAAATCCAGAAAAAACATGAGTAAGATGCTGAATTCTACTAAATTCACGCTAAAAGCATGCTGAAACACACATTTACTCAGCGTATCCCCGCCCCAAATTAAACCAGCCCAAACCTGAGCTCTATTTGTACAAAAGCATCACGAAAAAAAGACGAGCCCCTAAAAACTGAGGCCACTTCTCGGAGGACGCGCGTGCCGGGTTTGCCGCCGCTTCGTTGCCTCGACCCTCGGTCGCAGCTTCGCGTCCGGATGGAAGCGAAAGAGCTGGCAGCCTTTTCACGAGCCGCTGTTCTCCTCCAAGTTCCTTCGACTTCAGCGGAGGGGGAAGCTGCGTCACGCGGAGGTTCTTCCCGCGAGGTTTCCAGGTAGCAAACGCCAGCAAAGCTGTTAATAGCCAATTTCTCCTTTTTTTGGGTTGTTTCTCGAGTCAAACGTCCTGCAACCTACTAGTTTTTCCCCCAATTTAATAGCTTTCCCCCCAATTTAATAGCTTTCCCCCCAATTTAATAGCTTTCCCTAATAGCTTTCTCTGAGCTCTCCCCCCAATTAAATAGCCTTTCCCCCAACCTAATCGGTTTTTCCCATCTCTCCGGTGCTTTCTGGTGTAACTCAGACCCCTTCTCAACCCGTTTTCTGACGGTTAAAGCAAACCACGCGGATTTTCTTCTCCTTTCACACAGCGAGGGCTCCGCCGCCTCGTCGTTCTGCTCCACGCCGCTGGAGTTGCACTCTTCTACGCTAATAAAACCTCTTCCCTTACGGATTTGGCTCCCGTGTCCTCGCATACGTCTCACGTCCCGTCGAGCCCGTCCTGCGTCCCCTCCTCGCCGCGGCTGAGGCGTCTTTCCGGCAGCCGGCACGCAGCTCCACGCGGATTTTGAGGACTCCACGGCAGCTCCCAGCCGCTTGGTTGGTATCGAATGTGACGCGGTGAAGTTATTAAGGAGGGACCGAGTGACGTACTCGGTAAAGCTTATTTCTTTAGAAAACGACAACTGCACCCACAATCCTCCCAAGGCAAAAAAAAAAGGGAGAAATCGGCATTTACATGAACGAACTGCCCGAAATCACAGATACGGGGAATGCCCGAGTGTTTTTAATGGGAGGTGTTGAAATGCTTGGGTCAAAACAAGGAATGCAGGAGCTCTTTGTCCCCTCGCGGCGGGGCTCCGCGGGCGCTGCGAGCTCCGTTAGCACCGGAATGAGCTCGGTCTCTCCCAGATCCGCACGGAGCAAAGCGCTCTTCCCCGCTTCGGCCGGGCGACCCCGTGCCCCGTGTAGCAGCTCCGAATTAAGAGAGAAACGAGGGAATCGAGATGCTTTTGTGGAGTGGCGGAGCACGTGCATTAAGCCAAGCGCTTCACTCGAGATGCGCGGCTTCTTTACCAGCTAATTCATTAATTACAAACCCTTCAGGAACGAGCGAGCGGGGAGCAGAAAACGTCACCGCTAAGAATGACGGAAGAGGTAATTAAAAAAGGACAACCAAGCAGGTACTGTCGCTTATTTTCTTTCTAGGTGTTTTTGGGAGAAAAACGACATTTTGGAGCCGCGCTTTTCCTTCCTACTCCTTCAGCAAAAAGGTCAGAGGACACCAAAAAGACGCTATTAAACAAAATAAGAGTTTAAAGCAGCAAATTGGGCCGAGTCAGCTCAGTCCTTGTCACTTCCACAGCAAAAAGTCTCTTTTTTTACCGTTATCTACCACGCTGGCTTTTTTTTTTTACGGTATTTCAAGACTACGCGGCCCTTACGCTGGAAAAATAAGCCAAGAGAGACGCCGGCGTTCATGGAAAACCCAAGCAGGCTGCGACAACGCGCGTCCTTACCTGCAGTTTCCGTGCCATGGCCACCACCTCGTGATCAGCGGGGTTGTACTTATAGCAATTGGAGAACATCAATCGTACGTCCGCCGCAAATTCCTGAGCATCTCGGTATTCCCGGTTCTCCAGTTTAGACTAGAAAGGAGGAGAGGGGAAAAAAAAACCAAACAAAAAACTCTCCGCTGTTAACAGTGCAAACACAACAAATTGATTGACTGAATAACTACAGCCCCGTGGCGCCCATGGATTTCGCGCACCCGTTTTCTCCCTACGCCGGAACGACCGATTTTGCTCAGAAGAATGACTTAATTTTGGTCAAACGAAGGATTGCGGCTGGTTTACAAAAAATTAAGAGCCGACTACGGGCATCCTCAGTGATGTTCAGAAGAGGACTACGTGCTCTCCAAGCCACCTTCTCGCTGTCTACGTGGCTGACAGCAAGCTAGGCGGTTTGGATGAAGAACCCAACGGGGATGCTGTGTTGAAGGGCGGCGTTGAAGGCCAGGAGTACGAACCCCGGCTCTACCTGACCTCAACCAAGAAGGGCTGAACCTCCACGTCCGCCCAAGATCGTGCGGTAGCAGAAGAATACGGTGGGTTTTGCTCGGATCGTTCCCCTAGAAGGAAGATCTCAAGAGCTGTTTGAACGGCGCAGCCTGGTTGGAGGGACAGAGGACACCAGGATGGTCCTTCACCCAACGATGGAAGAAGATGGCTTTGTCGATGCAGGGGACAGGATTCAACCACTTCACCTGCTTTCAACCATCCACCCTGCCTCCAGGAACCACGCTGGTGTCTCTAGAGCTTGGACCCCCACCCTAGGAGGGCACAGACCTGCTCTGCGGCTACCTGCTCCTGTCCCAAGCCTACGCGGAGCTGGGAGGACTGAGCCGGGTGGAGACAGCCTTGAGATGACCCCTCATCCCCCCCGAACGCCCCATCCAGCTGTGGCAACGCCAGCTGAGCCAAGAGAAGCTTCACGCCTCCTTCTCCCTCCCTGGGAAAGCGGGGTTGAGTTGGACAACTGGGAGACGGAGAACGCTCAACAGCTGTCCCGGCAACATCTGCCAAGGGTGACCTCAGACACGCAGCCCTGCCAGCCAGTCGGGCAGCGAGATGTACGGGCAGCAACGGACGTGCAAGACCTAACGCTCATCGCCAGCCGATCCGGAGGAGAAAGGAGAAAGCCAAAGCCAAGAATTTTAATTCGGCATCCCCAAGGTTTGGCCCACCAAGATCCTACAGGTCCGAAACGCCGCTGACGAAGGAAGAGCCGCGATCCTCCTTGGCTTCAGCCCTGGTGTAACCTCGGCAAGGAGCGGGCTGCGGGAAGGGAAAATTCAGTCCCCTGGTTTTAAAACGCAGGCCCAAACTCGGCGAAGCAGGAGTTAGAGCTAAGCCTAAACTGCCTGCACGGGAAGTTAAAGACGTCTAAATAAGGAGTTAAGGTTTGGTAACTAAAAAGTTAGAGACTTCTAAATAAGGAATTCAGGTTTCCTAGCTAAAAAGTTAGATTCTAAATGATGAATTAATGTTTCAAGGGGAAACATGGATGACTTTGCAGTCGCTTTTTAAAATTAAACTACTCCAATAACGAATTAACGTTTGGAGGGGAAGCGTGGATGAATTTGCAGTCGCTCTTTAAAACGAAGCAATTTTAGACTAGAGGGAACTACCTGTGCTTGACAGAAGACTGATTTAGACGGACAACTTCAGAAAGACGGGCCTTTATTTTAAAAAGAATTGAAAATGGGGCTGGTTTAAATCAAATCCCTTTATTCCTGCGATTTATGCTCTCTGAGGCCATCTCCTGGGCTAAAAAAAAAAGAAGCGTAGATTTATACAGTAATGGAAATTTTCTATAAAAAACCCCGTGCGAGCGTTTCCTAAGAGCCCTTCTGGAAGGATGCCGGCTTGTTTGTTTTTCCCAAATGTCAGGATAACAGCAGGAGGCGAATAAGAGAGACCGAATGTACCAGAAACCTACGGCCAAAATAAATCTGGCAGACATCTGAAGACGCCTGGTGCGCACACGCGGGGAGAAAATGATCTTTTTTTCAGCTCAGACCCCGACCTCCCCCTCTTATAAACCTGAGCTTACTTTGATTGTGCTCAGATCCATGGGATGTTTAATGATATCGCAATAATCGTGCAGTCCCAGTGCTTCCACATCCACAGGCTTGTAGAAGGGCCAGGCGTAGGCAGCGTGTTTCTTGGCGAACATCTCTTTGATGATCCCACTGCAGTATTTTAACTGCTCGGATATTTTGCTACTCTTTTCTACCACGTGTTGTTGAGAGTCTGGAACATCCTTCTTTGGAGGCTTCACCGGGCGGCTGCTTTCCCGGCGCGGACCCAGCTTGGTGGACTTGGGTTCGGCGGGCAGCGATGACGATTCATGAATTGGGTCGATGGTCGTTGGTGTCGTGGTGTCTGCTTTCCTCTTCACCCCTTTTTTTGTCTATAACCGAGCAAATAAATCAGTATTACTTTTGGCATCATACTTTTCGGCTTCAACCGAGCTGTGTTTCTTGTAGCGTTGACTCGGATTTGCCATCGCTAGTGACTCAAGCCTCACGGCAACGCTACGAGAAGGACATTGGAAGCTCTTCCAAAAATATTTGGATATTGTTGGTCTGTACTGGGCTCTACAGAAAAACATACGGATTATCTCCGTTGTACCAGCAAAGGTCAAGGGCACGAGTCACTTCAGCAAGCCAAGATTTTCTTCCTGAGTCATATAAAGCTCAAGGAAGGAAGGTTTTAAGAGGATGAACGGGGTTTCCACGCAAACCTGGGTGGAATTCATCATGCCTAACCTTAACCGGTGTCAGAGAGGGTCACCGTAGGCTCCTCATGTTTCTCAAACCATGAATTTTTTGACCAAACTGCGGCCGTTTGCCTCAAAATGAGACTCCAGCAGCAAAGCAAAGGGCAACCACTTGACCAACCGCGGCGTTTCAACGCCGTGAAGATAATTTAAGCTGTCACGTTAAGATAATTAAGGAATCACTCACCTTCACGGGCTGAGCGGGTGTTGGGATAACGGGAGGGTGAGGCTGGATGGGCTGGGGAGCCGGGGTCGGCGGCGCGGGGGCCTGGGGAGCAGGCGGAGGCGGCGCAGGAGGGGGAGGAGGCACCATCGTCATTACTGGGGCCGGGATGATGAGGTCGGGGGTGACAGAAGGAAAGGAATGAGTCGTCTGCGCCGACTGGAGGTTTTGCTGCGGCGCCTGTGTCTGCGCCGGGGACGATGCTTGGGTTGCGTTCGGTACCGTGGATGATCCTGGTTTGGATGTCACTGCCAAGAGAAAAGAAAAGAAAAGGTTGCTTCTCTCTTCAAACTTAGTTGTTTTAACAGGAAAAACAATTAACGTTTCGTAATAACGCCATTTAAAGAACACTGCTCGTTAGATAATTAGTATCTTGCAGTTCCCGTTCTTGAGCAACCAGTCAGGGACAAACGCTCGCCACGTTCTCCTTCACGAGGATTATTTTTACGGCTCGCTAGGTGAAATGGTGAAGCAGCTCAGGACCTAACGCTGCCAAAACCCCTCCAGAAAAAGACCAAGATCAGGCCAAAGGTGTCCTCCTCTCTTCCCCTTCCCTTCACACAAGATTTCTTGCAGGCAGGGCAAGAAGATGAGCCCCTCTTTTCCTGCCTACCCTTTTTTCCTAGGCAACGGTTCTTGACTATCATCATTTTGGAGTCAAAACCGGGCAGCTCTTCCTTCGGGAGCAATTTTGTGCTCCGTTATCAGGAAGAGTTTCTTAATTCTTGGTGATTTAAGTCATCGCAGCTGCTATTGTCCGGAGGAAATCTCTCCCGACGGCTGGAGAGGGAGATCCTCGTTAGGTGATTTCAAACACGGAGCAACCGTGGGACACGAGGCTGGAATTGTCAGCGCCGTCCTTGGACCTTCTAGGGTCCCCGGGGAAGTCACCTCCCTTGCTGGAGCTGCTGCTGCTTTGCAGGGCAAAGCTCTGACCAAGCTTCCGAACCTTCCGGCACGGAAAAGGGGAATGCTGCAACGCTTGGACGATGCTGGGACGCGCCACCAGCAGACCTTCAAGACGGCGGTAGCAGCAAAGTGAGGTCAACTCCAAAGCCTGGCGAAGGTTTGAGACGAGCAGGTCTTACAGGAGCACCTTCTGCCAGGTATCGAACATACTTCGGTAGCAATAATTGGATCTTTACCTTCAGCAAGAAGAGAGCTCGCTACTTTTGAAAACACGGGGACTATCCTTTATGCACATCCCGAGCAGAGAGAAATCCCGCCGCTCGAGCCGTACCTGTGCTCGCCTCCCAAGCTGCAGAGACTGGATTTGAGCTGCTATTTCACCGCTCTCTCAACAGGGAGACTCTCCCGAGCGCGACACGTTAGCTGCGTGTCCTGCCTCGCCGGCTATCCAACACCTCTTCCAAGAATCACTCCGAAAAAATAATTAATGAGAAAAGGAACGCAGCCAGATTTGCTGCCGATCAGTCCCCAGGGGCTGCAATTACTGCAATGCCGCTAGGAAAACGCTGCGTGTTAACAGACACTCAACTACGACCGCTAGCGAGCTTATTTCCACGAAAAACGCAACAGCAACCTATTAAGAGAACCAAATCGGGAGTTTTCATCCCGTTCTCCTTGCGAAGTGGCAGCGGAGCGGGTGGTGCCTCTCAATCGGGTGGGGACTCGTAGCCAGAGGGATCCCGTGGGTCCTGCTGGGATCCCGTGGGTCCTACTGGGATCCCATGGGTCCTGCTGGGTCCCTGGAGCAGCTCTGCATCGCCGAGGCAGAGCCGACACGCTTCACCTCCTACCTTGCGCAGGAGCTTGAGATTTCTAGTAGAAACCCGTGGGGTTTTTGCAGCAAAGCTTTCCAGCCAGCATCACACCTGCTTTTTAATCATTTAACCCCAAATCGGTTATCCTACGCTGAATTTAGCACGCAACATTTAACAGGAGGCACATTTAACAGAGGCGCGCCAAAACCGAGGAAAATGATCTTGCAGGTCCCCGAACAGATATTCTAGATAGTAAACATGTAGTTATTCTATTCTATTATTGTATTATTCTACTCTATTATTATATTACCCTATATATTAAATCACAAGGTCGAAGCACCAGGTGTGGGACGCCCCAGGCTACGTATGGGCCATAGAGGGTTTCTGGATGACCCTACGGCTCCCTTGGGAGAGCTGGTCAATGCTGTAGGTGAAGGGAGCTGGAGGGTGACGAGCTCGGGTGGGGACCTACACGTTATATATGCTACAGGGTCGCGGCAGAGAAAAGGAGACCCGAGTTCGTAAGCGCCTCTCTACGCCGTGTAGGTAAAAAGATCTCCTCCCCGGGTGATTTCATCGCTTCTCCTTCAAAGAGGCGCTGGGCAAGGCGATGGCCAATCGTTTTCTAACCAAGGAGAGCTTCTCCCTGCAC
Organism: Aptenodytes forsteri; assembly: GCF_000699145.1. NCBI lineage: Eukaryota > Metazoa > Chordata > Aves > Sphenisciformes > Spheniscidae > Aptenodytes > Aptenodytes forsteri. Next base: position 56,866 of record NW_008794708.1, read on the forward strand.
ACAGTACTGGACTATCAGGGATAGCGCCCAAAAGAAAAACCGATTAAAAAAAAAAGAATCTCAGCTACAAGTAATCGGGACTTGGTCACGTGCAGAAAAAACCATAAATCGGGTTTGTTGGTGCTTCAAAACCCGGATTTCATGAAGCTGAAAGGACTCAACAACACGGAGAGGAGGAGAACTAGAGCCGTGCAAGGAAAACACGCGTGGACACAAGCACAGCCCTGTCACGGAGAGAGAGGCGGACAGGGAAAAACTGCCAAGGGAAGGGAAAAGAAAATAAAAGCCAAAATACTTGAAGTCGTTTGAGTCGGCTTTACGACCCCTTTTTTGTTCCTCGGGGTTTTAGATGAAAAGCTGTTCTGAAAATGGTAGGAAGTCTACGGAGAAAGATGATGAATGTCAATAATAAATCGGGGAAGACTCAGAGGATTTAGTAAATATTGCTGCTGTGAATTTGCACTCGCTGTCCGGGTGATGGCAGTACAGAAATGTTTTCTCTTCCAAAAGCTACCGAGGGCGTTCATCAGCAACCACCGGAGCCCGATTTCTTCTCTATTACCCAGACAACCGGTCCCCAAACCCCTCAAGGGCCGACCGTCGAAATCCCTGGCCACCTCCTGCTGATTTTTCCTCGGAAAATAACCTGTTCGGATCCCAGCACGACCGGTCAGAGGCTGCGACAAGAAGAGACGGGAGGATTCCCGGCATTCCAGAAGGGTTGCGGGACGCTCGTGCCAGCTCGCAGGCAGTAAACACGGTGCATGCATCTGGTTTTTTTGGTGGCCCAAGCTCGGTGACGCTCCCACACGTGACATCGGCCTCGGTACCGCACCGCGTTCGGGTTAAAAGAATGAGAACGATACAAGACCAAGATGCGAGACGTTTAAAATTCAGAAGGGGATCTCGAGAGTGGACACGCGCCTGCTGAGGTGCCGCCGAGATCAAGTCACGGCCAGGATGTTCTCCGCCCTTTGACGAACGATCCGACGGCGTCGGCAGCCGACGTCAAGCCCGGGGAACGGTTGATATCCCCCCCCCAAAATGAGCTAATGAAATCCCTGAGGTTTAAACAGGGGAATCAGGCGGCTCTTTTAGCTCTAGCAGCAGTCACACCTATGCCCAGTCACGGTGTGCAGAGTTACTGATGTGAAGAACCGGAGAGGGTTCATGAAGAGCTGCAAAGGAGGACTGAGGGATTGGAAAAAATTCCTTACGGTGAAGGAATTCGATCATTACGGAGAACACAGACTGGAAAACAGGGGAGCCGTCAACATAACGAAGTTAAAGAGGAGAGGGTGCTGCAGAGTTCAGCCCAGAACCGTATCAGGAAAATAGCAAACTCGGCAGCTAGTTCGCGTGCTCCTCCTCTAAAGCGCCAGCAGAGGCACTTCAGGTTTTTTTTCCACTCTATATTAGATGTTCTTCTACGAGACAGACCGTAAATAAACGCATCAGTGGCTGAACCGCGCTCTTCTATTACGTAGCAGAGAGGGGATTGGATTAAGCGAGCAAAACGGTGCTTTTTGATCCTGTAAATTATGAATCCGGGCGCAAAGCTTCAAAAAAAGGAAAAAAAAAAAAAAGCCCACATCATTAACATAAAGCCTTAAGGTATCAACAGACACAAATACAGAACATCATTTTACCGATTTATACCCTTAAATAGGGTTCAAAATGCTGCGGTTCAACTTTACGCAGAGCCTAAAGCGTGCAGGTTAGTATTTCAGCCCTGAAAAAGAGCAAGACAAGGTAAATTAATCAGTCTGGCCGCAAAAAAAAAAGGGGTTTCCGGGATGCTGGCCGAGCACGGGCCTGTAAATTTAATCCGGGCGCAAAGCTTCAAAAAAAGGAAAAAAAAAAAAAGCCCACGTCATTAACATAAAGCCTTAAGGTATCAACAGACACAAATACAGAACATCATTTTACCGATTTATACCCTTAAACAGGGTTCAAAATGCTGCGGTTCAACTTTACGCAGAGCCTAAAGCGTGCAGGTTAGTATTTCAGCCCTGAAAAAGAGCAAGACAAGGTAAATTAATCAGTCTGGCCGCAAAAAAAAAAGGGGTTTCCGGGATGCTGTAAAGCCTTAAGGTATCAACAGACACAAATACAGAACATCATTTTACCGATTTATACCCTTAAACAGGGTTCAAAATGCTGCGGTTCAACTTTACGCAGAGCCTAAAGCGTGCAGGTTAGTATTTCAGCCCTGAAAAAGAGCAAGACAAGGTAAATTAATCAGTCTGGCCGCAAAAAAAAAAGGGGTTTCCGGGATGCTGGCCGAGCACGGGTCAGCTCTGCGCAAAGTGAACTCATCTTCGGGGAGCGGCGTTCCACCTCGCCTGGGGCAGCGCATCCTTTCGAAGGACGGTAAGCTCGTCAAGCATCGTTATCTATCCCCAACCATTGCAAAATTAAGAAACGAGGCGCGGAGATCGTAACTCGAGGCGGTTACACGGAGGACAGCGGTGGGTTGCGATGCTCGGAACTGCCTTCAGGCGCTCTCCACGCCAGGATTGACCCGTCGGTCTGGAGCCGTCACCTTGCCGTCGGTTCCTCTGGGGTCACCGAGGCTTTTCTAACACAACGCCGACTTTTTTGGTAATGGCACCGAGTCCATCCGGGAGGACGTGAGAAGCGGCTGTGAAACCCTAAGAGGTCTGATACAACAGAGTTCGTGCTGCTTTTTAACAGCTGTACTTTTCCCTCGGGGTATTGCGAGGGATATTTCATCATCTCAGCTCCCCGACAGCAGAAATGAAACACTTTTACTATCGCTCTCAGCTTGTTACCTTCGTGGAAAAGCAGGGGACAGCGACGTTTCACCAGCACTGTAAATACACGTGCCTCAGCAGGGCTGTATTTACTGCAAGGTCTGTCCCCAACACTCCTCCTCCCCCAAAAACGATGCCCATGAAGCCACGGACGAGGGACTTACCTCGCCCTGCCTTTCACCGGAGGGAGTCTCGCGCAGACAGGCAAGAGCGTGAGGCAGCCACCCTCCTTCCCACCCGATTTTAGACGCTCTACGGAATAGAGCCAAGGCACCGAGAACGCCGCCGACCACGGCAATCCCACGGAAGGATGGCTGGGATTAATTAACACCCCAATTAAACACCCCAGTTTACGTAGGATGAAACCAGGTCCAGGGCTTGCCGTCAAGACACGGCGTGAAGTTGAGCGTGGCTTAACCGCGAACGTTGCACGAATAAGCATCGTACCTGCTTCCTTCCTCGCGCGTCCTCTTCCTTTCGTCTGGGCTATAACGATTTCCGTTTCCTCCTGGGTCATTTCGGAGATTTTCTGCAGGAAAAGCTTTTCTAGAGCTTCCGCCATTAAGACTATGTCATCCCCTGGCTGGAGGAAAAACAGGTATGATAAATTAGGCAAAGCATATCTGGAAATATATGCCTTTATATAAATATATAGAGAGAACTTCTCTCTGGAAATACTTCCAGAGAGAGGACTTTGTATTTTCACCCTCCTTAGCGCTGCTATTTCCATGACGGTACAGCGGAAAGGCGTACGTACGGGAAACTGTCCCAAAGGCCGACTACGCGGACAAATCCTCACCTAAAGCCCTTGTATTTTATAGGCAAAACCAGATGACGGGCAGGGACGTCGCCAAGCAGACGCGTCGGAGAATAAACCGATGCAAGGTGTTACCTGCACGCGGCAAAGGCCGTTTTCCGAACGAAGGGAGGGAGGAAAACAGAGGGAAAAGGGAAGAGCTGGAGTAATGCCAGCCGGTCATTTCCACCATGCGAGATCCCCCTGGCTTGGTGGGTCTCATGGAAGAGGTCTCTCCGTAGAGCATCAGGGTAGGGGATAAAAAGAGCTCGGCACGGGCTTGCAAGGAAATTTCCTCCCTGAAAAAGGAGGTTTTTAAGGAGGAAGTTGACTGTTCCGCGCCTTCAGCTGTTGCTAAATCGGCGGGGAAGGAGAGGACGGCACTAAGTGGTCCTTACAGATCCGGAGGAGAAGCCTGTATTTGCAAAGGTCAAGGAAAACAGAAAGGAGGACACCTAGAGAGGATGAGATCTTCTGCCCAGGGGCACCCTGCAGTGGCGTGGGTGAGAAGAGACAGGAGATAGGAAGGTTTGAAGTTGTTTTGTGGAGAGTAATAAAATTTGGCAGAGAGGGAAGGGCAGGCAGGAACAGAACAAGAGTCCGGATTGAGGTGAAGACGATAAAGCAATGGCCGTCACTGTCACGACATGGTGACAACAAGAGAAGGCGGCTTCAGCTCTGCCATCGGCACACGGACGGTTAAAACCACGCTTGCCCATCGGACGGCCCGGCTGACGGTTTGCAGGCTCCGTGCGGTCCACAGAGATGTTCCTTTACCTTAGATGATTTCCTGCCTTCCAGCCTGGAGGAGACCGGTGAAGATCAGGGAGGACAGGGGAGATCAGGGAGAAAGCTGGCAGGGGGAAGACACCGTGGTGGGAGAACGTGGCAGAAGACTTTAAGGTGCACATGAGCCATTTGAAGCCTTTAAGAGCCTGCCCTCGTTCCAGTTGCATCGCGCGGGCTCAAACCAGAAAGGGCGACGGCCAAGGAGATGGTTTGGAAGGACCAAAACTGCTAATGACTATTTGGAACAAACCAGAAAGGTCTTGTGCAACATTTCTGCGAGGAGGAGGAGGAAAAAAAAGGTCAAAGCACACGAGGGTGAAGCAACGGGGACGGAGAGAAAAGACCCGTGAGAAACGAAGAGCAGAAACCGAACGGGAACTGAAACGCTCGGGCAAGCGGTGGGAAGGGTGGAGGTGGTCGGGGAAGGAAAAGGCTGGAGGCTCTGACCGCGTCTCGCTGGCTTCGAGGACGGCAGTAAACACCTCGTTTGTGGTTGTGGTCCTTTTGCTACTTAAGAAGACAACGAGCGAGCATCTTGCGCTCAGTACAGCCTGGCACCACCTCCGAGAACCTGCTCCAGCTCGCCGCCCTCCACCATCACCCCCCAGGTTTTGGCCGACACAGGCCACTGTCCCACCACCACCGTTTGTGGAAATGCCCCGGGCTGCTCCTCATCCCTCCGGATATTCTTTCCTGCACCCCAGGCGGTTGCACAACTGTTTATAAAATGGTTTTCCGGATGTTTCTCACTGTCCGGAGGGGAAATCTACAGCGAGGTGAAGGTCAGGCACGATAAACGCGACGCGCTGCTCCGTATATCCCCGTTTTTTTCCCTACCAGAGTTTCAAACCAGCCTTAAGTCGGCTTCTTAACAAAGCCAGAGAAAATAGGAAGCACAGACCTACTCCTCAAGTATTCGTCTGATAACGCTCGTGGCTCTGCTCAAGTCAGACCCTAAGAGAATCTTTAACATTTCCTTTTAAGAAGAAGAAAGAAAAAAATAAAAGAAACGGAATGATGTCTAGACTGAAGATGTCTGCTAATAATTCTTCTGGGAGGGAAGGCTGCTAAGCCAGCCCTGTCTGCGTCTTGCTTGTCGGCAGAAGACAGACGTGCCCGAGCTCCCATCGGTTTAATCCCGTTTGTTTTCCTAAAGAAGCTGACCTCGGCGGCGGTTCCTTTTAAGGACTGTTCGAACAAGCAACGCCTGCATTTCCGCGCCGGTCCAACGAGGACGTGGAAGATTTCCCTTGGAAAAAACGCAGATTTGGGAACTTTTCGTACCTTATTGTAGATGTAGCAGTTTGTAAACATCGTGTTAAAATCCTGGATACATTCTTGAGCGTTCCAGTAGTAGTTATTCTCCAAGCGTTTCTTTATTGTTCCCATATCCATCGGAGTTTTAATTATCTTATAATAATCCTGCAAAGGGCAAAGAGGGAGATGTCAGCGTGGGAACGACAACATCAGCCACGCACGCGTCTGCACGGAGCTTAAGGACCGGGGATTCCTCCATCTCATCCCTGGACCCACCTGGGTGGGATCCCCCAAGCCCAGCAGATATTTAGCTGCCAGCACTTAGTCCCCACCAGCCTCTCAGCCGGGATTTTTAATTAAACAGCAGGACAAACCTTTGGCAGAGGAGCAATTTACCCCCCGAGGCACAAAATTTTCCCGATTCCGGGTTTTCGGTTGGTCACGGTGCCGAGTAATTCCTAAAAATCTTATGGGAAATGAATGACCCTTTGCAGGAGGTCACACGTCGAACGCAGCGACAGGAGAAGTGGGGAAATCAGATTTGCTACAGCCCCTTAAACGCATCCGGATTAATACAAAAGAAGTTGCTTCTATTTTTAGGCATAATGTTTAGGGGAAAAAAAGGGCTGGAAACACCGTTGCTCCACATGCAACAGGAGCTCGTTCCTACCACGAAGAAATTAAATAGCCTAATGCCCGGGTAGCGGGTGATATATTTAGAGCGATTATATCTTAAAGGTAAAACAGGCAAGGGAAGTGGGTGTTACGCAGAAACATCTCTCTCAAGGGAGAGCATCTCAAGGGAGGAAGGGAGGGAGGCAACAAACCTCCTCGTGTGGGACCTGGAGGGGTCCGAACCAGATGTGCGGCAGAGGAGATGTTGCTGTGATTTATTTAGAGATAAATGATCTCTAAATTACGCTTCGATTTTTGCTAGCTCCTTCGGTTTTGTTCTAACTCCTCCTGGTGATGGCGCCCGGGTTGAGGCAGGGAGCGGGCAACGGGAAGGGCTGCACCGTTCCCTTTCCCGTCCGTGATGTGCCGGGCAAGACGCCGGCGGGCAGCGATGCAACCCTTGTGCAGCAGAAGGCGGCTTCTGTGCCGATTTAGAATCATTTAGGTTGGAAAAGACCATGGAGTCCAACCCTTAAGCTAACACTGCCAAGTCCACCACTACACCATGTCCCGCAGCACCACCTCTACAGGTCTTTTCAATACCTCCAGGGATGGGGACTCCCCCACTTCCCTGGGCAGCCTGTTCCAAAGCTTGACAAGCCTTTCGGTGAAGACATTTTTCCCAATAGGCCACGTAAACCTCCCCTGGCACAACTTGAGGCCGTTTCCTCTCGTCCTATCGCTTGTTACTTGGGAGAAGAGACCGACCCCACCTCGCTACAACCTCCTTTCAGGTGGTTGTAGAGAGCGATGAGGTCTCACCTCAGCCTCCTTTTCTCCAGGCTGAACAACCCCCGTTCCCTCAGCCGCTCCTCATCAGCCTTGTTCTCCAGACCCCTCACCAGCCTCGTTGCCCTTCTCTGGACACGCTCCAGCACCTCGATGTCCTTCTTGGAGTGAGGGGCCCAAAACTGAACACAGCGTTCGAGGTGCGGCCTCACCAGGGCCGAGTACAGGGGCACGATCACTTCCCTACTCCTGCTGGCCACACTATTTCTGATACAGGCCAGGATGCCATTGGCCTTCTTGGCCGCCCGGGCACACTGCCGGCTCATGTTCAGCCGGCTGGCGACCAGCACCCCCAGGTCCTTTTCCGCCAGGCAGCTTTCCAGCCACTCTTCCCCAAGCCTGTAGCGCTGCATGGGGTTGTTGTGGCCGAAGTGCAGGACCCGGCCCTTGGCCTTGTTGAACCTCATGCAGTTGACCTGGGCCCATCGATCCAGCCTGTCCAGGTCCCTCTGCAGAGCCTTCCTACCCTCGAGCAGATCAACGCTCCCGCCCAACTTGGTGTCATCTGCAAACTGACTGAGGGTGCACTCGATCCCTTCGATTTACTGCAAATTAACTTAAAATTGGCGTCTGTTATGAAACGGCTCGCGTGTTACCGACGGCGCTGCAAGGCGTGAGAAACGCAGCGGTCGTTTGAGTACTCGGATGCTCTGTGAAAGGCTCCGAGTGTTTTAATCTCAAAAAAAGACTCCGCTGATAAAGCAGCGGAGATCAAGCAAGGGTTTAAGCGAGGCAGAGAAAAACGTGCTGGGCTTTGGGGAGCAGCAGTAAGGCAGAGCCCGAGCTGACAGATGATTTGCTTAATAATCTTTGATGCTTAATAATTTTTGGTGCTTAATAATTTTTAGTGCTTAACAATTTCTGGCGCTTAACGATTTCTGGCACTTAACAATTTTTGGCGCTTAACAATTTTTGGTGCTTAACAATTTTTGGTGCTTGGCTGGGGCACAGAGGACTGCAGCCCCTCTCTCCCTGACTCCTGAAATATTACTCCTACTTTCTTCTCCGCGTCCCGGCGGAAAGAGGAGGGTGGTAAAGGGCAAAGCAGTAGCTGAGCCAGTGGAGATTCCCCCTCGTGTGCCTATTTTCTAAAAGATCATAGAATCGTACAGTCATTTAGGTTGGAAAAGACCCTTAAGATCATCGCGTCCAACCGTTCCAAGACGGATTCTGTGATTTCAGGAGAAGGGCGGACGCAGGCGCCAAACCCCAACGGTCTCGCTCCTTCCACCGAGAACCATCGCCTGGTCTCTCCGCCTCTACTTACAGGCAGGTTCAGCTTGACGGCGTCCACGGGCTGCTGGAAAGGCCACGCAAACTGGTGCTTCCATAGCGTCTTCAGCACCACCTTGAGCAGATACTGCAGCTGGTTGGTCTGTCGCTTGGGTTTGTTGGGGTTGGAGGTCTCCGGCGGAGGGGGATTAACGCCTACAGCACTGCCTTGTTGGGGTTGAGCCTGGGACTGCGTCGTAGACATTTGGGTGGTTTCTAGTCCATCCCCCATTACCGGCAAATTTCTCAGTCTCGTTCCAGGGCCGCTCTCCGCCGACATGCTATTGATCCCATTGCATTCCTCACCGGACACCCTGCAAAACAAGGAGAAGGGAGACGAGGTCACTTCAACCCCGGCTTTCGGTACAAGGCGCTGCTTAAAAATAAACCGGCGGACCTCCGCCAGACTAGCTCGGGCAACTAGACCTCACTAAGCCCCGCTCGCTTAGTGACAGCGTTGTGTCGTCCCAACGAATGATGTCAGCATTCCGCATCCCGGGGTAAGAAAGGATATTCCGAGGCAATCTGCCGTCTCTTCCACGCCAGGCGTCGGCATCGCCTCTCCGCTCCTTAGCGAGCGTGAGTTTTATCCCCCTTCTTGCCTAATCTGGTCAACGAGGACTCCAATGTTCTCCATAAAGAGCCCTCGTTGCCTCTAAACGAGGCTCTAACGAGCAAAACTCGCTCTCGGCAGGGACCAGCTTCAGCTCCAGGGTTGGGTTCGCCAACACGGGGAAGAGAAGTTAAGTTGGTGTTGGCCAACTTCTAGCTCCAGCTAAAGGAGCCCAGGGTGACACGGTTATCTCCTTTCAGCTTCTCGGTAGCCCCCACCCCGCCACCACGGGTCAGCTCACCCCAATTTAGTGCCAAAGTCTGTCTTTTAGGTGAACACGGAGCTTCCGCGGGATGCTTCAGCTGAACCATGCAGCGGACAGACCCACATTTAATTCACACTGTCTGCTTTCGGTAGATAATTTAGGTAGATAATAACTTTAGGCAGTTAATTTAAGTAGACAATCTTTAGGTAGTTAATTTAGGTAGATAATCTAGGTAGATAGTAACTTCAGGTAGTTAACAATCTAGGCAGACAAAACTTTAGGTAGTTAATTTAAGTAGATAATTTAGGTAGATAATCTTGAGGTAGATCATCTAGGTAGATAAATCTTAAAACAGGTAACTTAGGTAGCTAATTTAGGTAGATCATCTAGGTAGACAATCTAGGTAGATCATCTTTAGGTAGATCATCTTTAGGTAGATCATCTAGGTAGGTCATCTTTAGGTACGTCATCTTTAAGTAGATAACCTAGGTAGATAATCTTAAGGTAGATAACGCAGGTAGATAATTTAGATAGATAATCTTTAGGTAGATAATTTAAATAGCATTCCGAAGACCAGAAACTTGGGAAAAAAAGGCATTTCTGCTGAGCCTACGGACTTCTCCCAGGGCACATTTCAGAGCTCTCCAAAGACCACACGCAGCCCGTCCGTCTTCTTAAACTACAGCTGCGTGAAGGGGTCACCACCGAGCCAGGACCAGCCGCCGTGAACCGGCGGCTTCACCACCACCACGCGGTGAATCCCCACCCTCGCTGGGCGTGTGGGACCTTCCTCGTGTAAGGACACCCTCCGTGACGTGCGTCCTTCGCCTAATTTAACGCTGAGCACACGTAGCACACGCTAAGCTTAAGACATGCAGCTATTCATTAGAGAAGACCACTATATATTGTGCGAGATGAATTAAGAGCCTCGTTATTCACCAGTTTCGAGTGACACCTGGGGGAAAGTGAGGAAGAAAACGTTTCCCATCTCTCCACTCGTGGGGTTATCGAGTGCTTTCTCAGCTGGGGCAGAACTGATTTGGTTTAGGACTGCCAGCCCTGCGTGATCTGGAAAAAAAAACCCACTCGGCGCCGAGGCATTAACCTCGGCGGAGCAAACTTCTGCACGTGTACTTGGCCTTGAGTCAGTATGTAAGTATATATAGGCAGGTATATGCGCACGACAAGCATCTGGCCAGGGGTTTGGGTTTTTATGCTGCTGCCGTAGAGCAGCCCCGTGTCTCTGGTCGTGGTCTGGACGCGCAGACGTGGTCCCCCCACGTACCGCAGCAAGGGACGAAGAGCCAGAGAGATGAAGCATCTGTGCAATTTTACCTGCCACGTCCCTCATCTGTTTCCGAGTCCCCGTAAAACCTCAGCCAGTCTTAAACCCCTGCTTAAAGTCTGCGGTCCGTTGCTTTTCCTGGCCTAAAACCAACACCGACCCACTAACACACCGGGGCGACATCAGATTTTGGTCTTTAGATGATGGGTTTTAACTTTTCAGGGCTCCAAGCGAGTTGAAGCATCGCTCAAGCGGCAAGATCGCCGCGGCAGACGCCCTTCGTTCACCCGGGATATTTCATAGCCGTGGATACAGGAGTATCACGTCCAGAGAGCTGTTAGCTCAGCTGTCCTGTGAAACCTCTCTACCCCCAGGTTTCATTTTGCTCCTGATTTTCTCCCCCCGTTAGCGGAGTAGCCTGCCCGCTCTCTGCAGGGGAGATTTAACTCAAACACGACACGATTTGGAGGCAATTTGGATCTCCCTCTCTTGCAAAATTCCTTGAATTTTGCTTCGGGGTGGTGCTGATTCCTCTAGGTCGCCTATTAAAGGGAAGCTCTCAAGTGGTAAACTGTTCTTAAAAGTGGTGGCCAAGCAAAAGGAATCCTCTTTACTCACTGCAAGGGGCTACATTACCTTGTAGGATACATTGCCATATAATTTTGCCCCAGAAAATGATGCAGAGTCAGAAGTTGCTTGGCTTGTCCATCTATCTTCCGTGGCTTCAGGCACAAATGCCTTTAGATACTGTATCTGACGAAACAAACAAAGCAATTAATCTGAGGCATCAACCCAAGGCATCAGAAATGAAGGCTACCTCCAGAGAATTATATATTTTTTAACGTAACATCAATAGTCCAGCGAAGCAAAGGAGTCTACGGACACCTGCGAACACGAGACACCTACGGGAAAACGAGGAACCGGCACTGGCACTTCAGTTCTTCCCAGGCATTTTTCCACCTTCAGGGCAAGCTCCTTCCCGAAATTCATCGTTTCAAGGACTGCGACCGACCGATTTCCTCCTGCTCCCTCTTAACACAATAGCTCTCCCAGAGCCAGCCGTGAGAGGAAGCCAAGGAGTTGTTATTTATTTTTTTTTTAAAGAGAAGGGAAAATATTTCATCATCGGTTTAATTTCTTCCCCGTCCGCTTAAAAGCGAAGGCTCTAACCACCCATCCGGGTGGTTACGTATTCTATCACATTTACCCTTTCATTTTCACTTATTTAATTTATCCCTTATCTTTTTCACCGTCTCCTTGCTCCTTTGGAGGGATCCTACCGGTCTCCTCTTGGGTTTCCAAACTCTAGCGACTTATTTTTTTAAGGGATCAGCTGGAATTACACCGATTTACGCCATTCTTCTCCTCCCTCCCCCCGTAAAAGGATGCTTTGAATCTCTCCCCCGGCCTGGCCGTTACGTTACGGCTCCTCTTACGCCAACGCCCCACCTGTGGGTCAAAACATCAGGAAAAAAACCCATCAGAAAAATCTCAATTTTTAACCGGTTGCTCGGCCCGTCTCAACGGACCAAGGCTTCGCAGCCCGACTCGACCTAAAGGCGAGCGGGGTCTCGCCCCCAGCAGCATCGCCCCAACGCACCCCCAGCCTCATCTCTCCCCAGAAACACGGGCACCGCTGCCGCGTGCAGGCTCGGGACGGTCCCGGCTCCCGCCACGAAGCCGCCTCTTCTATTCTCAGGAAACATACGCAATTATCGGTACGGAGAAGCTCGTCGGGGAGTTTAGTGAAACTGGGTTTGGCGTCTGCTCTGCGGGTAAAACGCAGCAGCAAAATAAGCAAGAACCGGAGGACGGAGAACGCAAACCCGGATTTTACCGTACAGTGAGGTATACCCTATAAATCTGATCCCTCTTCCAGACTGCGCTACGGATGCTGCCTTCGGGTTTTCTTAATTTATGAAGGAAGTGCTACGCTTGGGTTTTCTTAATCTGATCTATACTATCGATCAGCAATCTAATCTCTGTTAGATTAGGTTAGGTACCTAATCTGTATTACCGATTGTGCGACGCTCGGGTTTTCTTAACCTACGGATTAAGATGGAGCTACGGTCAGGTTTTCTTAATCTAATCTACATTACCGATGAGAAACCTCATCCCTATTAGATCAGAAATCTAATCCGTATTACAGATTGTGCTACGTTCAGGCTTAATTGATCGATTAAGATGGTGCTACATTTGTGTTTTCTTAATCTGATCTGTATTATAGATCAGAAACCTCATCCCTATTAGATCAGAAATCTAAGCTGTGTTACGGGTTGTGCTATAGGTGGTGCTACGTTCGGGTTTTCTGAATTTCTTAGGCTTAAGAAAACCCAAACATAGCACCACCTTCATCTACAGATTAAGACAATAATTCGTAAGAAGAAAATAATCCGTAGATTAAGAAAACCTGCACGTAGCGCCATCTCAAGATGTGGCGACCAGAAAGCCTTCGTTAACCTTACTGGTAAGAGGCAGACCACGGTACTCCGCATCGTACCTTCTCGCTCGGCCGCAGATGACGCATTTATTCACGGCAACATGGAAAAATCCGGAAAAATCCTTACTCGATTACGGTGATTAATGTTTACGCGCTTCGTTAGGTAAAGGTATAAGCGAGACGCGGGAGGACGGACCTCGCTGGGATGGTATCTAGTGTCGAGAGGCTCAAGTTCACCGGGACCGCGCTCCCTGCGCTTGGCCGGATCCACGTGATTTTAATGCCGCCTGCCAAAAACCAAAATCCTGGTT